>NC_044306.2:164415737-164733237 GCF_007474595.2 Lynx canadensis
ATAAACCATCTTAACATTTTCTTCCACATGATCGCACATCCTACCCCCAGTCTCTGCCATTATTAACATTTTGCATTAGTGTGCTATCTTGTTACAGTCAATGAGCTAATATAGGTAGATTGTCATCCGCTAAAGTCCATTGTTACATGACGGTTCGCTGTGGTGTACATTCTACCTGTTTGACAAATGTATGATGTTAGGCATCTACCAACTCAATGTCATAATGAATGGTTTCACTGCCCTAAAAATCCCTTTGACTCAACCTATTTGTCCCTCCTTCCCTCCTCCTGAACCCCCGGAAAACACTCACCTTTTTGCCATCTCCATAGTTTTGTCTTTTCCAGCATGTCATGTAGTTGGAATCGTAAGCATGCATCCTTTTCCAATTGGCTTATTTTAACATTTTCTGTGTGTCTGGTACCATGCTACTTTTTCTAAATTAACTCATTTAACACTGCAGGGTGCTGTTTTTTTGCTGATTGTATAGCTGAAAGAACCGCACTCATACACACTAAGTTAATTGGTCCAAGGACACACAGCTAATAAGCGCTAGAGTCTGAGAAACTCAGGCGTGAAGAGTAAGAATGCTGAACTACCACAGGAAAAGTTGCAAGTGGCGACCCAGAGGACACATTCAGTCTACAGCTTTGCTTCATTTGGGGCTCACCTACTGTTGTATTTTTGTTTTTTTTTTTTTAATGTTTATTTATTTTGAGACAGGGAAAGAGAGCAAGGGGGAGAGGCAGAGAGAGAGGGAGAGAGAATCCCAAGTGGGTTCTTGAGCGCCACTCAGGTCTCCATCTCACGAACTATGAGATCGTGGCCTTGGGTGGAAATCAAGAGCCAGGTACTCAACCAGCTGAGCCACTGGGGTACCAGAAAATTTTAGCTTTTCTTTTAAAAATTGTAGGGTGTGTTATATAAAAAAAAAAATAAATAAAAAAAAAATAAAAAATAAAAAATAAAAATTGTAGGGTGTGGCAATTGTAGGCCTGCCTTCTCGCACGGCAAGTGTGTTAGACAGTTGTGTTAGTCACAGAGCAACTGGGCTGCTGTAATGATATACCATCGACTGGGTGGTTTAAACAACAGACTACTTCTCACATTCTAAAGGCTGGAAGTCTGAGATCAAGGTGCCAGCGGGCTTAGTTCTCAGTGAGAACTCTCTTCCCGGCTTGCAGATGGCAGCCACCTTCTCCCAGTGTCCTCACATGGGAGAACAAGGGACCTTTGATCTCCTTCCACCTCTTATAAGGACACCACCGAGCACACCGTGGGGACGTCACTGTCCTGTCCTTACCTAATCCTCATCACCTTCTAAAAGCCCCAACTCCAGATATCGTCACATTGGAGGTTAAAGCTTCAACATATGAATGAGGGGGGTGGGGCACAGTTAGTCAATAACAGCAATAATTGGCTAAAACTGAATAGCAGCTGCCTCGTTAGGGCATGAAATTGTACTTCTCTAGAGTATTCACCTCTCCCTATTGTATTGGACCTTGTCGTATTCGCTTATTTACATTATCAGTCGGACCCCACTACTATTTAAGTTTCACTCTACTCTCCCTAAGAGATACTATTGACCCTGGCTGGGAATCTTGCAGGGTCTTGGGCCTTGGAATAAAATGGTAAGTAAGATATCTTGCTGCGTCAGGACAGTGCTGAACACCTGGGAAGTCCTGAGGTAGAGTATGAAGAATTTTAAGCAGATATGTTGGACTTCATTAAAATAAAAAACTAGGGGCGCCTGAATGGTTCACTTGGTTGAGCATCCGTCTGACTTGATTTCACCTCAGGTCATGATTCCAGGGTCGTGTGATTGAGCCCCACATGAGGTTCCACCCTGAGCATGAAGTCCACTTGAGATTCTCTCTCTCTCTCTCTCTCTCTCTCTCTCTCTCTCTCCCCTCCTCTTCCCCTCTCCCCTGCTCACGCTCCCTCTTTCTAAAATAAAAAAAAAAATCTTAAGAAAAATAAAAAACAAAATTTAAAACTTCTGCTCTGCAAAAGACCCATCAAGAGAATGAGAAGACAAGCCAGCCACAGACTAAGAGAAAACATTTGCAAAAGACACATCTGATAAAGGACTACTATCCAAAATATACAACTAACCTCTTACCACTCAACAAGAAGAAAACAAGCCACCTGATTTTTTAAATGGGGCAAAGATCTTAACAGACACCTCACCAAAGAAAACATATAGGTGGCAAATAAGCACACAAAAAGATGTTCCTCATCACATCATCAGAGAAAACGCAAATTAAAACAACAATGGGATACCACCTATCAGCCAAAGTCCAGTCCTCAAGGTGAATGGATAAACTATAGTACATACAGGCATGGAATATTATTCAGTGCTAAAAAGAAATGAGCCATCAAGCCATGAAAAGCCATGGAAGCCATTGGCCTTTTGGAAGCCATCGAAATTTTACTGAGCTTTACTTTTAAAATAAATGCATATTACTAAGTGAAAGAAGCCAATATGAAAAGGTTTCATCTGCCGTATGATTCCAACCATATGACATTCTGGAAAAGACAACACAGTGGAGACAATAAAAAGACCAATATTGGCCAAGGGTAGGAGATGGAGAGATGAATGGGCAGAGCACAGAAGAGTTTTAGGGCAATGAAAATACGCTGTATAATGATGGATATAGGTCATTACACATTTGTCCAAACCTACAGAATGTACAACCAAGAATGAACCCTAAGGAAAAGTATGGACTTCAGGTGATTGTGGTGTTTCATTATAACTTCATCCTTGGTGTATATATATATATATATATACACCATTCTGGTGACTGATGTTGATAATGGGGAAGATACAGGAAATCAGAGCCAGAGATGACAGTGAATTGCAGAATCTTGGGTAGATATTGAACTTTATTCGAGGTCTTTCTTTGGAGGCCTAGGCCACTGTCACCAAGATCATAAGGGTCCAGGAGACCCCAGATGATATCCAAACTTTTGTGTTTAATCAAGAACTTCCCGCTGAAATCTCCCATCTGGTTCCATTTGCCTGCCCCAGGCAAATGCAAACCACAGGTATTTGACCCTAAATGGGGGACAGGGTGTCCAGACAGCATGAATGTGTAAGCCATGATGTGTGTATTTTCCCAGCAGTCTCTGCAATTAGAGAACTTCATGATTCAAGATTTGCATAAGTAGTTTTATGACAGAAAAAGGAATCTGTCTGAGGTTTCCCAATGAGGTATAAATAACAACAATCTTTAACTTGCATTGAACTTTTACTGAGCTTTACTTTTAAAATTATATCTTTGGAGTACAAGACATTGTGTCATCTTGACCTGGTGGAAATTCTTTTAGTTGTTTTTTTTTTTTAATGTTTATTTATTTTTGAGAGAGAGAGAGTGTGTGTGTGGCAGTGAGCAGGGGAGGGGCAGAGTGAGAGGGAGACACAGAATTCAAAGCAGGCTCCAAGCTCTGGGCTGTTAGCACAGAGCCCAACATGGGGTTCGAACCCACAAACTGTGAGATCATAACCTGAGCCGAATTCAGATGCTTAACTGACTGAGCCACCCAAGCGCCCCAGACCTGGTGGAAATTTTTATCTCAAGCTCTTGACACTATGTCAAGAAACATTTTAATTAGAATGATGGCAATATCGATGAATTTTCATAAATCATTTTTCAGAGCAAATACAATTAAGCCACCCTATTAGTTAGGAATTATATTCAGTTGTGAGTAAACTGAGACCTGAAAAAAAAAAGTATATTGATCACATGAGACTTTATTCTCCCATGTAAAAGAAGTCTGGAGATAGGTTCTCCAGCACAATATTGTGACTCCATGAAGTCATCAAGATCCCTGCCTCTCCCACCGTCCTACTCCCCCGTCCTCAGCCTGTGACTTCCATCTTTAAGGACCCATTCCAGAGAAGGCTGCTGGAAATCCTACAGTGACAGGAAGAAAAAAAGAAGAGGAAGGTCTAGTTACCTCGTCTTAATAAGTCTTTTCAGAAATCCCACCCACCAGCTCTGCTTACACATCATTGGGCAGATCACAGACATAGGGCTACACTAGCAGCAAGGAAAACTGGGAAATGTAGTTTTTCAGCAGAGTACCTCACTCAGACTTCCCCTGAGAAAGTGGGGAAAACGGGTATGGAAGGCCACATTTGATATAACCACAGCAGTTTAATTTTTTGATTAACTTTCTATTCTGCGCAATTCAAAACTTCTATTTTTTTTCCATTTTTCATTTTACTAAAATTATTTAATTTTATTTAATTTTCACCCCTATCATTTTCCTCAAAGGTAACCACTATTAAACATTTCTTGTGCATCCTTCCGCAAAAAGCTAAATGGATATGATATTTATTTCTTAGCTAATCTGGGAGAAAATGGAGACTAATTTGGTAAAAGAGAACGTGAGCAAAGTGAAGAGAAGACTGCAGGAGAGACCCTCGGAAGGAGTTTGACACAAGGAAGCCCAAGCAGACAGGAAGAGTGAGTAAAAGAAAAGCGTGCTCCGTCAGCCCAGAAGGATTACAAGGTGAGGCAGGTGAGACAGTGGATGGGGAGACAGAAGGTCAGAAATGTGCCCATCCCCCTCCTTCCAATGGGAGAGAAGGCATAGTAGGTAAGTCAGGAGGACCTCTTGTTTTGCAGGTCATTTAGACCTAACTAGAGACTGCTCTGTAAGGCAACCCTACACCTCTGATGGCCCCAGAGACAACATGTAGAATGTTCAGGCAGAGGGGGGATTCGCTTTGCCATTCTGAGCTACCCTTGTTTTCCGTGTTTCATGAATGCTAGGTTGACCAGCTGGTCTGCCATCATGACCACCTTCTTGGGGGAAACAGATACACCCACTGCCCCTACTACAGGCTAGACAACCTGGGCCAAGAACGAGATGGACCCATGGGAAGGACTCCCCAAAAGATGATAGGGATGAGGGAAGACAGGGAAGATCCTCTAGACCCTGACCTATCTGAGAAAGACTAGGCTACATATGTAGAACCCACAAACATCAGCAGAGATGCCAGCAGAACATTAAAGGACAGGGCTAGGCCATACCTCAGGGTTAGACATAAGCCACACATGCCAAAAGTCTAGCACAAGATCACAAGATTCCTTTCCTACAAGACCATATGTTTGTGGAAGCTTATCTTCCATACACTTGGGTGCCATCTTGGAGAACAGTAGAGGAAAGAAGGGAGAGATCTGAAATACCAGGAGGCTATTCCCTGAGACACGGGATTGAACATGAATCACTTTAAATCGTGGAATCAGACCAAGTTTTAAATTGGATTGGGCCAGATCAACTCCCATCCCCCAAAGGAATTAGAGATAAGAGGAGTTCCTGAGGCAGAACTTACCAGTTATATTCAACAACATAAACTTTCTCTGCATGTCAGATTAAGGAGAGGCCATGGATGACTTCACCATAACTTTAAAATTCTTTCATAATCTGAGGGTCAACATGCTCTGCTTCCTTCCATAACTGTTGGCTCTTGTCTCACTTGAGGTAGGTCTGGAGACATTGTTACCTCCACTGACAAATAATGAAAGACAAAGGATATGGGTCATCAAATAGGAAGTAGCAGGACTGGAGGAAAGGACCCAATGTCTCCAGCTGCTTCTCTTTCCACTGGGCAAATGAATGTGAGGCTGCAGCTTTGCCACCAAAGACAGAAAGGGAAAAAAACAACATTTTTTCAGGGACAATGGACAAATCATGGGCACTGCTCTCTAGATATACTGAAGTTCCTCACTCCAGATGAGGAGTACGAATTTGGACAGAGAAGGTCACACACACCAAGGCCTGGGAGAAACAATCAGCTGCCCTCTGTCTCAGTGTTCTATTCTCCCCAGGCATCCACAAACTCTGTTAAAGCTCCAGACCCTGTTCCTCACTTCATGTTGTGCCAAGAACAATTTATTTGCAGCTTCCCCAGCTCTCGTGAGACCTCACTGTACCTCTGTTGATCTGATCTAATTAAAATCAAATCTTGAAAAAGCTCACACACAGGGCTTGACTTATAATAGCGTTCATTGTTCTATAACGGGCTTGACTTATAATAACGTTCATGCTAATTTACTGGAAAACCATCCATAAGCCCCATTGAACCCACTGACTGAAGACTCAACCGTACGATCATCCAAAAATCCATCTCTCACTTCCTACACTAGTTATATAGCCAGGTTCAGGTTCACAGGAAGCTCCAAGATCCATGCAACTTTTCCAGGGCCCAAAGATTTGAGCTGTGTTTCCTTTAAGAGGCACTGGAAATCTAGCATTGAAATGATGTTTCTAAATCACATTCTCTCACTCTGTGGGTTCCAGCTGCTCAAGTTTCATGAGGATGACTTCTCAGGGCCTTCGGATCTTATTTCACATCAAGCTAAGTCTGGTCTTGATTAAAGTTGCAGCGAGGAAAGCATATGGCCGTCAGACATGCAGAGGCTGCGTAATAAACCCCTGCAGGTTCATGCTGGAGAAGGTAAGAGCCCATAAACCGTCCGCCGTGCACTGAGGTTGGGCTTCCAATGAAACGCGAGCTTGCACGTTCCCTGTGTTTATATATTTGAGTTAATTGAGTTCTTAATTATTAAAAGTGATTCCAGCCAGGCAAGGGATTTCGTGAACCAGGTATTAAAATAACACATCATTGAGGCAAATGTTCTCCAAGGTTCCCCTAACACAGTAAGTTTGGAGACTCTTTGCTGTCATATATTTTAACAGGAAAGGAGGGGTGGAGCTGAGACCGACCATTCGAATTTCACTAAGCTTTTGCATCTGCAGAGTGGAAGGGATAATGCCTTTAGCTTTTGAATTCTGTTAGGACCAGACAAAACACTTCTCGCAAACATTTCCATTTGCTGCAAGAACCAGCTATACAAAGAGGGAAATGGAGTTTCTCTTCCCATCATCAAAGCTCCAGGCCAGATCAGACCAGACCAGAAATTACACTGGTCACTTCTTTTTTTAATTTATTTTTTATTTTTTTTTTTAATGTTTATTTTTGAGCGAGAGAGAGAGAGAGAGAGCATGAGCGGGAGAGGGGCAGAGAGTGAGGGAGACACAGAATCCGAAACAGGCTCCAGGCTCTGAGCTGTCAGCACAGAGCCCGACGCGGGACTCGAATCCACGAACCGCGAGATCACGACCTGAGCCAAAGTGGGACGCTTAACCGACTGAGCCAGCCAGGCGCCCCACACACTGGTCACTTCTATAGACATAGCATGGGGTGAATTTTTGCAGACAGATCTCATTACAGAAGGAATAGGTACATGGGTTTTGTCCTTAATGCTGAGGAGCTCTTTAGGCGGTAGGGGAAAAGATTTCCAGGTAAAGTTCCTCTGCATCATAAATGTTTCATTTTTTTATTATAATAGCGTAGAATATTTCAAACTAGAAGGATAGTATTGCAGCAGGGAACTCCTGTTTTTAAGATGTCTGCTTCCTTTCCTGTTAAAACAACGTGCTATTCAGTCCTCTTTCCTATGCATAATTTATAACCACTACTTTTCAAAAATGTTAATTCTTTCTAAAGACACAGCAGTGATGTGTTCTCACCACAACCCAGAGGAGAACCAGGTTTGACCTGGTAACCCATATGCTCTACAGCGGGTTTTCCTTGGCTAACAGTGTCCTACCCTCACTGGCGGCTTTTCACAGGTAAAATCCCAGGATTCCTAGAAGTGTCCACAATGACACATGCCTGGGGACTGAAGGCCAGAAAACTGAAAGCCTGGGAACCAGGGAAAGGAGCCCCATCTCTCTGGGAGGAAAGAATAGGGCTGGAGGGAGACATGCAGAGAGGTGAGATGCCCAGCATCTTCAGCAAGAGAAAGCTTAACTTTTACAGCTGCACGTCTGATGTTCTATGGAAATTTGGGTTCTCCACACACTTACTTAGCACCTGCTCTACATTGCTTCAGATTTAGTTCTCATACAAGCATCCCATTTTATCCATCAAAGAAGAGTCTCAGGGTGCCTGTAGCTCAGTGGGTTAAGCATCCAGCTCTTGATTTGGGCTCAGGTCATGACCTCACGGTTTGGGAGTTCGAGCCCCGCCTCGGGCTCTGCGCCGACAGTGAGGAGCCTGCTTGGGATTCTCTCTCTCATCTTCTCTCTCTGCCCCTCCTCCCGTGCACGCACATGCTCTGTCCCTCTCAAAAGAAATGATCTTTTTCGTTTAATGCACAATTCCAGGGAACGCTGTTCTCACTATAGTCTAATCAGGGCCCCTCAGTGCGACTGCCAGTCCATAAGCTGTTGATCGTAGGTCCACACCATGAAATAAAGAGCTTGCATCAGAATTTAATCAACTGTGTCCCTAAGCACACTAGTTAAGGCAATTTTTTTTTTTTTAATCGCAAGACTTTGTCAATGAAGGAATCAGCGCGTTGATTTACATTCCGGCCCAAGTTCTTTGAAGAGGGACACTTGAAGTAGCAGCGATCCGAATGAGGGGCTCCTTCGGATTGTGAGAAGCAGAATCTGTAGCACCGAACATGGACCGTCTGTCTTCACCTCTCCTGCCTTCCTGAGAGACGCGTCTCCACCAGCAAAACTAGGAGAAAGATCTCTTCAACCTCCCCTTTAATCCTCACCCCCTTTTCCTTACATCTTCAACACCTGAAAGATTTCCTTTCCCTTTTCTGGATTGGCCATGAGATAAAGGCTCTATGACACTGTTCATGTTAAGAGAGAAAGGTTGGGGTGCCTGGGTGGCTCCGTCGGTTGAGCGTCTGGCTTCGGCTCAGGTCATGTTCTAGTAGTGTGTGAGTTCGAGCCCCGCGTGGGGCTGACCGCTCAGAGCCTGGAGCCTGCTTCAGATTCTGTGTCTCCCGCGCTCTCTCTGCCCCTTCTCTGCTCATGCTCTGTCTCTCTCTGTCTCAAAAATAAATAAAAACATTTAAAAAAGATATTTTTTTTTTAAAGAGAGAAAGGTACCTTCCCCAGGAGGACTTCTGCAATCCTGATAGTCCCACACAATATCTATTTGTTAAAATTAAATACAAATAACGTGGATGCTCTACCACACCCAGGAAGAGTTTCCTTTCTCCCTCAGCCACCCAGTGACACTATCTTATGACTGTTGTATCTCTGAGAATGCCAGAAAAACTGGGGACTGAGGCCCTTTCCCAAAAGTCTCAATCCCCTTAAGAGGTGGGTTAAAGCCTCAGTGCGAAGGGGGCAGTAGGAAGTGTTTTGTAAATTTTTGCTTGGAGACTAATATTTTAACTTAAACTTAGGTGTGTGGTCGTTGGCAGGAGGGACATTTAACTATCAATTCACTGACCGTAAAGACATAAATTTAAAGATCGATGTTTCTGAAAAATTATCTTGTTAAAAAGTAACATAGAAAAAATATAGTTCAATCAGGCTTAGAGGAGCCAAAATGGAAATCTTCATTTTTTTAAAATTTTTTATTTTAATGTTTATTTATTTTTGAGAGACAGGGAGACAGAGCATGAGCAGGGGAGGTGCAGAGAGAGAGGGAAGCACAGAATGGAAGCAGGCTCCAGGCTTTGAGCTGTCAGCACAGAGCCCAATGCGGGGCTCAAACCCACGAACCGTGAGATCACGACCTGAGCCGAAGTTGGGACGCTTAACCAACTGAGCCACCCTGGTGCCTGGAAATCTTCATTTTTGACAGGAAACATTTCTGCTTCTGAGAGGTGATTTTAAAGAAAAGAAAATAGTTATTAATGTTATAAATTTTTCTTGCTTTTGTACAGAATTGTGGCTTTCTCAAACATCCTGGCAATATTATCCCTGAAATTTCTTAAAAGGGTTTCTTAGCCATATTATTCCATCTTCCAGGTGAAAACTAAAATATTTTCTTGGAATAACCCTAAGGGTTTCTGAAACTGAGCTCCATACCCAAGACCTGGGGATTTGGAACCATGGGAAATGCTAATAATTTGAAAAATCTTGGAAATCTTAGAAGATCATTAAAAAAGCCATCAAGTTCTCCTCTTCCCAGTTTAAGGGCAAAGACCTTTGTTCAAAACATTTATTAACAAACTGAATTATGTCTCAGTAAGAACTCTAAGTTGACAAGATGATGGTGTTAGATTGCGTAAGAGGATTTTAAAATTAACACACACAAAAATTTTGTTCTGTCAGAGGAATTGCTTCCCGAGACTCGGGTATTAAATGCAAAATCCTTTATTAGGTATAATGATATAGTTATTTAACACTCACATTTTCTATCACACCCTGTATTTAATGCCTGGCCATCCTCCATTAATTTAAGTTATTCTCCAAATTTGTGGAGAGCAGTAAAACTAGTAATTAAGTTATATATTTTATCTAAGGAATTTGCCAGGTCAGGTCTCATCTCACTTCTTAAGCAACATTGCCATCTCGTGGCTAAATCCATAACATTTCCCAGGGAAAAACACCAAGCCTAAATAAACCAAAGAGACCCAGAAAGCACCAAAGCCTAGAATTGATTTATGTCCCCAGAATTTCCTCCAACAGTGGATCAACTTGGTTAGGAAGGGAGAAATCATCTCAAGAAATTCTACAACTTTAGTGTCCAATAATCAATGTTGTTTTGTCTTACATTACCACCTTTGGCTACTCAACGAAGAAAAGCTGAAATCAGACAATAAAAGCTGAAATCAGACAATAAAAATTAAGAAAAAAAATCTATCGTTTCCACCAAAGCATCTCTATTAGAACTATTAGCCCACGCGTTTCAAATCCTGGCACATTCAACCTGGGGTTACATTTGGCCCTTCTGTATCCATATATCTTTTCTGGAGCTAATTTAGAACTTGCTTTTCAACTCAGACCCTGCCTCGATGAGAGATTCCATCGGGCTCTAAAAAGAAAAGAAGAAAACATGCTTTAGTTTTCATGAATGGAAGCTGAAACAGGTTTACTCCCAATCTTCTTTTGGGGTCATTTGGTACCTTGCAAAGTAAACAGAAAGAGCCAAATTTCTCTCCTCTAGTCAATGTTTGGGAAAATCCCAGAGGAGGTAGGCCACCTGTGAGGTCTAACACTTGGATGTCAGTTTCACTCCGTTTTAGATTTTTCACTAGAGACTCATGTGAACAATCATAAAGATGTTCCTAAGTCTGAATCATCCAGGTGACTAGCTCCATTTGGCAGACAACCATGACTAGGCAAACTATGGCCGATGGGGACTCATTATTCTCACCATGACTCTCTCAGTTAAACACAGAGAACATGAATCTACGGGGTTGAAGGGAGTAACTTATGAGTTTAGGAAGAAATACATATTCTGACAGGTCAACAAAGAAACTATCCAAACAGGAAATTTGGATTTTAATAAGGGAGGACGATTTAACCTCTAGGGAAGAAAAATAAAATTGCTATTGTTTTGCATCTTTTCTTTTATTGAAAATCTAATTGTATAGCCCACAATTGACCATATTTTATATGTATATATGCAGATAAAGAATGAATATGCTAGGGGCGGCTGGTTGGCTCAGTCGTTTAAGTGTCCGACTTCAGCTCAGGTCATGATCTCACAGTTCGTGAGTTCGAGCCCTGCATCAGGGCTCTGTGCTGACAGCTCAGAGCCTGGAGCCTGTTTCAGATTCTGTGTCCCCCCACCCCTTGCTCTTCCCCTGCTCCCACTCTGTCTCTCTCTCTCTGTGTCTTAAAGATAAACATTAAAAAAAATTTTTTTAAAGAATGACTATGCTAAATTTCCATAATTACCTATTACTAAAATATAACGAATAACTTAAAATTCTCAGAGGCTTTTAAATTAATACATTATTTTCCATTTAAAAAGTTAAGGGCAGCATAATATATGCAATAAGTTATTTCTGCAATATTTTGCTTATGGATCATTAAAGCCAGATATAGACTACTTGTCTGCTGATATTAGAAATACAGATGCCCCTGATATTCTGATTCAGTACGATTGGAGTGGAGCCCAATAATCTGTCTCCTGATGAACATGCCCAGTGGTTTTCTTCATTGGACAAATTTGGTAAATACCAGTCAACATTTTTATTGAAGTGACCTAAGACACAAGTATGTCCACAGCTCAGGCTTATGGGAAGTTTAAGTATAATTTTAAGAACTGTCATCCCAAATATTCAAAATTTTAGAAAATAATTACTTGACATTTCATAGAATTAATTATATGAATGCATTATATGCATCTTTATTTGAAATGCTGTTCAGTGTTTTAATTTTGAAGAATATTCATTTGTCTCTTTCACTGATTCATAATTGCATTAAAGTTTAACTGCCTGTTTTTAAGAAGCGTAAATGAATGTGCATTAGGGATGTTAGCTAGGAAAACTGAAACCCTGAAAAAGAGTGAAAGTAGGAAAGAATAAGAGACAAAACACAAATGAAGAAGCAAAGGTCTAACGTGGTCAGGGTTTAAGGAAAACCACGAATGCTAGAAAAACCACCCTGATATAGATGTTGGGTTCAAGGGAATTCTATTTTAGGGTACAATTCATAGAAGGGTGAAGAAAATAAGACTAAGGGAAGGGATAAACAGAGGTATAATGGATAGAGATTTTCATTTCAGGCCTCTTATTTGGGAACTAATTTATTGGGGGGAAAGTCATAACAGGTGATAAAACCAAGATTCTTCCTCTTATTGTAAAAGTTGATAAAGCCTAACCCCCAATTCATCTGTAATTCATCTGTAATTCAAAAAGAATAAATAGGTCCTAAGGAGGCATTTCCTGAAATGGGTCTTGTAGAACAATACCTTTATAAGAGCTCCCTGAGGGGTGCCTGGGTGGCTCAGTCTGTTAAACATCCAACTTTGGCTCAGGTCATGATCTCACAGCTCGTGAGTTTGAGCCCCGCGTCGGGCTCTGTGCTGACAGCTCAGAGCCTGGAGCCTGTTTCAGATTCTGTGTCTCCCTCTCTCTGACCCTCCCCCACTCATGCTCTGTCTCTCTCTGTCAAGAGTGCTGCACGTGATGTTCTCCCTGAAGTGTCCCACAAGCAGCAGAGAACGAAGGGCTCTTCAGGGTCTGGCAGAAAAGATTTGTTCAACTCACCTTTTAACTCATTTTTCCAAACTGATAGGGCCACAGGATATTTTTTTTCACCCCACATCTTATTAGTATCCCACAGACTCAGTGCAAAGAGGGTGCGTTCCACTTGAGAAAACCTGGGTTTGAGCTCTTCTCCAACATTTACTGGGATTAGGTTACTTAATGACCTAGGACCTTAGCTTCTCCATCTGTAAAACAGGCTTAATAACACCAAGGGCTTAGCACAACATCTGGCTAATAGTAAATATCAGATGAAGTATTGTTATTAGTATTCCAGAGGATTTTCTGGGAAAACAAAGGCCTCCTTTAGCTCTCTGTCGAATTATTGATATAAAGTATAAACATTAAATTACGCCATCACTCTTAAACCATCCAGAAGAAATTTATTTTTCCAATCAAAGAAAACCAGAAAGTTTTTTTTTTTTAATTTTTTTTCTTTTTTCTTTTTTTTTTAGTATTTTTTTTTTCGTTTTTTTTTTTTTTTTTTTTATTTTTTGGGACAGAGAGAGACAGAGCATGAACAGGGGAGGGGCAGAGAGAGAGGGAGACACAGAATCGGAAACAGGCTCCAGGCTCTGAGCCATCAGCCCAGAGCCCGACGCGGGGCTCGAACTCACGGACCGCGAGATCGTGACCTGGCTGAAGTCGGACGCTTTAACCGACTGCGCCACCCAGGCGCCCCGAAAGTTTTTTTTTTAATTTTTCCCCCCTTCCCCTCTTTTTATTTTCAGTTAGGCGATTTCAAATCAAACCAAGAAAAGTCAGAGGTCAGTGATGTCACATCAAGGCAAGTGATTTGCAGCAAAAGGCTATAGTATGGATGCAAATGGGTCTTAGATCAAAGGTAACCATTGTCTTAGTCTGTTTACGATGCAATAACAAAAATACCACACGGTGGGTACCTTAGACAACAAACACGTATTTCTTGCAGTTCTGGAGGCTGGCAAGTCCATGATTAAGGTGCCAGCAGATTTGGTCCCCAGTGAGGACCCACTTCATCCTTCATCGATAGCCATCTTCTTGCTGTGTCTTTACATGGCAGAAAGGGTGAGGGAACTCTCTGGGATCTCTTTTATAAGGGCACCAATCCTATTCATGAGGGCTTCACCCAAATGACCTATCACCTCCCAAAGGCCCAACTTCCAAATACCATCATTTCGGGGGTTAGGTTTCAACATATGAACTTGTGGGGGATACAAATATCCAGTCTGTAGCAACCATTTCTAAGATGAAGCTGCCTTTGGAAAGACAGAACCCTCACTGGCCAGTAAGACTCACACCACATACAGCAGTAGAGTAGGTGAAACCTGGTTTCCATGCCTTTGACCACCCCATACAAAGGGAAAACCCCTCTCATTCCATAACCTGCCAATACCAGTCACAGACTCAGTGCCCTCGTCATCCCTTGTCTCTCCCTCTATCCACATGATTGTCAAGAAAGAATCAAACACCTCATTTGTGCTCTTGGGTTACTGCTCCCAGTCATTGACGTTCTAGCCTCCTTCAAAGACCTAAGTCTGAGGAAAGCTCTAAAATGTAAATGTCAAGAATGTGCCAAGAAAGTGCAAGTGAGTAGGGAGGCCTTCCTGAGAGGGTTCTGGAAATGACTTCTGTGGAAAATAGATTCTTCAATCTTGACAATGTATCTTGTCTGGTTCTCATTCATGCTTCCTTTCTAAGCATGAGTACAAAGTCCTTTATGCCTTACTTGCCACATGATGTAAGCTGCACATGTATTTTCTCAGAGCATTCTCCTCATATGTTACATTATGCTGAGGAAACCTCCCTTAATGAACTATCAGTGGGTACCAAGTCTAGGCTTCTAGGTGACAGTGCCATGGAAGACTGATGCAACCCACCATCACCACAATGGACTCAAGATGACCTCCCAAAGAAGACTGATGCAACCCACCATCACCACAGTGGACTCAAGATGACCTCCCAAAGAAGACTGATGCAACCCACCATCACCACAATGGACTCAAGATGACCTCCCAAAGAAGACTAATGCAGCCCACTATCATCACAATGGACTTAAGATTATTTCCCAAAGAAAACTGATGCAACCCACCATCACCATCATGCACTTAAGATTATCTCCCAATCAAAAGATCATTACCAGTCACTGCCCATCTTTGAGAGGGACCACAGACCCATCCCATAGGTACACGCTGCCAACGAGGGCTGAGCACATTCTCTTCACAACCAAACGTCTTGTTCACCATTGTATTCGCAGGGCCTAACACAGTGCCTGGAACATCATTTAACCAACATCAGCAAAGTCTTCTTAAACGAATGACGTTTCCATTCTTGCTTCAACTTGTGACTCACCCAGCTGAGCCAATCCTAAACTGTGTTATTCTGAGGACATAGCTCCGAAACTTGTTCCCTTGTCTAAGAAGATGGAACTCAGTAGAAGGGAAATGTAATGCTCCAGCCCCAGTATTCCAAGGGCAGATATCAATTGCTAAAGGTTCTGATTCATCAAATGACACTCAAGATCTTCTGATAACTGTCCAATTACTAAAGATCTCTTCTAAAATATATTTCACATCACATTTCAATACATTATTTTTTTTGCGTCACTACAAGTTTGGCTTAAACTCTACTGAAATAAAGCTATAACACACCTATGTGTCATATTCTTTTGTTTCCCACCCAATAGAAAATTAAGTTAGCTGTCCAATTTTGATATACTAATTGCCAGTGATACTATGGAAAGTATAATATTCATGCTGGCACCCAGTGGGCAACATTTCAAGCATAAAATGTCCCGTTACATTTCATTTTGAAGTAAGAAAATTAGTTCCTGCTTTATTTTCAAGGCCCCTGTTCACTCACTGTATTAAAACCAACACACTTCACTGCTTTGGTATTTCAATGGCAAACCCCAAATGTCACTTACCCATATGGTTCCTGGGCTCACATTTCAATGACCTAATGCAGTTTGTAATACTAGTTTTCTGAAAAGCTCCATAATGCTTTGCCCTTAATTATAGGTGTGACATTATCCAAAGTCATACCACTAAGAAATCTCTTACTCAACTCAAACTTTATAGAACACTGCTGGCCGCAATCTAGCTCATGAAGGACATGGGGTGCCTAGAAATGAATTAGACTGGTCTGCAAATTGCCCTGTTGCTTAGGAATATAGCAGGTGGAACACACGACTGTGGTCATGGGAAGTGTTATAATTAACTCATAAGTGTTAGAGTAACTCATAAGATGAGTTGAGTTACTCCCCCCCCCCATACTCATTTTATATTAATCATCCTGGGGATCATAGGCTTAGTAGATATTTGTTGAAAGATTGAGTACTTTACCTGTGAATGACATAATTGAGTTACACCAAGTTATATCCTCTTATGCAGTTCACCATTTTTCTCCTACTTCCTTGCATAACTTTCTTATATATGGGCATTTGCCCTCCCAATTAACGTATTTGAATTCTTCAATGGATACGCTGTGCTGATCCCATTTTCTTCTCTGTCTTCCATCAGTATCTGCTGTCTGTGACAAGAAAATCACCAAAGAGTGCAACTGCACACGACATTGAACTCCACAAGGGCCACCACTATGTCCCTAGTAATAGGTACTGAATATTCATGAGTGTGCGAGTGAACGAACCAATAAATGAAAGAACTAATGTAATAGCCATGGCAGAACAAAACAAGACAGGATAGAATGTTATTCTGAAAGAAAAGGCATTGGAAGAAGGCAGCATGGCATATCAGGGCACAGCTTCCTTACCTGTAAGTTGAACACATGACTGAATTTGCTGCAGGGGCAAATCAAGTAAGTGCAAGCTCCATTGAAATGGTCAAGCACTACTCAGAGACAGAATCTTGACTATGATGACACGGGATTGTGAATCGTATTAACTAAAACTGGCAATTAAGCTACAACATAAAATTGCAGCTTTCACAGGGTCAACCCCAGAGCAGGAGCGGAGTCCATTATCTACTAAATGAATCTGTGACCCTGGTTCCGACCTTACAGAATGGAGATGGGCAAAGGATATGGCTGAACGTGGGGATCTGGAAAGAAAGCATTTACAGATACAGAAGCACTCTTTTTCTTGATTTTATTATTTAGATGCTAAACCAATAGTACAGACATGGACATTTACCAGTTACAAAGTAAGAGCTTTTCACATTTCAAAGTTACTAAGGTTAAAGTGAATGCCCAGATGAGATGAGTATAGGTCGGCCTCCTCTGGCTTTGTAGATCCTTCCCAAAAGTTATTCCTGACTCTTCACTACTCCCTGTGTGGTTACAGTTCACATCAGAGACTTGAGAGATGACAAGTGGCCAGACAGGGTACCGAGCAAATCAACTAAGCTACATATGAACATTTTGCAAATCAGCGTATGCGTTCCCCCATTCAACACGTAAAAATGCATTCTCATTACTTAGTGAGATTTTAGAAATGATCTTTAACATACAACACAAAGTAATAGTTGCATGGTTTCAAAGTAACCAACTTTTCCAGGAATGCACTTACTATGTGGATCAAGGTATAACTAAGTTTCTCGTCTAAAACTTTACCAAGAGTTGTCCACCATTTTAGAATATCATATCCAACACTGCTGTGGTGTGAGCACACACTGACCTAGAATTTGTAGCTCATGACTCTACACAGGTGTAGGCATCTGATGACTTGTCTTCTAGAATGGCAATGCCAATGCCTGTTTACTGAAATACTTATCATTAAAAACTGCTTTCCCTTTGTTCTGCTTTGTATTAGTTAGGACACTATACTCATTGTTTAAAAGTCTGTATGCATTTGGATCATAACAACTTTGAATTTTATCTCAGAATGATCAGAATATCTGTCATAAAGGGGCACTGAATCTAGGAGGGTTGAGAACCATTGATCTCGTTCAACTTCCTCACTCTACAAACTGAGGCTCAGAGAGGTGAAGTAACTTGCTCAAGGTCACAAAGGCAAACTAATAACCAAGTCAGAACTGGAGCTACCTGGATACCAACTTCTCCTTGCAGCATGCTGCCTTGCCTCAACGTGATGACTACATAAAAATACACAGAGGGAGAAAAATTAACCTCACAGTTCCGAATGAGTGGGTGATCTTTGGACCCAAGAGACAGAGGTAGAGAAGATCTCTCCCATCATCTCTAGCTACCAGCAAAAGGGACAAGATGCTTCAGAGAAGGTTTTTTTGCTTTGTTTTTGTTGGTTTTGGTTTTTGGTTTTTGTTTTGTTTTGTTTTAGGTTTTTTCACCTAAAAAGCATTAGGTGCCGGTTTAGGCACTGGGTTTATGCAGAGACTGAGCTGTGGCCAATTCAGAGTTTCTCTCTAAAAGGCACACAGTAAAAGCAGTCATTTGTGAAGCCCGTGTGTAAGGCCACAGGCAAGTGGGGCAGCAGGGAGAAGCAGAAAGAACATCACTTATCTTGGGAAAGCTACACTCCAGTAGTACATTGAACTCGAATTTTTCAACAGTCCTTCACAGGGAGGAAAGCGAGGTATGTTTGCTCCATTCAAAATCAATAAATGGTACCCCTAGTTTTAAGCCTTGAGTTTAGGTATGTTTAGTCAGCTGCAGTTCCTAGGGGGTCTGAATTTGCACCCAACCAGGTGAATTAGGTAGAACACACGTCCCAGCGAGCTTCTGTACTTAACATGTACATTAAACTGTATAAAGCATTCCCGCGAAATAAACATGAGGTCATTGCCACTTATCTCAAAACTGGCTTCTGGCCCAATCATTGCTCCACATTTATGAAGCAAGAACATTCTCTCAGTTAAGTAGCTTTGATGCTGGCACCCAGCTAACCCAAACCGGGCATCCTCATAGCAGGAAGCAAGAATAGCAGAAAGCCGTATAGCATAGACAAGCAAGCCAGGGAACTCTATTCTCCGAAATCATCACCATCTACATGTAGCCTGGAGCCCCTGCTACCTACTCCAAGTTCCTAGATGAGGGCTATCTTCCAAACAAAAGGTCATTAGAACACCCAGTAGTGTTTTCGATTCAAAGCTATACCAGCCACTATAATATTTATGATCTGTTTATAAGCTAAACTGACTCTGTCAGCTCAGGTCAGGCTCAGCGTTTGTATAGTTGCTGCAAAAGAGCCTAGCATTTGAGGAGGCAATCCCTAAACCTCTGCGATGGCCTTTGCTTCAAATGAATATGATCCTAAACACCTATGCAATGGTTTTTATCAAATTAATGGAATTTGTGTCTATAAAATAATTATGCAATATATCGGAAAGTTACAAACACGCTAAGCCGAAACATTTAACTCTCTGTGTGGAGTGATACACAGAATTGCCTTTTCACATTATCTTAAGTGAGTTCTGAGGCAGACACAGGAGACAGAGGCACGAGGGAAGTTGGCTGTTGCAGATGTCCTGTGGCAAGGTAACGTGTCTGGTGGTTTTAAAACCCTAGGGAGAAAAACAAACAGTTTGTGATTATGGACACTTTCTCAGAATATCTCTTGGAAGGATCTAAATGAAACTGGGGTGGTTAATCTGGGGTTACATCAATAAAACCTCTCGATTGGGAGTTCCTTCTGTGTCACCCATGGGACCTGCTCGGGCACTATCAACGAGAGGGCCCAGAAATGAAAAGGACGAGGTGGGGGGGGTTCAAAGATGTTCCCTAGGAGGCAAAACATTCATTTTGCAGCACAACGCTGAGTACCAAAAAGAACATTGAAAAGCACAAAACTTGTGCCGTCTAAACCATCCCACTTACTCGGCAATCCACATCTTATTGGAGAAGGACTCCGGCTTCGAGATACCTGGAAAATACAAAAGAGTAATGTTAATTACACGGTAGACAGAGCTCAAAGAATGAATCTTTTTCACATTTTCTTCCTAAAACCAGCTAGGTAGTTGTTCTGAGGTACTTTAGAACGATGATGTCACCCCTAAGGTTGAGCAATGCGATTCCTCTTATATTTCCTGAAGTAACGGGCGCTCGATTTGGCTTAAACTGTGTCACTGATTGAAATCTGGGCTCAGTTGCCTAGTCTGTTTGTTTGTTGTTTTAATGGCTGTGGAAGACTGGGAGATTGGATGCTCAGTGGCCATTGAATGGCCATGCTGAATTCAGCGCTTTCCAGAAAATAATAATTAATGGCATTATAATTAATTAAAATTAAAATGACAGAATACTCTCTGACAGATCTTTATATGAATCGTGTCATGTGTCCAAAACCCTTCCCCATTAAGGAAGGTCCCTGGGGAGCCAGAAAAGAATCATTTTTCCAAAACTCACCTTTGCTTTCACTAAGCAAAAGCCAACACCTCTACCTACAAACCTGTTATGGCTCAGAGATAACAGACTACAAGCAACATTCTTGCTCTGAACTTCCACAAACTTTAGATAAATAAACACTAACAAAGATGACAGCTGTTCTGGATGCATCAAGACCTCGAATAAGCCAAAAACTAGACCACTCTAAACATTTGTATTATATTTTGCAGGTGTATCCAGTCATTGTAAGGAGAGGAGGGTGCAGAGACAGAAAGGGGGCAGCAGTTCCACCGTTAAGAATATATTTTAGGGGCTCCTGAGTGGCTCAGTCGGTTAAGCCTCTAACTTCAGCTCAGGTCATGATCTCACAGTTTGTGGGTTCAAACCCCGCATCGGGCTCTGTGCTGACAGCTCGGAGCCTGGAGCCTGCTTCGGATTCTGTGTCTCCCTCTCTCTCTGCCCCTCCCCCGTTCATGCTCTGTCTCTGTCTGTCCCAAAAATAAATAAACTTTAAAAAAAATAAAATAAAATAAAATAAAATAAAATTCCAACCATTTTAACCAGTCAGATCCCCATGATCCCCTTCCTCACTATCAAGGACAGAAAGCCTTCCTACCTTCTCTCATGGCTCTAGTCCTTCGTGCCTCTTGCATGGCCTGTGGCATAAACCACACTCAGTCACTCTGTTCAAATCATACCGATCTTCCTATATTGAAACCCATTCAGGGAAGAGACCATGTTTTCATCATTTTTGTGTCCCCCTCCAAATCTAGCATCCATCAGAAACAGAGGAGTATTTGATAAAGAGCATGCTGAAGTAACAGATGCTCACTAAACTCAGAAAAGTAGATCTTATTAATGGAGTGGGATGGCAGTTATTTTGGGTTTTGTTTTACGGAGGGAGTTGTAGGAGTTTATAGCTAGAGATGCATTGCTAGAGATTTCAGAGAAGTGGAGTCCTGCCAGATCTGGTTCTCCTTCTGCACCACTCTCCCTAAAACAAGACTGAACAAATACTTAAAGAATTTCTATTTGAAGAAACAGCAAATTGTTAGCCTATCTGGTGTTCACATGACATGGTCCAGCCCTATATTCAAAAGGCATTGACTAAATATTACTTGTTGAATAAATTAGCAGTGATAAATCACAACGTTTTTGGTTTTCAGAAATGTTTTTGCTGTTATTTTTTTTTAATTTTTTTTAATGTTTATTTATTTTTAAGAGAGAGAGACACAAAGTGTGAGCAGGAGAGGGTCAGAGAGAGAGGGAGACACAGAATCTGTAGTGGGCTCCAGGCTCTAAGCTATCAGTACAGAGCTCGATGCGGGGCTTGAACTCACAAACAGTGAGATCAGACCTGAGCCAAAGTCAGACGCTCAACCGACTGAGCCACCCAGGCACCCCTGCTGTTCTTTTTCTTAAAAAGAGGTACTAGTAATCCCCCCCCCAAGAACTAATACTCAAGGAGACTAATGTTATTCTTTCTACTTTGAAGTTTGGTGGAAAATTAATACCTGCAGTGCCCTTCATACAGTTTTGAAATCTAAACCATTTGAGCAATTTCTCCAAACTCATGCAATCTGTTTAAGAGAAATCAGGGACCTGTGCCCAGATCACTCCCATCTTCTGTTCAGAAGACTTTATCTATTAGCTCACTTTCATTCCAAAGCAAAAATAAAACGATGAAATAAGTGAAGACTATTATTCTTTGAAGTAATTAAGAAAAAAACTGCCTCTACTTCCTTCTTTCTAGAACGATAAACGCCTTAGCCCAAGGTAGCATAAAAATTAGTTTGGGATTATCGCAACGAGTTCTCTTTCTACCTATAGGCATACAATCACCTCTGGCATTGGTGACTTTTGAGGAAAAAAAAGTGTCAACCATTAAGATGCTTTGTGTAAAAATGGTTAGATACGCACCGTGCTTAAACCAATATGGCTACGGGGGCAGATGGGACTTAAACTCCTGCTTCGACATCGACTTACAGGTCGCACTGAATTCCACTAAAAAAAGAAATAGTCAATAGTTTGTGAAAACTTACATGGCCTAAAACGAATGTCGACCCCACAGAATGAGAGGTTCTGCTGTTACGATTACACTTGCCCATTACTGGGCACCAATCAGCATGGGATACACTCTTCATTTCTTACAGCTACCCAATATTTGACAATAACTTGAGAGTATTTCTCAGATAAATTCCATTACAATGAACTTTGCAATATTCAAATTCTTGGTGCTAGAACTTTGTTTTGATGAGTAAATTGTTAGACCTACATTCAAGCTTGCAAGTGTTGGGAGAATGTAAACCCCACGTGGGCAAGGATTTGGGCCTCTTTTGTACACTGCTGAATCCCCAGCACCTGAACACCATGCTTGGGTCATAAATAACTATTGAAAAAATAAATATTGTTGAATGAGATGAATTCATGAATGAGGGAGGAAGGTATGGAAAGAATGAACCACCACTGCTGCCCGTCTATTAACTAAATTAATGAATAAGAAAACTGTATTCACTATAAAGAGATTTTACTAGCAAAATCCCTCATATAGATTCCTTCATTCAACCCTTTTCCTTTATTCCAAGTCCTTCCTTTTAGGATCTTCATATTTTGTTTTAGGAGTTTAAGCTGGGAAAGGAAGGAAGTTGAAATGCCTGTTTGATGTAGAATACATGAATAGCGCCTATTTCCTCTCCCTCTTTTTCTAAGGAGGAATCTCCAGTTGGAATCACTGGAGAGAATCTCCAGTTGGAATTTATTAACAAACGGTGATTGTTGTAGGAGCAAGGAGCACGTTCCGTGAGGTCGTTCGTCACAGACCCCGTGTGGTTGTTGTCAGATCAACACCCCCCCATTTCATAGCACAAAATATTTTGTTGAGATACCATTCACTATAGTAGAATGTTTAAGCTGCAAACACCCTTAAGTTCTCTTAAAATACTCCACTCTTGTTCACCAATGTATGTGTGAAAAGCTGCTATAAAGCCCTTCCCTATTCTCTTGTTCAAAGAGAACAGGAACTGAGACCACCCAGACGGTGGCTTTGCACTGGACTGAGGAGCTTCTCTTCACAATCCACTTAACTCTCTCTAGGAAGGGCAGGGCTAAAACTCCACATGGGAACTATACAGAATACCCAAGCCCCTGTGGCCACCCAACACTCACCACAACACACACTCACACACTTGCACACCTACTACTCCATTTTGAAGGCTGCCCAATTATTTACCATGTGAAAAACATTTTACAACCAATATATGTAGGAAGCAACCCTCCAAAACCGATTGCCTGCTCTCTCCCCATCTCCTCTGCCTTCTTGTTTCCATCCCTCCCCCTTCCCTACACATCATACCAAGGAGAGAAAACAGAGTACATTCGTCATTTCCCAAAATGGATCTCTGTCAGTGAAACTTTGGGCAACTGTTTCCTGAAAGTTCATTGATCACTTCCAAATGCTTAGAATGAGAGAGGGCCTCCAATAAGATGAGCTCAAAGAGCTTTGCCCTTATAACAGCATAATATTTCTAAGAAGGAGGCAAATACTATGAGTTCCATCTTATAAAGAAAGCAACAAGGAAATTATTGCCAGAAAATTATGAGGAATCACGGAAGAAACAAAGAAAAGTATCTCTTCTTTCCTAGCCAGTCCCTTTCCTCTCCTTTGTATGAAACCTTATCAAGCAACTCTTTATGAACTTCTTCTATAGAATCTCTGGGTTTATAAATGTTCTCGAACTTGTGAATCAAACACTTGGGATGAATTGTCACTATGCAAGGCCACCGTACAAAGGCCCCTCTCTTGGTGACAGCTTCTCCCTTCATAATGACACAGTCATTCTCCATGAGAGCAGGCCACACGTGATAGAAGACCAAGGGAGCAGTGAAATCGGAGTCATAGCTGCGACGGTACCTGTTTTAAACACACAAAAGAACAAGAAAGAGAAGTTAAGCAATGATGTAGCATCACTGGAGAAATGAACATTGGTGTAAATTTTTATTTGTTATCACGCTTAGTCGAGGTAAATATGGATACCGATTCTGTTATTGAAGAGATGGTTGCGGGCTTTCAGAATAGGAACCGGTGATAACAAGCACCCGACATGGACTCACATAGAACAAGTCATGTCAGACTGAACTTATTCCTTCCCTTCTCAGGATTATAAGAGCTACAGGACAGGAAAGCGCTAGAGATGGAGACCATCTGAAATCCGGTAGGCATCCTACAACATTTCTCATGGTGTCTTCGTGGGCAAAATAAGAGAAATATAGGTGGATGATTGACTTAAGGAGGTGAATTACAAAGTGGTCCATATCCAAATAAGATAATTAATGAGTCAATGAGAACTTGAATGAAGGTGCTCTCTCTCAATCCCTTGATAAATAACATGTTCCATCAATGATTGCACGAAGTATAGAAAATCACTCAAAGGTTAAGGATGGGTAGGAAAGAAGAAACAAATGACGGTATAAAAAATTAGCTCAACAGGCAGGAACAATAAGCTGAATCTAATAAGATACCATGTAATGTGGATACGTATGAGGTCCTGAACTTAGTCTAAGAAGTGTATCATTGCACAGATAGGAGAAACGAAAGACTTAACCACAGTACAAGTAAAAATAACATGTTTCTGGGGGGGGCGCCTGGGTGGCTCAGTCAGTTAAGCGTCTGGCTCTTGGTTTCAGCTCAGCTCACGATCTCGCGGTTTCATGAGTTCGAGCCCCACCTCTGCTCAGCTCAATGTTGTAGGATCTCCATCTCTAGAATTTTCCTGTACTGTAACTCTTACAATCCTGAGAAGGGAAGGAATAAGTTCAGTCTGACATGACTTGTTCTATGTGAGTCCATGGTCGGGTGCTTGTTATCACCGGTTCCTATTCTGAAAGCCCGCAACCATCTCTTCAATAACAGAATCGGTGTCCATATTTACCTCGACTAAGCATAATAAAAAATAAAATTTTACACCAATGTTCTGCGCTGGCAGCACGAAGTCTCTTGGGATTTCTCTCTCTCCCTCTCTCTGTCCTTCCCCCACTCGTACTGTCTGTGTCTCTCTCAAAATAAATAAACTTAAAAAAAAAAACAGAAAAGAAAAAAATGAGTGCAAATTAGCGGAATTAATAGAGAATAAGGGTACTGGTCCCTCCAGGCTGCTCAGCTCAAAACAGGGGACTACTTTCAGTGTGGACACGTGACAAGAAATATTCAGAAGAGCATGGAGCATAGGCCAAAGACACCCATCTATTTGTCAAGAAGTCTCAGACCCCCTTTATATGGAAAAGCCCAAAGCCATGAGACCAGAAGAAGGAAGACTTGAGCAATTGCTTTCGAATATGTGAAAGGCTGCCAGGATTTAAAAAAAAAAAAAAGATTACACTTGTTCTCTGACTCAGGCATTGTTAGGAACTCCAGTTCTAGCTTTAGAGCTTTCCAGAGGTATCAGCTACAGAGTGCCCCAAGGGGCAACATGTTCCCTCTGATGAAAAGCATAGAAGCCAGAGGCCCCCAAGGTCTGTGAAGTGTGCAGATTGCACAAAGTAAAGTGGATGAATATTTCTGCGTGGTTCAACGCATTCTCCAAAGGAGAAAAGAAGAAAGAAAGAGGGATGACGATAATATGTTCCGTAAGGAAATCAAAAAGGTCAACTACAGTGTGACGTCCTAATTCCAGCTCTTCCAAGAGTGGACACGAGTTGGGAGCAATGATCTGAAAGAAACTAGAAACAGGGCGATGGCAGGAAAATATGGCAAGCGAGAAGGTGATTGGAAACGCCATCACTGTGATTTGGAGAGGCAAAGGAAAGGTATGCAGTCTCTGTCGTTAACAAGCTTGTAGGGATATTGGGCCGCCACCACCCTATGACTCTACGGGCTGAACAAAGACCCAAGAGCTAACATTTCCTGTGTCCTGACTACAGACGAAGCAGTGTCCTAAGTACTTTATCTGAATGAGCTCAACTAACCTTCTCCAGCCCTAGGAAACAGGTATTATTACTTCTCCCATTTGACAGAGAGGGCACTAAGGAACAGAAAAATTAAGTACCATGCCCCGGATTATATAGCTAATTGGTGGCAGAACTGGGATTTGAACCCAGGCAGCTTGATGTCAGAGCCTCAGACCTCAAGCCTCAGAGTGTTCTTAACCACAAGCTTGGCCTCCTCCCAATAGTCCCCAGCTATATCACTGGATCCCATAAAATTTCAGTAAAATGTTTTAAGTTCATTTAATTTCTTCTGATTTATAAAAAATACTTATCATGTGGAAGTGGATAGAAATCTAATGGCCCCGGGGCGCCTGGGTGGCTCTGTCGGTTAAGCATCCGACTTCGGCTCAGGTTATGATCTCACAGTTCATGAGTTCAAGCCCCACGTCGGGCTCTCTGCTGACAGCTCAGAGCCCGGAGCCTGCTTTGGATCTCTCTGCTTCTCCCCTACTCACACTTTGTCTCTCTCTCAAAAATAAATGAACATTAAAAAAAAAAAAAAAAAAAAAGAAATCTAATGGTCCCAGAAAGTCTACAGTAGTCATTCTCAAATGCTAGTGTGCATAAGGAACACATATAGGTGTTTGTTAAATGTCAGATTCCTGAGCCCCATCCCAGACGTACTGCATAAAATACCATGAAGTATAATCCAGGAATCTGCCTTTTTAACAAGATCTGAGTAATTCTGACACAAGTGATCCATAGGCCATACTTTGAGAAACCTGGCCTAAATAATTCAGTAGAAACAAATAAAAAGTAATACACACTTGTATTTACATAGCACCCTTTTTAAAAGTATTCCAGACAGGCTTCGGGTACTCATTAGTTCTGCCCAAGACCAATACCTTCAATGGAAATCATAATATCACCTCTGAATCATGTTTGACTGAGAAAGAAAATAAACCCCAGGAGAAGGCTCTGCCCTGTAGTACAGAGAAGTATATGGCAGGACCTGGAAGTCAGGTCACATCTGTTGAGTTCCCCACCCAGAGTTCTTTGCCCTAAATTGTTTCCAGGAAATACAGATTGATTTTTTTTTTAATCCCTTAGCTTCTGTTTCTTATGTCTCTTACTTGCAATCATTAAAAATTTCTCCATCAGCCCCAAATGCAATATCTAGGGGTGGGTCTAAAGTCTGCATTGCAAAAGCAATGCAACATATCTCCTGGATGAAGTCGCTGAGGAGGCAAAAGTCAACTTCAGGAGGAAATGAAATCTTGGGATTGACATTCATGGCTCGGATCACGTCCTGAAAAACAAAGAGATGGCATTGCCTTGTTACCAACCTGTGGCAAGAAGCTCCATCATCCGAAAGAGGTTATGACTGGTGGGGGGTGGGAAAGAGCTCGTAAACTACAAAAGCTGTACATGTGTTAAAGGAGAAAGGCTCACTGCTAGAGACGGAGGAAAGATGATGCAGAGGACCTACAAAAGGGCCAAGAGAATCCCCTCCCTCCCAAAAAAAAAAGAAAACACCCTTTGAGGCTTTTATTTATTATTTCCTTATGTTTCTATTCTGGGTAGGTAGAAGATGTGCCAACTTGCTCATAATCTATAATAACAGCAATAACAATAGCTTGCCCTTATTGAGCGTTTACCATGTGTCAAGTCTTGTGCTAAGCAAATTACTTGCTTTTTTTCATTTAATCCTCTCAAGAACTCTATGAGGGTGATGACCATTGTTGCTATAGAGACTGGAAAACTGAAGCACAAAGAGGTTTTTAAGTAAACGTGCAAGGTCACACAGCCAGCAAGTGGCAGAACTAGGAGTGCAAATCTACACCTGTCTTCCCCAAGGCCATGGCTCTTAAGCAGCATGGTATTCTATCCCCAATCTTAAGGGTTCGTCTAAAGAAGAGAACTATAAAGGTCAGACTATTTTTCCCCTGTAAAATGTCTAAGAAACCCGCAAGCATGCCGGGTTCTACAAAGTAAATCGGACGCTATTCTGTTACATAAAAGCAGTACTAAGCCCTGGATGGATTGCTGAGTTATTAGTATTCCATGTAAAGAGCAGCAACAGAAAACCAGTCCCACTAAGAGACCCACCACTTACGTTAACACTGCTTTGGGAATCATAGAGATCCAGATGACAAATGATATAATCCGAGACGGCATCCTCAAAGTTACTGCACCCCGCATAAGATGGTGTCAGCGATTTCCTCACACGGATCTTGAAGTGTCTGAATGCCATTTTAGCGACGTGGAACGCCTCCTGCACGTAAAAAATGCAGCAGATTTATTAGATAGAAGAAGGGAAGTACGGAGGCCCAAGGTAAGGAAGAAAGAATACCCACCAAAGATTCAACAGCAAATGGGTCCTCCGATAACTAAACACAGTTGATCAAAACTAATTTTAATCTGGGAGAAAACACAGACCTCAGTTTTGAAAAGTACACAAATACATATATGACTATGCACCTTCACTAATTCCCAGACAGGTGATCACTGTTCCGGGAATCCTGAGTGCAGGAGGCAGGACTGTGCAGAGGTTTAAGGAAAGAGATGGCCTGCGGTTGCATAAACACTTAAAAAGTGCCGATGGAGTCTATGATCCCACAGCACTATCATATTACTGGTCAAGAAATGAAATTACCAATCTAGTGTTCACGTTATACACAGACACATATCAGGTGTCTGTGGCATGTTTCCTGGCATACGTTAATTCAACAAATATTTATTAAATGCATGTTATGTAGTAGGCACTGGGAAAATTCAGTTATTCGTGAAACACCCTAGAACCCTAACTCCTTGATGAAATAAGCCAGGGCTGGCAAACGTTTTTCTGTAAAGAGCCAGAGAGTAAATATTTCAGACTCTCCCTAAAATAGATACAACGTCTTGTCACTATTTTTTTTTTTTTTTTTTTTTTTTGGGCAACTGTTAAAAAATGTAAAACCATTCTTGTATTCTTAGCTGTCTAGTGGGATTTTTCTTAGAAATACGGGCCTGGACAAGATCTGGGCCACAGGTCATAGTTTGCTGACCTCTGAAATAAATTAATGCAGAATAAAGTTCAGTGGACCCTGATAATGCTGCTGTCCCACCAGCGTGTTGTTTTGTTTTTAAATATTGACTGTTCTCACTTGTCAGAATGGACTCCTACTGGACTCATTTCTCCTAACGGACTCTTAGAACGAATTAAGGGAATTAAGGATTATATACGAGCACTCTTAATCCGCCGTACTCAAGTAGCTGATACTCCAGCAGGTTCAGTAACTACTCTCAGTTAAGTAAACAGAAGAGTTAGCACAAGCAGTCTTCTGATTTTTCTGAGAACAAAAGATCAACCACGTGATAGCCATCAGCAGTAACATCTCCCCACTGGTGCACCTAGGCACACATTGGAAATTTCAGTGCAAATCAGCACAGCATATGCTCATTTGAGATAATCCTGTACTTATGGATATTTCTTCAACAAATATCTGGTCGATAGAAATATCAGTATATCTGAACAGTTCGTGATTGTGAAAAACTATGCATCCCCAATATCTGCCAAGGAAGAAAGGAAGGCAGGAAGCCAGCCAGCCAGCAAATGGACATGCCGCCCTCCTCCCGCGACCCCAGGATCAACCAGCCCTCCTAGGCCGTCCTGTTCACAGCTGTCTCCCCGCTGCGCCCCAGGGCCTCTGCGCGCAGCCGCCGCAGCGTCACCTACCACGGTGGCGACGTAGATGATCCGCTGCGCCGTCTCAGCTTTGTCGATGCAGCGTCGAAGCAAGCACTGTGCATCCAGGCGGGCCTGGGAATAGGCGTCGCTGAACCGGGACAGGAGGGCAGCCTTGCGCGCCACGCTGGACGCTTTGGCGCGGTTCGGCGACGGGCTCCTGACCTTGGCCACTGCGGTGGAGGGGCTGGCGGGGCGGCTGCGGCTGCGGCTGCGGCTGCGCGTGTCCGGGCTGGGAGTGCGGCTCCGGACCGACCTGTGCACAAGCAAGAAGCAGCCAGAGAAGCAGTCTGATGCACGCCTCCCTCGGTCCTGCCGCAGGCGCTGCAAGAAAACGGGAGGCCCGCGCCCCGCTGCGGGCCCGGGAGAGCCGCTGTCTCGGCGACCTCTCCGCAAGGCGTCAAATACGCGCTCAGACGCTCTGTATCTGCGTGGTGAGCTCGCACCTCATGTTATCCTTTAAGCAGCCCCGGGAGGTCAACATCGATTGTGGGCCATTTTGCAGCCGAGGAACTCGAGGCTCCGAAAAGTTAATAGGGTCCCAAAGTAAAGTAACACCAATAGCGAGAGCCGGAGTTAAAGAGATCGGCTTGTCAGTGTTTCTTACCCCAACCTTGGGGCACTAGCATATCCGCAGAGGCCTTAGGGTATTAAACGGGATGAACACTGAACAGAGAGAAAGATCTGAGTTCTCTTTCCATAGCAGTGGGACCGTTTGCACTCATCTCGTCTCTCCAAAGCCTAAAGTTTTCACCTACAGCATGTTCGCCCTATTTCTGGGAGGGAGTGGAGGGCTGAAAGAGGCGGTGAGCTAAAACAGGGGGAAGTACTTGGTGAATGGTAGAGCCCTGTTATCAGTGAAACGTATTGCTATCAAGTATAAATTGTCAAAGGAAAGGGGCCCCCAGAGAGGGAAGTGTTACAGAAGAAACTGTGAAGCAAACGGTAATACAAAGCCCTCTCTGAAGGTGGAGAAGGAAGCTGTTGCTTCCTTCTGTCAATGGCAGTCTGTCTGACGATTTCCATGGTGCAAGAAATATTCCCATGGTGGCCAGTTTCAAGCTGTTAATGTGACATCACCCCGAACTGGGAGTTATTAGGCAGAAATGCACAGAATCAGTTCCTGGGGGCCAGTACAAGCTGGTGCCACCACAACATAACAGAGTGACTCTCAAAACTGGAGAACTAAGGTGGCATTTAGGGGAATGGGGACCAGGTGTGGGAGTGGCTTTGCTAGCCTGAGTCAGGCCACTCCGTGGGGCTGAGGGAGGTCGCAGGTGTTAAAAAGAACAACCAGGGGCACCTGGGTGGCTCAGTGGGTCAAGCATCTGACTTCGGTTCAGGTCATAATCTCATGGTTTATGAGTTCGAGCCCTACATTGGACTTTCTGCTGTCAGTGCAGAGCCTGCTTGGGATTCTCTCCTCTCTCTCTCTCTCTCTCTCTCTCTCTCTCTCTCTCTCTCTCCCCCCCTCTCCCCTTTCCCTCAAAATAAATTAATAAACTTAAAAAAAAAAAAAAAAGAACAAGGAAAAATGCTCCAAGACAAACATCCTGCTTTGTCCTCAGTTAACTCTGAATGACGGGTCTTAGCATTCTGTCCGTCAGTAGAAACGGATGTCACAAGAACACTTACCTACACGCTCCATGAAACAGAGTGAGATACAGCAAGTAAAGTAACAGGTCATCATCCCAGAGAGAGGACTCCCAGGCCTCAGAGAACAGGACCCTCATATCAGGGAACATTCTTTCAGCCAGGGCACCACCCATACATTAAAGGCCCACCCAGATCGGCTTTCAAGCCAAAGAACTTTCCCCTCACATATCTCTCAGTTTCATTCCTTGGGCTTCAATGTCAGCCCCAAATTAACTGGTGCTCGAGCTCTGGCAATCCAGGAGGCATTTCCTCTCTCTGGGAGGGTGCAGTTCGAACACACAATCCCTTCACAATTCAAAGTTTCCCGGATTGGAGGGGTTTGGGTTCAGGCTGTCATTCCACGTTTTTTCCCAGCCACCCTTGGACCGCTACCGAAAGGAGCTTAAATGAAAAGATCTATAAGAATTTGTCCGACCTTCCTTGGAGTACAGATTTTTCAGCGGACAAAACCGCTATCTCGTCCTTCAGCGTCTGGAGCTGTTTCTCATAATCGGATATCACTTCGGTCCGGTGTTCTGTGCTCCTCTTGTCCAGGACCCGCTGCTCCAACTTCCTCTGCTCTGAGGTCCTGGGCTCCGAGCTTCTGGAGTCCACACTCCAGTGCTCTGGGCTTCTGTGTTCTAAGTTTTTGTGGCGGCTTTCCTCCTGGGCCTGAAGAGATTTAAGCCTGCAAACAAAAATCAAGGTGGAGGGGCACGTGGGTGGCTCGGTCGGTTAAGCGTCCAACTTCAGCTCAGGTCATGATCTCACAATTCTCACAGTTCGCAGGTTCGAGCCCCCACAATAGGCTCTGTGCTGACAGCTCAGAGCCTGGAACCTGCTTCAGATTCTGTGTCTCTCTCCCTCTCTACTGCTTCCCTGCTCGCACTGTGTCTCTCAAAAATAAATAAATGTTAAAAAAATTTTTTTAATAAAAAAAATAAAGGAGGAAAGAAAAGAGAGGGAGGCAGAGATGAGGAAAGGTAATAACAACTGGCATACCTAATGACCGAGGCTGCTCTGCTTAGTATGCCCGTTACCGCATTGGACAACTCCGATGGAAATACACAGGCACAAACACAAATCAGAAAAGAGCAGAACTGCCAGGGTCAGAATGCCACCCCCCTCTGCCACTTGCATGAAAAGAGATTCCTGAAAAAAGAATATGCACACAGATCTTCCAACAAAAGCAGAGTGCACCTATAGTCCTCCTGTTCTACATTTGGCTGGTCCCACACAGAACTCTGGAAGCACTTGACCTCCCAAACCTAGGGCCAGAAGCTGGTCTTATCTTCATTAGCTCTTTGACTCTCTGAACAGATGGAATATGGGGCGGGGGGGGGGGGAATAACAATAGAGATTGAACAAGACTCACAATACTAGGTGGAACAGTGAACTTGTAAAAATAATGTATTCTAGAGACAAAGCTTCAGAAATACAATTGGCATTCTTATAAAGATAAAAATAGGTGTGACTAAAACAGTAGCAAAGCCACACAAAGACTATGTGCTGTGATGAAAAGGACAGTGATAGAAGGTGAAAAGGCAAAGGCTAAGATTAAGAGGGAGGCAAACTGTAAGAGACTCTTAAATACAGAGAACAAGCTGGGAGTTACTGGAGGGCAGGGGAGTAAGGGGATGGGCTAAATGCGTGATGGGCATTAAAGAGGGAACTTTTCAGGAAGAGCACTGGGCGGCATATATAAGAGATCAATCACTGGGTTCTACTCCTGAAGCCAAGACTACACTGTAAACAAATAATTGAAAAAATAAAAAATAATGCCAGAAAAACGAGAGAAGTACACAGAGAAGCTAGAAATGTAATAGCAGAATTAAAAGCTGCACTGGCAACAGTAAAGAACAGAATCACTGCTACTGGAAATCACTGAGTTATATGATCACAGAATTTGAGAAGGTCTTTCAAATAGGAAATAAGAGATGAAAACCAAGGCAAGAGGGGAGATAGAAGTGGAAAATTGACCACTACTCCCAGCTATAGTGTGGAGGTGTTCCTGAAGAAATCAGAACAATGGAACATGTTTGAAGGCAACAGAAAGGTATTTGTGTGTGTGTGTGTGTGCGTGTGTGTGTGTGTGTGTGTGTGTGTTTTAACACAACTCCCACTTCCTTTCTGGGGGGGAAAAATCAAAACTAATATCAAGGAAGCTATATCACCTTACACCTGTCAGAATGGCTAGAATCAAAAAGACAAGAAAGAACAAGTGTTGACAAGGATGTGTGGAAAAAGGAAGCCTTGTGCATTATCAGTGAGAATGTAAACTGGTGCAGCCAGTGTGGAAAACAATATGAAGATTCCTCAAAAAATTAAAACTTGAAATACCTTATGGTCTAGTAAATTCCACTACGGGGTATTTGCCCAAAGAAAACTAAACATTAATTTGAAAAGATACATGTAACCCTATGTTTATTGCAGCATTATATACAATAGCCAAGATATGGAAGCAACCAAAGTGTCCACTGATAGATGAATGGATAAAGATGTGGCATATATATATATATATATATATATACACACACACACATATATATATATACACACACACACATATATATATACACACACATATATATGTATATATATACACATATATATGTATATATGTGTATATATGTATATATGTATATATATGTATATATGTATATATATACACACACATATATATACATATATATGTATATATATATACACACATATATATATATAATGGAATATTACTACTCAGCCACAAAAAAAGAACTAGATCTTGCCGTTTGTGACAACATGGATGGGCCTAGAGAGTATCATTCTAAGTGAAATAAGACAGAAAAACAAATACCAGAAGATTTAACTTATATGTGGAATTTTAAATTTTTTTTTTTTTAATGTTTATTTATTTTTGAGACAGAGACAGAGCATGAATGGGGGAGGGGCAGAGAGAGAGGGAGACACAGAATCGGAAACAGGCTCCAGGCTCTGAGCCATCAGCCCAGAGCCTGAAGCGGGGCTTGAACTCACGGACCGCGAGATCGTGACCTGGCTGAAGTCGGACGCTTAACCGACTGCGCCACCCAGGCGCCCCTATATGTGGAATTTTAAAACAAACAAATGGTAACAAACAAAAAACAGTAACAGACCATAAATACAGAGAACACACTGGTGGTTGTCAAAGGGGAGAAGGGTGGGGCAATGAGCAAAGGGCAAAATAGAACGACCCTACGACCCAGCAATTGCACTACTAGGTATTTATCCAAGGGATAAAAGTGTGCTGTTTGGAAGGGGCACATGCACCCCCATGTTTATAGCAGCACTATCAACAATAGGCAAAGTATGGAAAGAGCCCAAATGTCCATCGATGGATGAATGGATAAAGAAGATGTGGTATATATATATATATATATATATATATATATATATATATACATATATATATATATGTATATATATACATATATATATGTATATATATATATATGTGTGTGTGTGTATATATATATATATATAATGGAGTATTACTCAGCAATCAAAAAGAATGAAATCTTGCCATTTGCAGCTACGTGGATGGAACTAGAGTATATTATGCTAAGTAAAATCAGTCAGAGAAAGACAAGTATCATATGACTTCACTCATGTGGAATTTAAGAGACGAAACAGATGAACATAAGGGAAGGGAAGCAAAAATAATATAAAAACAGGGAGGGGGACAAAACAGAAGAAACTCTTAAATACAGAGAACAACCTGAGGGTTGCTGGAGGAGTTGAGGGTGGGGGACGTGGGCTAAATGGGCAAGGGGCTTTAAGGAAGACACTTGTTGGGATGAGCACTGGGTATTATACGTAGGGGATGAATCACTGGGTTCGACTCCTGAAATCATTATTGCACTATGTGCTAATTAACTGGGATGTAAATTTGAAAAACTAAATTTAAAAAAGAAAGAAAATGTTCTATAGTAGATAGGTAATGTTTCTGTGGTAAGCGAAAGTATATAAAACATTAATAAAAATATTGCTGCCTTTTCTTTGTGAATAGCTTCTTTCATATTGTAACGAAGCACCAAAAAGCTAAATTCGATGATCAATCAGAGGCTGCCGTAATCCTGTCTTTTTTTTTTTCCCTTACTGCTTTCTTAGCTGATTTATTTCCTCCTCTGCAGCCAGAAGGGATATGGCCGATCTGTTCTTGGTTTCTTCAAGAGTCTTTTCAGTTTCAGCCAGACTGTAAGAGAAATCAGTATAACTAAAGACAGATTTTCCAAAATCGGCAGACTTTCTGAATCAAGATATAGGTTCTCCTGGGAACTTTTGGCATATGATATAAATTGAACATAAACAAGATCAAATTGTGAGACATCTGCATTCAATCAGATGCTATTGCAAATATTATGCACCAATATGCTAGTATTCTTTTGAATGTCAGACACAAAGACATTACAGAGCTACTACCACTAAAAGACTAGGTAATAATTATTAACATTAGACTGTAAAGGACAAAGAAAGTTGTTCACCTCCTCCTTCTCACCCTCCTGATTCATCTGCTCTAATTACACCAAATCCTCAGGCTGTGTCTCCCCATAAGATCTCCATTTCCTGCAATAGACTCATGCTAATTTGTAATATACGAATACCATTTTCTGCAGTGTGCTCATTACTTTGCACCGTAGAGTTGCATTTGACTTAATTGTCCCTGACTTCCTAAATATGAAGAAAACATTATTTGCCCACCTACAAAGAAAGTCTTCCACAATCACACTTAACTACCGAGCATTCCATGTCATCCTGCCTCTGACTCGCGCCACGTATTGAGCACGAGTTTCCTGAGTTTTCAACATAGCTAGGTCACTGTTAGTTTCAAGGACTCTCTCCATTGTAGGCAAATCATAATAAATCATATTACGTCTTTAGGTCTATCTAAAATTAAAAAAGAAATGGGAGTGTGCGGATGACATTGGATGGAGACCACTGGTTCTCAATTAAGTTGCCCTAATCCAGCGAGAGATCATAGGTTGGCAAAGGTCTCTTGACTTCTCTGACCCTACTTCCCTGTAATATCCAGGCTCTTTCTTCACAGTCGTCCTGGGGCTAAGAGAGTGCAATTGCTATCTACACTCACACCTGTCTTCTTCCTTCCCTTTAGATGGAAGAAGAAGGGTCCAACACTGGGATTCTCCCCTAGACAGTGAAGCAGATTGAGAAATAATGAGCTAGTGGGATTGCTACCAAGTCCCCACAGATCCCAGCCAATCAGGCAATAACAGGTGGTAGTGTGATTACCCAACATTCCTTTGGGTCTCCTCCTCCTACTCCTCTCCTAACAAGGACCCACTCATCCTATGAATGCCCATGCAAATGCCATCCTTGACTCTCTCGAGCAAAGTGTGTCTCCTTTTCTCCTGAGACCTCCAACACTTGGTTCACACAGTCTCATTACAAACATATCATGAACCACGTAAGGGCAAGAACTTTTTTTATTCACCTTTTTATCCCCAGCACCTAAAACAATGCCTGTAACAGAGTAGATATTTTTCAAGATGAAAAATGAATGAATGAGCAAAATGTCTAAAATCTTAAAAAAAAAAAAAAAAAGCCAAAGTAGCAATAACTTCACAATAAGGCTACTGGAGATTGAAAGGAAATTGCTGTGATTTCATTCACAGGTGAATATGTTACAGGTTTTTTTAAAGTATACGTGGAGAAAAAAGTGAACATTTTTGTCCAAAGAAGATGGCAGAAAATTAAAAGAAGCAAAAATACCAAGAAAGGAAGGAGAATATGAAAAAGGAATAAAGTAGTGATTTTTTTTCTCTTAAGACACGGCACACAGGTGTGAACACCTGTACGTGTACATGCAAGCAAGTATACATGCTAATTTGGCAGCTTGAATGATATACAGAGAGAAGAAAGGGAGATACATTCATGAGCCAAGCATTACTTTAAGCAAGTTAACATATTTTTTTTAATTAGGGATTTATTCATTCATTGAGAATGTACCACGTGGCAGGCATGATGTTGGGTGATGGAGATACAACAAGAATAGCAGATAGCAAATATCAGAAGAGCAAATACAAGACAGCACCCCTTTGGACCTTCCAGCCAAGTGGATCATAAACGTGCAAAGAAATGTTTTAACGTTCCAAATGGTGGTAAGTGCTAGTCTCAGATCATTGTGAAAGAGAACTACAGAGGGGGAAACGAAGACCTTTCGATATACATGGTCACAGACAGACTCTGAGAAAGATCTCCTTTCAGCTGAGACCTGAAAGATAAAGAACGAGCTATGCAAAGAACCAAAGGAAGGCTTCCATGTTTATGAAGGAGCGCAGGCAAAGGCTTCAGGGTGAGAAGTAGACAACAGACTAGCGGAGGAGACCTTGGCAGGAGATGAGGGTGGAGAGAGAGGTAGGGCCCCCTCCTCTCTCTCTCTCTTTCTCCTTCTCTCTCTCTCTCTCTCTCACACACACACACACACACACACACTAGTTATTTGCACATGTCTACATTTTACAAGAGCCATTATTTTCCCTTTAAACTTAAAAATTAAGAACAATTCTTCTTGGAAAAAAGATAACTTGCATTCCTCTTACTCGTCTTGAACCTGGTTGAGTTGATTACGAGTTGAATTCAACTCAGAGTCCAATTGCTGCATGTCCTGATCTCGATCTTTACGTCTCTCCTTATCAAACGTGTCCTGGAATGATACACAAATCAAAATAGGCTTGAATACAGGAAACGCCAATTATGATGCCCTTTGTCAGCCTCTGAGAACTAAGTTTTCTTTTCATGTTGGAAGTTTTCCATCAGTGTTATTTCACTCTTTCAGAACAGGGAGCTTTCCCCATCTGGTGGTCTCTTTCTCTTCTGAGGCCCCATGGTACCCCAACTGTTGGTGTGACTACTTTGTCATCCAAAAGTTCCTATTTAATGCCAAGTGTGGGCAATGTCCTACATGTAGGACATCACCAGTCTCTTTTTACAGCTGACGAAGCAGAGGCTCATTCATTTGTCTGCGGTCACCCCACTGGTAAGTAGGCAACGCTGAGATTTGAATGCAAGTCTGTTTGAAGAGACACCTCAACCCGTTACGCCGCACAAGACTATAAACAGAAACTCACCTTTGGTAGCTGTGTCCTAATCCCCTAACTAGAGTTGAGTCCCCCACTGGGTAAAAGCTGTATCTTCTACATGTCTGAGTTCCCAGAGCCTGATCTGGGTGCTGAAAGTCAAGGGTGATCCTTTAGCGTGCCTACCTGTAGAGAGGGGACCTTGCTGTCAACAGTGTTTCCCAGGGAAGCAGCAGTAAAGGAGGCCTCCAGCCAAGGCAAAAGGCGCGATTTGATTATTTCCACACCATCATTGTGTCCTCCTAAAAGAGTGCACAAATCAGGTCAGTGAGAGAAGTTTAGCCACACAGGGAGAGAATACAGAGAAGAAAAACAAAAGAAGGGAGACGGGGAAGCACAGGCCATTCTCACCTTCTTGGGCAGCCGTGGTGAGGATCCTGAAGAGTTGTCCTTGCACTTTGGAAATTTGTTCAATGAACTCAAGGCAACGATTGAGATTTTGATCACATGTGTTTGTCTACAAAGCCAAAACAGAAGATCAGTGCAATTCCTTCCCCTTCCGGGACCCACCGCAGGTAGACAGGGGCTACCCTGACTTTACGCAGGGGCTGCCTCGCTCTGGTGGGTTCCCACGTACAGAGACCGCCATGTGTTGACCAAAACCTGTTTCCCTTTCCTCCTGGGCGCACAGCTAGATGGCTTTCCCCAGCTTCCCTAGCAGTCTGTGCAGCCGCGTAACTGAGTTCCGGTCAAGGGGACAGGAAGTGATTTGTGCCACTTCGAGGTGTGACCCAGAAGAGATGGCGAAAGAGATGGCCCAGGCCATATGGCACATGCAGACTAGTAGGGGAGGGAAGAGTGTAGACAGTTACACACAGTGGAATAGTAAGTCTCATCAGACCGGTGAGCCCCAGGTCTACTCCAGAGCCCATGGTCTCAGAAGATCGGGGAAGACTTCTGAGAGGAAGTGAAATCTAGCCCAGGAGACGGTGGGCAGACATGGGGAAAAGGGCAGTTCCAATGGTTGTGAAACAACAGAACATGAAGAAGCCAAGAGGTGGGCCTTTAACTATTATTCTGCTGTTTTCATCTCCTTGGTGGGTTTTTACCATTTCCTCGCGAGACAAACCTCTCATTGATTCTAACACTAAAGGAAGGAACACAGCTACAAGCAACAAACAAATCACGTGGGTGTAAAGAGGCATAGATTTATGTGTTATCTCCAGCCACGGTAAGGCACGAGCAGTGGGTCCCTCCTGGGCGCCACAAATCCCAAGACGGGAAGCAGGGTGTGAAGACGATTAGAAACCAGAACAAAGGGGCGCCTGGGTGGCTCAGTCAGTTAAGCGGCCCACTTCGGCTCAGGTCATGACCTCACAGTTTGTGGGTTTCGAGCCCCACGTCGGGCTCTGTGCTGACAGCTCGGAACCTGGAGCCTGCTTTGGATTCTGTGTCTCCCTCCCTCTCTGCCCCTCTCCTGCTCATGCGCTCTCTCTCTCTCTCTCTCTCTCTCTCTCTCTCTCTAAAAATGAATACATATTAAAAAAAAAAAAAAAAAAAACCTAGAACAAAGAGGAAAAGTTTAGATAACCTGCAGGCAAAAGGCTACAGGTCAAATGCATACATGTGGTCAACAAGAGAAGTGGTTCAGACGGGCAGTAAGCTCCTTGTGGACAGAGGCTATGCTGGCCTGGTGGCTTATGGCACTCCCAGCCCTGCGTTCTATGGTCTCTATGGTCAAACCCAGTAAGTACTGGACGGACAAATGACAAGAAGACTCACGCCCTCTGTGTTTATTGCATACCTCCCACGCACTGGGCAGGGTCAATGCTTTGCATACATAAGCTCGGTTAACCCCCTCAACACTACACTGTGAGGTAGGAGTACCACTGTTAGCATCCCCATTTTCAGATGAGAAAACTGACGTGCAGAGGGGCTAAATAACTTGTCTGAGGTTACCCAGCCAGGAAAATGGCAGACCTGAGAATGGAGCCCAGGCAGACTGTTGCAGAGCCCATGCTCTTAAGATCATGAGAAGTGCCAGGAGCAGAGGGAGGACAGGCTGATGTGACACGAGTGAATGGGGAGGGCCAGCAGGAAAGGCCTCCCTGAGGGGGAGACACAGAGCCAAGTCTGGCCGCGGATTCCTGAAGGAAGGCTGTGCCACGCTGTGGAAACGGCAGGGGCAAAGGCCCCGTGGCAGAGGCAGGAACAACTTAAGCCACCTTGGGAACCAAAAGTAAGCGCGTGTGGCAGAAACACCGAAGGTGAGAGGGGTTGGCAGGACAGACCCTAGAGGGCCAGGGAGGAGTTTGGATGGCATGGACTCACTGCAACCTGGGTGCCGCCTCTGGTTTACGTCCATGCCCGGTGGATAGCACCCGGGGACAAGCTCTGTTGTGGCGTCTATTTCGGACGCAGCCATTTGTTTCTGTCTCATCCTTCTATCCCGTTCTCCTAAAGAGACTAGGAGCTTTTTTAAAAAATTACTTGGTCTTTTGCCTGTTTGTATCAGTTGCCGCTAGCATGCATAACAAATGGAAGGGCCCCAAAATATTTGACGAATGAATGAAGGAATGAATAACTTAACGGCGTAAATATTGACATAATCAGAACACTTGGAACCTACAGCTGAACAGCTGTGTCCTTCCCTCCCTTGTTGAACCAGCCGCTCCTTGACCTTGCTGTTTCATTCCTGCACTCATCACAGTGAACCTGTTGCTTGCGAGCAGCTTTTCGCCCTCTGGCTGGGTCATGCCATTTGCTAAGTGGACAGAGAATGGGGCCCGGGGGTCCAGCAGACCTGAGCGATTTTCTCTGCTCTGTCACCTGCCACCATGCTGTGCGATCCTGCACAGGTTAGTTAATCTGTCTGAGTCCGTTTCCTCTCCAGGAAAATGGGGATGACACCTTGCAGAGTGTGTTAGGAGAATTAAATCCCAATAATGCCTCTCTAGCGTCTCAGAGACAGAAGGCACTCAACAATCTGTACCGATGAGGTAGAGTGTGGTACTGAAGGGGGCAATGGTAGAGGATAAGGTAAGCCTCGATTCAAATATAGTTTTACACTTATTCACTATATTCTCTTAGAAAAGATATTTTAGGGGCGCCTGGGTGGCGCAGTCGGTTAAGCGTCCGACTTCAGCCAGGTCACGATCTCGCGGTCCGTGAGTTCGAGCCCCGCGTCAGGCTCTGGGCTGATGGCTCGGAGCCTGGAGCCTGTTTCCGATTCTGTGTCTCCCTCTCTCTCTGCCCCTCCCCCGTTCATGCTCTGTCTCTCTCTGTCCCAAAAATAAATAAAAAACGTTGAAAAAAAATTTTAAAAAAAAAAAAGAAAAAAAAAAAAAAAGAAAAGATATTTTAAATAGGAACCCCTGTTTACTCATACTGAGGAGGTGGCCGATCTCCCGAGCTAACTTAGGTGCATAATAATTCAAAGTATTGCTGTAGTATTATTACCATATGCTCCTATGCCTTGCCCAGTGCCCGGTACAAAGGAGGTGCCGAGAGGAATGTTTCTTAAGGGGGTTTGTTCACACAGCTTAAATAACAGAAGAGAATACACGGTGGGAGATAGCTTCCGATCCCAAGACCTCTCACAACATGCCGCAGCTTCTAACACAAAGCACCACGCCAGACACAATAGAGTCACGTTATTCTAACAATCACTCCCGCAAAATGAATAGAGCAAAGATATGAACTAATTGTGCTGTCTCCTAATTCCAAAGCTCATCCCTTCATAAATCATTGAGTTCCTATCATTCATAAGGCGTTGGGCTGCTAGCTCAGGAAACAAAGCTACCTTGAAAAAATTAAAAGTTGCCTGCTCTCAATGACAGCACCAGCTGGGGACACGAGATGGAAAATGGGAGACGCCCAGAGAGGACTAATGGTCACCTTAGAGTGTGCCAAGTGCTCTAGGGGGATGGTGAGCTGTAGAAGGAGCAAAGCGCACCCTAGTGAGCAGTGAGGGGTAAGAAATCAAGATATTTCAAAAGGAGGAACAGCAGGTACCAAGACAAGGAGCAGCAAGGTAGCAAAGTGGAGTACAGGGTCCGGAGACCAGATAATGATGAACTTTATACGTCCCACGAAGGGCTGTGGGCTCTAGCCCATCACTGAAAGATTGAAGGGGTGGGTAGAGGAGGGTGGTGACATGGTCCCATTTATTCTGTGTTTTACGAAAATCACTCTGGCAGAAGCAGACAGCTCTGATGGGAAACAGATAGGTGGGAACAGAAGGGTGGGAAACAGATAGGTGTCAGAGGGATTTTCAGACAGTGTAGGGGACCTGCAGGACCTTCAGAGAGAGCTGTCTAGTAATAGTACCCAACAATTATTGAGCGCTTACTTTGTGCCAGCCAAGCCCTGTGCAAAGTGCTGTAAATACAGTTTCATTTAATCCTCAAAGCAACCCTACAAAATGGATACCATCTGTGATCCCAAATCCACCAAGGAGAAAAAAAAAAAAAAAAAAAAAAAAAACGAGATCTTAAGTAATTTGGAGAAAAGGTGGTTGAGCTAGAAATTAAGCCCGTTCCTGCAGCTTTTGACACAGAGCCAAGTTCGCATCCATGGCACTGTATCAAGAGCAGCAGGAAAGGCATCTGGATCTCAGCCGAGCGGTGGGGGTCGGAGGTGCAGCTCTGGAAGCCTTCAGCAGACGGAGAGAGTGGAAGGAGAAGGTATGTGAGAGTGGAACTCACATACCGTGAGTTCGGTCAAGGGCAGAGTTCTCTGGACAGCATGCATCTCCTGGGTCTGTGAGTCTACTCCCTGCAGGCACAGATATTTCCGCAACAAAGTTTGCTTGAGGCGTGCCCTAACTTACCCTAGATTTTCCCACCCGTGTAAGAAATGACGGGAACTTGAATAAGGGCAGTGGTAGCAAGAGGGGAAAATACGGGACATATTCGGTGGATATTTAAAGGTAGAATCCTGGGAGGGTGATGAACCCATTTGGGAGGCATGATGGAGAAAGGGGCCCCAAGTTTCTGACTTGGACCACAGCGGAGAATGCGGTGCCATTGCCCAACCAGAGGACCCAAGTGGGAGAAGCAGCAAGGCTGGAGAGGGGAAAACTAGTCCTGCTGGGTTCGTGTCGGGTTGGAGAATGTAGAGTGTCCACAGGGTCCTGGTTGGAAAGCTGGTGGTTACTCAGGTCGGGAGCTCCCGAAGAAAGCCGCAAGCTAGAGATAGATCTGGGGGTCACCGGCATCTGGGAAGTAGCTAAAGCCATAGAACTCAGTGCATCAATTGCTGCAGAGAAATCAAGGAGATAAGGACGGGGAAAAAGAAGTAGGACTCGGCCATCCAGTAGCCTCTGGTGACCATGATGAGAGCAGTGACAGCAGAATGGCGTGGGGATATTTGCTGCATTTCCAGATTGCACGGGGTTGAGGGACAAATGGGAGCAGAGAAGAAGCAAAGACAATGAGGACACGTGACTCTTTCAAGAAGTTCCCAGGTGCAGAAGGAGACCAGCAGGACAGTGGCTTTGCTCCGATCCCTTCAAGGTCCTTGCTCTCTTGCCCAAACAGAAGCTCCTGATAATATCAAGCCTAAATGTTGCCTGATTTCCCAAATCCTTCATAACATGCCTCCGCGTGACTTGTTGAGCCTTACTCCCCTGCGCTTCCCTCCAGCAACTCTCTCCACCCCAGCCTTGCCTTTGCACACGTGACGCATGTGCGAGAACCACCACCCACCCTTTCCCGTCCTTACATGCCTTTTACCAAGCAGCCTTGACTTGTTAACATTTCTCCTTGTAACAGCCTGATCACCCACACCTTTACCAGTGGTTCTCTCCCGCCTTTGGTTCTACTCCTGACCTTGAAGCACCTCCACAACATGAAAAAGAAAAAGCTTTCCATCACTGCGTTAATAAAATATATCGCTGCATATCTTTAATCAACTTTCAAACTGAAGTTCGAAGAGCACAAAATATACTGATTTCCATTCTAAGAAACCTCAGTCTCAGGGCGCCTGCGCAGCTCAGTTGGTTAAGCATCCAACTTCGGCTCAGGTCATGATCGCGTGGTTCATGAGTTCAAACCCCACATCGGGGTCTGTGCTGACAGTGCAGGGCCTGCTTGGGATTCTGTCTTCCTCTTCCTCTGCCCCTCCCCTAATCGCGCTCACTCTCTCTCTCTCTCTCTCAAAATAAAGTTTAAAAAGAAAAAATAAACCTCAGTCTCACACACACAAAATACACTTCATATATATTAGGTGAGAATTAACAGTACAAAGGATTCATCGCAACATTCCTTTAAAACATGATGGGGCGCCTGGGTGGCGCAGTCGGTTAAGCGTCCGACTTCAGCCAGGTCACGATCTCGCGGTCCGTGAGTTCGAGCCCCGCGTCAGGCTCTGGGCTGATGGCTCGGAGCCTGGAGCCTGTTTCCAATTCTGTGTCTCCCTCTCTCTCTCTGCCCCTCCCCCGTTCATGCTCTGTCTCTCTCTGTCCCAAAAATAAATAAAAAACGTTGAAAAAAAAATTAAAAAAAAAAAACATGAATAGGGGCACTTGTACCCCAATGTTTATAGCAGCACTTTCAACAATAGCCAAATTATGGAAAGAGCCTAAATGTCCATCAACTGATGAATGGATAAAGAAGTTGTGGTTTATATACACAATGGAATACTACGTGGCAATGAGAAAGAATGACATGTGGCCTTTTATAGCAACGTGATTGGAACTGGAGAGTGTTACGCTAAGTGAAATAAGTCGTACAGAGAAAGACAGATACCATATGTTTTCACTCTTATGTGGATCCGGAGAAACTTAACAGAAGACCATGGGGGAGAGGAAGGAAAAAAAAAAAGGTTGGTGGAGGGGAAGCCAAAATATAATAGACTCTTAAAAACTGAGAACAAACTGAGGGTTGATGGGGGGGTGGGAGGGAGGGGAAAGTGGGTGATGGGCTTTGAGGAGGGCACCTGTTGGGATGAGCACCGGGTGTTGTATGGAAACCAATTTGACAATAAATTTCATATTTAAAAAAAAAAAAAAACATGAATCCTATTGCAACATTACATTATTTACCTGACTTTATTTTTTAAACTTTTATTTAAAAAAAAAAAAGAATTTTAAGGGGAGCCTGGCTGGCTCAGTTGGTTAAGTGTCGGCTCAGGTCATGATCTCACAGTTCGTGGGTTTGAGCCCTGAGTCGGGATCTGTGCTGACAGCTCAGAGCCTGGAGCCTGCTTCAGATTTTGTGTCTCCCTCTCTCTCTGCTCCTCCCCCACTTGCCCTCTCTCTCTCTCTCTCTCTCTCTCTCAAAAATAAATAAACATTAAGAAAACTAATTTTACATACAAGAATGCCATTCCAAACCTGCCAGTTAGAGAATTAGTAGATGAGCAAGGAAAAGAAACGATGACAGTAAGCGTGTAGAGACTAGCCTGAGGGATAGCATTATGTAGCTGCTTGCAGCCAGTCATGGAAATTCACACATGGGAAACAAAAGCCTTAATTTCTACCTCCTTTTTTCCTTCTGTCCAGCACATGAGTATGAGAGGGGAGGGGCACAGAAGGATGGCAGGAAATGGGCACTGCAAGTGAGTGAAATTTCCTTATTACACCTTCCCTCCCCCTGGAGGAGATAAGAGAATGAACTTGGCAAGCAAAAGACCTAGTTTCAAATCCAAGTTCAACCCTTTCTACTGGAGTGACCTCAAGCAGTTTAGCTGCCCTCCTGAGGTTTGGTTTCCTCATCTGTAAAATGTAGAAAATAAAACCTGCTATTTCATAAGTTCTTATGAAGTTTAAAGGCAATAACGCACGAAGAGTGCTTTGAAAGCTTTCAAGTCTTTGAAAGCCTTGACGATGCGGGTTATAACAGGCTACAACTAGTCCTCCAGGGAAGTGGCTGTCTCGTAAGAGGGCAGGCTTTCAAATAGCTGTTTCCAAAATCAACCTTCAATGTTACAGCATGGCTGACTTTGCCATGAACACACCAGCTCCACAACAATGTTTTAAAACCAGAATACTGAATTTCGGGTATAAGAGGAGTAGGCTTATTTATACCCCAACAATTTAGCAAAAGCTTCTATTTAGACCTCACCACTGGGATTTTAATGTCTTGACTTGCGGCTAATATGTCTATTGGATTTCTTTCATTATTATCCTTAAATATTAAACAGTGATGATGTTGCCATTAACAAGTTTGTCCAAGATGAAAATAAGAAAGGACTGTCAACAGCCCCCTGTTAAAAATAAAATAATCTGGCCCTCTGTTTAAATAATCTGCCTCAATCACTTGTCAAGTTCTTTCACAACCACGGATTCATCATGAGTTGCTGTGGCAGAAACCGTGGCCCCAAATAAATATTCCACCTGCTCTCCATTTGTCAGGCTCCTTTACAATGAGGTTGGAGCCACATAACAATTCTTCTGGTCAAGGGAAGATGAGTGAAAGAGGTGTGTATAATTTAAGTGCTCTCTCTCTTTCTCCCTACAGATCTTTGAGGTCCCTCGATGTGATGGCTGCTCCGCCAGATGGAGGGCACCTGACACGGAGCCAATGGTGGAAAAGAGTTGCCATCATATTATGCAGAAAACTTCTTTTACCGAAGTTCAGATACTAAGATTTGGGGTTTTATTCATCACTGCAGCATAGGAAGGAAGAGATAAAGGGAAAGAAATGTTTTCTATAAATTTACTAATTAGAATCCCCAAGAATGTAGAAGTATGTTCACTACAGGGAAGGGCAAAGGCAGCCAGGGAGTCTGTTTGGTGACACCATAGTAACCACAACAACCTTTTGTACTGAGAATCAGGGATATTTTGGCATGGAGACAACATCTATTTCAACCACAAAGATTATCTGAAAACCAAGGAGATGCCTCTTTGAGATCTCCTTTTTGTTTTTGTTTTTTATTTGAGAGAGAGAGAGAGAGAGCGCGCGCGCGCACGCTGTGGAGAGGGGCAGAGGGAGAGAGAGAGGATCTTAAGCAGGCTCCATGCTCAGCACAGAGCCCAATGGTGCTTGACACAGGGCTCAATCCCATGACCCTGGGATCATGACCTGAGCCAGAAATCAAGAGTTGGACGCTCAACTGACTGAGCCACCCAGGCACCCTTGCAATCTCCTTTTTATGTACTGGTAGTTGATATGCTGTTTTTTCCTTAAGAGGGCAGATTTCTATAACACAAGAAAGTAATGCAAGAGGGAGCATTATCAGCTCTCCCTATTATCCCCATTCACATATCAAATAATCAAAAGTTCCCAGAATGTAATGTCTTGGTGTCTATTAATTTACTTCAAGAAATGGAATCTTGTCCTATCATAGGGATGGGGTTATCAAGGGTGTAGTAAGAACTTACCATTTGCCCCCTATAATTACATACAGTACATTTTAAAAAGTAATAAATCTCGGAGCATCTGACCAAAGGTAACTCCCTAGTTCACAAGACTCTGCGTGGAAAGAAAAGCACCTAAGGAGGAGGAGTTTCAGCCCAGAGCCCAGAGCTGACCTTCTCCAGGTACTGCTGACATTGGACAAAGGTTAATTTCTCATCTTAACATCTCTATAGAGTCATTAATAACCAGAACCCAGTTCTGCATAGGTGGGTGTTTGACCCTTTCACAAAGTTGACCAAGAAGACCATGCAGATGTTGCATGATCAATTGTGGGCATTTGGGGCCACATACTCTTACTTGAATCTGCAGAACCATTCTCAGAGTCGGACCTTGTTTACTGAATGTGCCAGCATAGTTTACAAGGGGCTGATTCTTACCTAAAATATTGCCCAGCTCTGTCCGTCCTCCCTAGAATTTCCAATTTCCCCAGCATGCTGCAGCTAGAGCAACCTTGCCAAACAGTCCAAACATGTGTCTTCACCGCATGGTGCTTTTAGTTTCCCTCCATTGCCCCCAGGGTAAAGTCCAAACTCCTTAACACACCGTCCAAGGCCTCTACTCTCTGGCCGCAACCACCCCACGTCCCCAGCCTCATCTCACTTCCATTCCTTGCCGTGAACTATTCACAGGCCCCCTACATAGGCCGGCTTCTTCATGCCTCCCTGCTTTTTGCACAAGCTGCGTCCTCTACCCCTCATCCTCCGCTCCAACTGGAACCTCATCATTAAGATGCAACTGACATTTCTTTTTTTTTTTTAATTTTTTTTTTTAACGTTTATTTATTTTTGAGACAGAGAGAGACAGAGCATGAACGGGGGAGGGTCAGAGAGAGGGAGACACAGAATCCGAAACGGGCTCCAGGCTCTGAGCTGTCAGCACAGAGCTCGACGCGGGGCTCGAACTCACAGACCGCGAGATCATGACCTGAGCCGAAGTCGGCCGCTTAACCGACTGAGCCACCCAGGCGCCCCTGCAACTGACATTTCTATTCCTAGCATCCAGCACAGATAGACATATCATAAACTCTGAAAAAAATATTTTGTTGAATAAACTAATCAATAAAAGTACACCGCCAAAGCTGTAAATACAGAGTGTCTAGGCCAAATGTTCACAGATAGCAGAAACTAAATAACCATTTGTTGAGTGAATTCTTAAGCTCTTTTTTTTTTTTTTAACATTTATTTATTTTTGAGACAGAGAGAGACAGAGCATGATCAGGGGAGGGGCAGAGAGAGAGAGAGGGAGACACAGAATCTGAAACAGGCTCCAGGCTCTGAGCTGTCAGCACAGAGCCTGACGCGGGGCTTGAACTCACGGACCGTGAGATCATGACCCGAGCCGAAGTCGGCCGCTTAACCGACTGAGCCACCCAGGTGCCCCAAATTCTTAAGCTCTTAATAACTAGCTCAGGTCTTGGTTCAATAAGAAGGGATTATCGATGGCTCTCACCAACATTCTCAATAGCCACAAAGGAGGAAAAAACAATCCTGAGAGTTACATGTTTGCACCAAGCTGTCCCTGAACGGCCGATGGAACCCAAGTTTTAAAGACCAAGCAATACAATAATCAGCTTCTCTTTGATAACTGAAAGAAAGTGAATTGGCAATGTTTGCTGTTGTTTTTATTATGTTTCTCTAGTGGGGTTTTGAAAACTATTCCTTCTTGAAATTTTTTTTCAATAAATAAATTTTAAATAAATACAGTTTTTAAAAAAATCAAGCAAACAGTGGTTTTGCCAAGGCCCAGAAGATTGCTGGATGTTGTAAGATTAAAAATCAGTCAACAGGGGTGCCTGGGTAGCTCAGTAGGTTAAGCTGCCGACTTAGGCTCAGATCATGATCTCAGGGTTCGTGAGTTCAAGCCCGACGTTCTGTGTCTCCCTCTCTCTCTGCCCTTGACCCACTTGTGCTCTCTCTCTCTGTCTCTCAAAAATAAATAAACATTAAAACAATTACAAAAAAAAAAAAAAACAGCCAACAAATAAAAACCAAAGGCTTTGGGGCAGAAAATTACATTTTTAAAGAATTTACTGTGTCTGGCAATATACTTAGGACAGAGTGAGAAGATAGTGGTGATGGACAGATTAAGGGAGAAGGGATAGGAATCCATATGAAGGAAATTAGATGAGGGAAAGTTAGAAGAAAACCTAGCCAGGATCCAACTGTTAATCCAAATACTAGCTAGTTTGAAGAAAAATAAAACGATCTGCATTGTGTTTTAGAACTCCTGCTCAAATCATTCATCTTGTTCACTGAATAATAACAGTTTCCCAAGGGGTAACTTGGATCACATCCCTAATTCTAGACTAGTATTTATGGCCTTTTATTTTGCTTGAGTTAATTAGAACTAAATCAATGTGGTCACAGTCAGCAAAATCAACTTTCCACAGCAAACATAATTTAAAACTTTTAGCGAACAAACCTCTACCACCAACATTTTAACAAATATAGCTTTGCTACAATGAATACTCTTCACCTTAAGGTTTCAAGGCAAAAGTCCTTGGAACTAGTAAAACAAACTTGCAGCCTTACAGGAAAGCTCTTAGCAGTTGACCCAAACCCACACTGCAGGTGACAAGACACCGAATAAGTCTAGATGTAACCTAAATTTTAGTAAAGTAGTATATAGACATTTTCTTATCCTCTCTCTTTAGTGATACACAAGCAAGGAAAAACTGTTAAAAAACACTTGCACCCTCTGAATCATGCCCCTAATTGGAAATCATGTCTTTTGCCCTCAACGCAGTTTTAATAAAGGCTGAATTAAAGATATGTGGGATCACTTTCAACTCTACACTGGATACGAGGTTTCAAGAAGAGAAATGAGTCCAAGAACCCAGGTGTCTGGGAGAATGGTGGTGGCATTCAGTCAGTCATTATTTATGAAGCAACTGCTGGGAGCCAAGCATTATTCTAAGTGCTGACAATACAGTGATGAGCAGAAAAAGGAGAAATCTCTGCCCTCTGGAGCTTACATTTTAGTGGGAAGAGGGGGGAGAAAAGATTGACAACAACATAAAAGAACAAGTAAAAATTAGATGTAGCTATTACAGAAGAAATAAAGCAAGAGAAGGCACACAGCGAGTGCCAGGGACGGGGCTAGGAGACTGCAATTGTAAAGAGGGTGGTCTCTTCTGAGAAGGTGACATTTAAGCAAAGACTTGAAGGGGGAGATAAGGTGAAGACATTATTCTCGTACTGAAATATACACAGGTGAAAGCTTTCCAGGCAGAAGGGAACAGTGAGTACGAAACGCCCTGAAGCAGGAGCCTGGCTGGCAGGCTCTAGACTCTTCTGTCCAATCGGGTAGCCACTAGCCATATGTGACTATTTGGAATTAAACTAAACTTAAATGAAATTTAAAATTCAGTTCCTCGGTTGCTACTTGCCACAATTCAAGTACGAAAATAGGCCACCATATTGGACAGTGCCTGTATAGAACGTGTCCATAATAGAAAGTTCTATTGGACAGCTTTACTCTAGAGCAACAAGACCAGTATTGTTGGAGTAGATTAAGGGAGCAACAGATGAGGTCAGAGTCTAAAGGAGCACAGTTGTGTAGGATTTCGATGGCCATTGCAGGAATTTTGGGTCTTATTCTGAGTAGGCCAGAAAGTCTGGGGGTTTTATCAGAGAAGTAACTTGATCTGACTTGACATTTAGAAGAATCACCTTGAGACAGTTTTGTAATAATCTAGATGAACGATGATGGAAGGTAGACAAGGGTGGTTCCAGCAGAGGTGGTAAAAGGGTTCTGTGAGAATTTCAAAGTAGATGCCAACCAATTAAGCTGGTGAAAAGTTTGTGGGGTATGACATGATGAAGACCGTGAAGTCAAGAAAGAGGCCGCTGTTCGGGCCATGGGCAAGACTAAGGTAGGTTTTAGATTGATTTGATTTTGAGATGACAATAGCACAACTGAAAATACAGACATGAGGTTCATGGCCATATGTGTAAGAGAGAAGCAATAACGGAGGCCCAAGAGAAGATTCCTAAAGTCTTGACGAACTGCCAGAGGAGGGAAGTGGGTAAGGCAAGGAGAGAAATTATTAGAGCCTTAGAAGAATGGCGGTGTCCTCAGTCAAATGCAACAGAGACACTAGAGAGCCAGAGAGAAATGATCGCCTGGGGAAATGGCCGCAGATTTTTTGGAAAGGCATTGGTCTCGAAGAGTGCAGTCTTTATAAAGGTGGAGGGAGGGACTTGGCACAGGGGAGAGATTCTAACTGAAATGCTTTCGGTGACAACAGACAAGTGGGATGGACCACTGTTACTGAGAAAGTTAAGTGTGATAAACGTTGGCATTTCTCAGTACTTCTGAGCAGTTTCTAAAACAATCACTTAATTTGACGCAAATGCTAGTGTTACCTTTGTTAAACACTTAACATTTATTTAATGTTAAACATAAACATTTATTTAAGCCACAGGGTAATAACAAGAGAAAAAGAAAAAAAGAAAGAAAATGCTGTAAGATGTAATAAGAGTAAATTTTAATTTTCCTGCAATCTTGATGGGGAGGAAATAGTCACAGAGCTCATTCTTTAGAAGTGGGTAAAGGTGGTAAACACTGAACCCTAGTAAGGGGGCAAGGGGGAAGTTTGAGCTCCCGTCCACCATAGGAGCCCTGGTCAAAGGGTGAATGGGATAGCCCAGAGACTCACACAGCATCTAGTTGAATTTCCTGGTGGGACTTCAGAAACAAACCAATTTAAATTGTTTAAAAATTGAGATTGGGACGTCTGGGTGGCTCAGTCAGTTGAGCAGCCTTCCTCATCTGTGGTCATGATTTCCAGATTCATGGGTTCGGGCCCACGTCGGGCTCTGTGCTGACAGCTCAGAGCCTGGAGCTGCTTTGGATTCTGTGTTTCCCTCTCTCTCTCCCCCTCCCTTGCTCATGCTTTGTCCCTCTGTCTCAAAAATGAATAAACATTAAAAAAAATTTTAATAAAAATAAATTTAAAAATTGAGATCTGAAAAAGAATTCTACATATCATCTGGTTGAGTCTCTCCTACGTAACAGATGAGATACTGAGACCCAGAGAGGTGAAATAAATTACCCCAGGTCGTTCAGCTAGTTCTATCTAGAGCCAGACCTAGAACTCGAGTGGGGTGGGGATGGGGGCTGATTCCGGGTCCGCGAGTGCCCAGGTCTGTCTGCCTCACCGCTGCACTCGCCACACGAGTGGGACTGTCCTATTTAAGACAGACGGATCAAATCCACCAAGTGCAACGCTGAGTTGTACTTAATGTGCGGGGACGGTTAACGCGAACCACAGTGGGGGTAAGGCTTAATGAGACTTGAAGAGCGCTTATAGGCTCGACGACAGAATATTTGCTTCCTACAAATGCCTTGGCAACAGGCCTCCGGACATCTGCCTTGGTGTCGAAACTGTGCCCTACCTGCCATGCAGATCAGTACACAAACGAAACCAGCAACGTTGACAAGTGTCCATTTCACTGACTTCTGGCTAACAACTCCTGGGAGTATTTTTATAAAAAAATACATTGTGATACAACCCCTGAGTATCCTCCGGGACTTGCGGAAAGGCAGGACAAGGGGTGTAGTAAAAAACTAATTCGAGTTGGGGGTAGGGAGGAGGATTGCTGGCGGAGGGGATGGAAAGGAAAGTGGTAGGCTGGGGCAGATCTCTGGCGGACCGCGGATCTTTCCCGTCGCTAGGGCCGCCAGCGTCCTTGGTTACCGCTGGGCGGAATGAGCGCTCCGGAAGGGGACTCCGGACTGCGCTCCGCAGGCCATGCCAGCCCTGCGCCGCCTGGCGCCGCCGGGCGAGAAGGGCACCAGCAGACCGGTGCCTTTCCTTCCTTCCCGCGATCTGGGTCCGAGACTGGGTCACGGTTAGGAATCACAACCTCCTGGCCATTGCTAAGCGGCCTCCCCCAGCCAGCCCTAAGAAACCCGGGCCGAAGGTTCTGCAAAGGAATCAAAGCCTCCCGGGGCTCTCCCACCCCGACTCACGTTGTAGTCCCTCAGCCAGGACTCTAGCTTGTCGTGCATCGATTGTAAAGTTTCGCTCGAGACCAGTTTTCTCAGATTTTCTGCCATCGCTCCCTTTTTCACTCGGCCCTGTTTTGGGAGATGGAGACGTGGAGGGGACGAGGCGGTGGCCTCCGCACGACCGGGGGTGATGTGGCCGGAAGGGTGTTATTTTCCTGAGGGGCTCAGAGCGCGGCTGGTTCTTCCATCCTCCCCCTCGGGTCGGACCGGGCAGGGTTCGGGAAGCCGGGGGGGAGATGCCCTAGGCCACAGCCGCCGCGCCTTATCCGCTGCCCTGCGGTGTCCTGGTTCCCGGGCGGCTGCCCGGAGCCGCAGGCATAAATACCTGGGCGATTATTAAACAAACTTTGACGTGGGCGGGCGGCTGCTAGGGACGCGCGCCCCGAGCGCCTTGGCAACGCCAGCCTCTGCGAGCTGCGGGGACAACAGCTCCCACCCAGGGCCCACCCAGCCGCCCTCCCGGCAGCTCCTGGGTCCTGGCACCCGCCCTGGAGCAGCTCCTGCTTCTGCTGCTGCTGCTGCTGCTGCTACTACTGCTAGCCGAGGGCGAGGCCACCCGAGGCCCCTGAGACTCTGGGTGGGCTCTGGGGCTGGAGAGGCTTAAGACTACAGAGGCCGCGTCCTCCGTCCCTCGATGGACTAAGACGCACCCGCAGGGTGGGCTGGAGGTAACCGCAGGCCTCTTACTTAGGAAGGCAAAGGTTGTTTGTCCATTGACATTGTGGTTAGGCAAGCACCCGTTTCACCCCTTTATTTAACTTCTCAGACCTTCAGTGGTTCCTTTGTAACACTTAGGATTCGGTGGGTCAAGTCGGCAGATCGCAAGCTCCAAGATGTTCACCAACTAAAGTTCATCCCTCGAGTTTAGGAAAGATTTGGTAATATTTTTAGAATCGTCGAGCACTCCAAAGTTTCATTTAATTCTCCTTCTCTAACTGAAACTTTGTGAAAAATCAGACCAATTTGGCACGAGGTCAAAAGGGTGTGTTGGCCACAAGGATAGTTTCAACTACTTCAGAAATGAAACCATTTCAACCATCCTTAAAGCACTTTAGAAACCCTTCTTTTATATGCATCAAATGATGAGCTGAGTGTAAACCATCCTTTTCTAGTCGTTACAACAGCAGGAGTGGAGCCGGGCCTCAGCTAGCTAGTTTGGTTCAGTTCTCTTTCTGTAGGTACTTGAAAATACATGAACATTGCTCATGTCCCAGGACAGTAATACTCAGAATTTTACCACCTCTTTTTTTCTTATGTCTCTTAGTTACAGTAGTTTTACTGTCCTCCAATAAAAATGAGAGGCTGGTAAAATAAATAAATGAATGAATAAATAAATAAATAAATAAATAAATAAAATTGAGAGGCTCGTTTCCGGAGCCTGTGTTCCTACTATTTTCTGTAGCCAACAAAACCAGAACTATAAAAGTTCTCATCACAAGGAAAAAATTGTGACTATGCATAGCGATGGATTTTAACTAGATTTATTGTGTGGGTCATTTCACAATATATGCAAATATTGAATCATTATTCAATGATGTTCAACAATGTTCAACATTATGTTGTTCAACAATGTTCAACAATATATTGTACCCCTGGAACTAGTAGAATGTTATATGTCCTTTATTTCTCAGTAAAAACAAAAGAAAAAATAAGGGCTCTAAGGGTACGTAACATACTTTATCATAGTAGATTATTAATTACTAAAGTAAAAGAAAAACAAACCCACTAAATATTCATTAGAAACTTTCTTCCTTTAAAAAAATAAAAAGGAGGAAGAGAATGGAGAAAAATCCCACAAATTTCTTAATTTGGAGCCAATAACTGCATGTTTCAGTAGGCAGTGGGAATCTTTGAACAGTCCTATTTACTTATTCATAAAAAACAATTTGGGGGGCGCCTGGGTGGCGCAGTCGGTTAAGCGTCCGACTTCAGCCAGGTCACGATCTCGCGGTCCGGGAGTTCGAGCCCCGCGTCGGGCTCTGGGCTGATGGCTCGGAGCCTGGAGCCTGTTTCCGATTCTGTGTCTCCCTCTCTCTCTGCCCCTCCCCCATTCATGCTCTGTCTCTCTCTGTCCCCAAAATAAATAAACGTTGAAAAAAAAAAAAAAAAAAAAACAATTTGGAATATTTACTTATGTCAGATTAGGGGTTAAATTCTCTTCCTTGCTGTGGGCTCTTTAACTGCTGCTCCTTGGTTACATTATCTACAAACAAGGGACAATAGTTCTTAATCCACAGGATTATTAAGAGACCAAAATGATTTGTATGAAGTGTTTAATAGTGCTTGGCATATACAATAGTAAGTGCTTCATAAAAGCATGATCACTATTACTACAATGTAGATCACAGTATTATATTTAATAAAGAAAACTAGGTTGGAAACAATAGGGTAATTGTTGGCAAATCCTTCAATGAAACGTTGCACAATAGAAATCTTATTACTGAAGAGGGGTGCCTGGGGGCTCCAACAGTTAGGCCTGGGACTTTTGGTTTCAGCTCAGGCCGTGACCTCATGTTTCATGAGTTCAAGCCCTGCATTGGGCTCTGCACTGACAGCATGAAGCCTATTTGGGATTCTCTCTCTGCCCCTCACCTGCTTGTGCTCTCTGTCTCTCAAAATAAACATTAAAAAGAAAAAGAGATCTTGTTAATGAAGAACATCTAGTATCCGGGAATTCTCACTATATAAAGTGAAAAAAGCAGGACATGGAATTATATATATTATATATGTGTTATATTATACAATAAGCACCCAAAGCATTATTGTAGATTATTTTAATTTGCTCCTTTGTACTTTTCTGGTTTTCTGAACTTCTACCATTAACACTAATTACTTCTGTGAAAACTCATTCAGAAGCAAAGTTACCCGATAATTTTGCCACCTTCAGAAAAATGTTAGCCAAAATATCAATATTTAAGCTGATTCAAAACAGAATGCTTTTTGACCGAATATCCAAATGACTAATTTAGTAGTCTTATAGGGTGTTCAGATAGAATGGATCTTTGAAATCTGTTTAGAATTTGCTACCTGATATTATTTATCTCTCCATATGCTCTAGCCCTACAGGTTGATTCAAGACCCTTAAGGCCTGCAGTCATTTCGTGTACCTCTTGGTTTCCCCAGGACTCTGGAGCACGTGCTTATGTGTGGTAGGAACTTCATGTTTATCGATAACAAAGCTGCATAGTCATCAATGACCCAAAACAGAGGAAATGTGTTATGTATTTATTCATTATTTACTCCCCACTACATCTAAAAGAGGATCTGAGATAACTTACAGTAAAAGACTTATAGAAATATTTTTTTAGTGGAAAAAGCAAACATGCCCCCAATGTAAACCTGTGTACTAAGATCGAGCTTCATTTAACATTTAATCTGTACCTCGTGGAAGCCAACTCGGAAAGGAAAATGACTTTTATGATTATTATTATTTGAGTTTAAAAGTATACACACATACCACTTCTTTGAATGGAAACACCTGTGCCTGGTACCGATTCCACAATAATGCTTACCCTTTTGCAAAGAGCCTAGAGCAATACAGATGATGGTGTCTCTGATACCTCCCCCACTTTTTCTAGAAAATACAGAAGCAGTCTTGATATGATTGTCTCTTGCAGTCACCTTTCTTTGATCAATGCCAAGGGGGTAATGCTAGAACACCTGTCATCAAAGAGAGGGCCGAGCAATTGACATCCCATTTCTTAGCTCTCCGGTGATGTTACTTGATACAAACTTGGAACTTCCATACCAGAATAAGAACAAGTGGACATCCTCATAAGTGCCCTTAATAATGATCCCCTCCAGAGAGCTTTTGATGGGTGCTGGCTAGCAATCTAAGAGAGAACTAGAGCCTGGAGTGCAAACAGTCTGTGTTGCTAATGAAAGAAGACTCCATATGCTTCAGATTACAACTATGCAGACAATTAGGTTGAAATTCTATTTTAAAAACCTACTTTTTTATACATATGGAAGAACTATCAGATTAGTCAAAGCTCTATTTAGACGATACTTTGATGCTCTAATTTTGTCTCAATTTGATTATTTTAGGATATTATCAACTAGGCGATTATTTGGAAAGAAAAAGGAAACTCAAGTTTTTCTTTTGTTGTACACTATCCGGTACTTTGAAGAAGTTGAAAGAACAATAAACTTGGATCATAATGGACATTCTTGCTTGATGTCACCCTCTGCCAAGTAGTCAGGTTTCTTGTGACTTTATATAAGTCTTTTTTTTTTTAATGTTTTTATTTATTTTTGAGACAGAGAGAGACAGAGCATGACAAGGGGAGGGGCAGAGACAGAGGGAGACACAGAATCCGAAGCAGGCTCCAGGCTCCGAGCTGTCAGCACAGAGCCCGACACAGGACTCGAACCCACCAACCACAAGGTCATGACCTGAGCCGAAGTCAGACGCTTAACCGACTGAGCCACCCAGGCACCCCATTGACTTTACATAAGTCTTTAATCACTCTGAGCCCCATTTTTTCCCCATCTACATACTGAAAAACGTGGACTAGATCAGCTTTAAGATCTGTTGCAGTTCTGACATCCTTTAGCGCTGGTTGTTCTGTTTGTTTCTTTTAATATACTGGCTAGGTTCAGACTGAGCAAAGCTCACCCTTTATTCCAATTTTTGGTTCACAAGTTCAGTTTGGGTCAGGCCTTGATTCAGAGAGCATTTAGTCAGTCACCAAAAGTGGAGCATTTTTCTTGAGTACAGTTTATTCTGCAGGCTTGCTGGAATAACTAATATACCTAACCTCCAGGAAATAGACAAGGGGGTTCTCTATAGTTGCACTTTTAATAAATTTAAACCCAACTGCAACTGACAAATTCTTCCAAACTCCCCCCCACCACCCCCAGTCTCTCAGAGCTCATCCAGCTCTTCTTCATGCTTTCTTTTACTTGTGGACATGTTAATATTGTTGCAATTATCACACTGTTCTAAACTTGCTTGTCTGCCTCCTGGATAAGCTTGTGAGCTCTTCTTTTCTTCCTTTCTTTTTTTTTTTTTTTTTTTTTTTTTAGAGAGAGAGAGAGAGACAGACAGACAGAGCATGAGTGGGGCAGGGGCAGAGAGAGAGAGAGAGACACAGAATCTGAAGCAGACTCCAGGCTCTGAGCTGGCTGATGCACAGAGCCGGATGCGGGGCTCGAACCCATGGGCCGCGAGATCATGACCCGAGCCGAAGTCGGATGTTCAACCATTAAGTTTGTGAGCTTCTTGAAGAAATGGGACAGAGGCTTGTTTAGCTTTTCCTCAGCACATTAACAGACACATTCTAGGCCCTCTGTAAAAGTCTGCTGAGCTGACTTGTTAATAAAAAGTGAAAGAAAGAAAAAGAAAGAAAAGAAAAGAGGAAAAAGAAAGTGAGGGAGAAAGAAAGGGAGAGAGAGAAAAAAACAGAGAGAGAGAAAGAAAGAGAGGGAGGGAGGAGATGATTGGCTGCTTTTTACCTGATGTCATAATCCTGTTGAGACAAAAGAAAGCAAATTTAATAGCCAGTTGGTTGTTTTTATGGCATCATAATTCTACCACCCAGCCAGGAGCCATTGGTTCTAGAGAAGTGTCAAATAACAAATGTCTGGATGGAACAGGCTTTCTGAAAGTCCTTCATTTTGTCCACTCTGAATTTTACCTGCATCGATCAGCTGAGCAGATTTTACATTTGGGATTTTAAGAAGCCAACAAGATTAACTGAAGCCATTCAGTGTAGGGAGGGGCGTATATGTAGTTCCATGCTACACTAAATATAAATATACGCAATAAACTACAAGGATATACAGTGGGATCCTCATCATAATTTCCAGTTCTTCCTCACTGAGGACAGTTGTGCACCCTTAGTGTGCCTAAAAGAATACTCTTTTCTGCTCTGGCCTGGATGCTTTCACAGGCGCCCCTGCTCCCCTTCTGTGCTCTGTGCTCTTCTTGCCCTACAGCTGTCTGTATTAGGACCTCACTTTTTTTTTTTTAATGTTTATTATTATTTTTGAGAGAGAGAGAGAGAGAGAGAAAAGGACAGAGCACGAGTGGGGGAGGGGCAGAGAGCCAGGGACACACAGAATCTGAAGCAGGCTCCAGGATCTGAGCTGTCAGCACAGAGCCCAATGCGGGACTGGAACCCGCGAACAGTGAGGTCACGACCTGAACCGAAGTTGGACTCTTAACCAGTTGAGCCACCCGGGCGCCCCAAGGACTTCGCTTCTTTAGGTTGGGACCTATTACCACCTGAAGAGAGTCTTTTAAACTTTTCTCACCCACTTGCAAGAAATTTCCTTTAACTGCAGTTTTTTTTTACTGGTGGCATTGCTGAAGCACTGTCTCTACTCACAGGTAGCAAGACGCTCATTTGCCAGTTTACTCATTGCTCTCTAATCTGAGCGCTCCCCATACTCATTTTATCAGCTTCACTTGGTCTTTTTTGCTCTCTGCGACGTAGCAGGAAAGATTTAAAAAGAAAAAAGATTCAGGGGTGGCTGGGTGGCCCCATCTGTTGAGTGTCCGACTCTTTATTTCGGCTCAGGTCATGATCTTGGGGTTCATGGGATCGAGCCCACCATTGGGTTCTGCCCTGTCAGCACAGACGTTGGGATATTGGGATTCTCTTTCTCCTTCTCTCTGCCCCCTCCCCCGCTCACATGCATGCATATGTGCTCTCTCTAAATAAGTAAATAAACTTAAAAAAAAAAAAAAAGGAAAAGGATTTAAAAAGGAGAAGAAAACCCACCACCCATTGGAGAAAGAACTAATTGGTTGGGATCCGAATTGAGGGCAGCTTCCACCACTGGACAGACGCAGGGATATTTCTTGTGTCGTACCAGTAAGCATTCTCTGCTCACAGCCACAGTTCGGGAATTTTCCATAAAATTATTCCATGTCCATTATTGGTTAAATCAGAAAAACAAGAGGAGAATTTTAATATATCACAACTGTATCACCTTAGCACCTAAATAACTCAGAGCATTTGTAGCAAATACAGATTAGGAGCTGGGGGGGGGGGGAAGGGGCACCTGGGTGGCTCCCTGGGTTCAGCGTCTGACTCTTGATTTTGGCTCAGGTCATGACCTCACGGGTTCATGGGCTCGCGCCCCGCATCGAGCTCTCTGCTGTTAGCACAGAGCCCGCTTAGGATCCTCTGTCTCCATCTCTGCCCGTCCCGCACACATACTCTCTCTCAAAAATAAATAAACATTAAAAATTAAAAAAAAAAAAAGAAAGCTGATTTGGTGTGATTTTCGAGAGCCACAATATACCCCTCATATCTAACCCAGGTTTCCATTATTATAATGGAATATTGAGGCATCCTTGCTTTCAACCTTTTCAGCTCTGCCAGCTAAATGCCATGGCAAATACTTGGCTCTGTGAAAATGGCCATTGAAGGGGTGCACTTAGGGTATGTTAAGCTGTTGCAAACGTGCATTATGGGTATGGTCCACACTGTAAGATGTCCTTAAGCATCACAAGAGAGGATCTGGGACAGCACGAAGGCAGTCCCTAAAAGGAAGAATGTGGAAATAGGTTGTTTTCATCACATTTGATCAGAATTTACTGAATTTCTCGTGCAACCAAACATCTGCCTTAATCATAAGGTAGGATTAGACTCGGTTCCTGCTGCTGAGCACCTCACAATCTTTTCAGAAGACAGATACGCAACCATAGGTCAATGTGACACGTTACAATAATATATAAAATACTCTGTGGAAATACTGACTCTTCCCTTACTTCCTCCTCCAGCCCCTAAAGAAAGGCTCAGAGGAAGTTATGGAAGAGAGTGACATTTAGAGCCAGCTCTGGAAGGATGGAGAGAAGTTCACCGAGAAGAGAAGATGGAACAGAATGGACAGTAGCAAAGAGGCATGAAATTGCCTGGAGAGGCAGGGAATGATGAATGCTCATCCAGCGTGACTGTAGGGTATTCAGGGAATCAGAGACAAGACTGGAAAGACAGTCCTGGATTCAGCTGTGGTAAGTCCTGTATATGAGGCTAAAGAAATTGATCATTATTTTGTAGGCAATGGGGAAGCAGCAAACAGCTGTAAACAGAAAAATGATATGTTTGAGTCTCTTTTTTATATCATGTTGGAGCTCCTAGAAGTGAAGTTTGGGGCCGTGCTGGACCCAGAAAAATGCTTAGGAGACACAGATTTGAGGGTTAATGACGTTCTTCTCTGGAGTAATGCATAGTGAGCATCAGCATGAACATACGTCAAAGACACTTAGATGCTAGTAATATTTTTTACCAAGTAGGACAAATTAATCTCATATTCACTCATCAGAGTTATTAAGTACATATCACATACTTGGTTCCCAGTGTGTTCAAGATTTGGAGCACAAAAGTGGTAACCCATTGCCCCTGCTTTGTAATGAATTTATAATCTACTTGGGAGTGAACCATACATGCATGAAAAGTAAAATAACACAAAACAGTGTATTATTAAGTATCAAGGGGGCATCATAGCAAATCGGTGCCATAACAATTACAAAGAGAAAGCAATAATGATTAGCTGTAATTTTCAGGAGGAAGTGGGACTGAGGCTGGCCTTTTAAAGAGGGTTAGAGGGGCGCCTGGGTGGCGCAGTCGGTTAAGCGTCCGACTTCAGCCACGTCACGATCCCGCGGTCCGGGAGTTCGAGCCCCGCGTCAGGCTCTGGGCTGATGGCTCAGAGCCTGGAACCTCTTTCCGATTCTGTGTCTCCCTCTCTCTCTGCCCCTCCCCCGTTCATGCTCTGTCTCTCTCTCTGTCCCAAAAATAAATAAACGTTGAAAAAAAATTTTTTTTTTTAAAAATAAATAAAGAGGGTTAGAATTTAGGGAGGTATGCATTCATAAATAAGACAGGTAGGCAACTAAAGAAATTCCCTTGTACAGGGATAAATGTGATCACAGAGGCCTGCTGAGGATCACACAGAGGGCTACAAAAATCAGAGTTTTGTGATGAGGAGGAAGATTAAGAAGGGCTTCCCAGAAGAGGTATCCCTTAAGCTGAGTTTTGGTGGACAAGTAGGAGAATAGCTAGATAAAATAGGGAAATATCCACATATGCAAAAGCATAGAGATATTAAGAACTTGATGCATTCAGGCAAATAGATGGGAACTGCAAATACCACACAAGGCTGGAGTGAGGATGAGTTTGTGGAAGAGGCGGGAAATGAGGCTTAAAAAAGGTAGACGGGGACCAGGAAGTACGAGACCTTATGTGCTAATAAAAGGAATTTAATTTTCATTGTGAAAGTTATTGGAGGATTTTAAAGTTTGGGATGAAGAGTGTCATGATTTTAGAAAGATCAGGGGCACCTTGGTGGCTCAATCGGTTCAGTGTCCTACTCTTGATTTTGGCTCAGGTCATGATCCCAGGGCCATGGGATCAAGCCACACATTGGCTCCACACTGAGCATGAGCTTGCCTAAAATTCTCTCTCTCTCTCTCTCTCTCTCTCTCTCTCTCTCTCACTCTCTCTCTCTCTCCTGCCCCTCTTCCCAACTTGCACGCTCTAGAAAGAGAAGGAAGGAAGGAAGGAAAGAAAGAAAGAAAGAAAGAAAGAAAGAAAGAAAGAAGAAAGGAAAGGAAAGAAGGAATGAAAAGGAAGGAAGGAGGGAAAGAAGGAAAGAAGGAAGAAGGAAGGGGAAAGGAAGGAAGGAGGGAGGGGAAAGGAAGGAAGGAAGGAAAAAGGAAGGAGGGAAGGAAGGAATGGGAAAGGAAAGGAAAGGAAAGGAAGGAAGGAAGGAAGGAAGGAAGGAAGGAAGGAAGGAAGGAAGGAAGGAAGGAAGGAAGATCACACTACAAATAGTGTAGAATGACTTTGAAGGTTTCTGACCAGATGCCAGTGCCATTCACTAAGGAATACTCAAAGAGCAGATCGAGGGGAAAGATTTTCAGTTCAGTTTTTGGATGTGTTGAAGGGCTACTGTAACAAATTACCACAAATTTGATGGCTTCAAACAATAGAACTTTATCTCCTCACCGTTCTGAAGGCTAGAATTCAGAAAATCAGCAGGGTTGGTTCCTTCTGAAAGAATCTGTTCCATGGCCTCTCTCCTAGCTTCTGGTGACAAGTCTTGGCATGACCTGCCTTGTAGAAACATTACCCCTCCAATTTCTGCCTCTGTCTTCACATCATCTTCTCCTCTGTGTCTTTGTCCTCTCCTCTTCTTTTAAGGACACCAGTCATGAGACTTAAAACCCAACCTAAATCCAGGGTGATCCTTAAATTAATTATATCTGTAAAGATCCTATTTCCAAATAACATCACAATTGCAGGTACTGGGGATTAAGACTTGGATATCTTCGTAGGGGGACACTATTCAACGCATTATAAAGTGAATGCAGGGATAACTGTCTTCATAATCTGACCAGAACTCTAGCCTCGGTTTGCACGCCCACAGGCAAAAGGAAATGTAGAATTAAAGACTGTGTTATGTGGCAGAAAGAGCAAAGACTGTAGGTCAGATAGACCTAAGTTCAATCCAGGCTCTGTATCAGTTGAAAACTTGGTAGGCTTTTAACCTCTAGGAGTCTTGAGTTCTTCATTTGTAAAATGGGGATAATATGACCTAAACATGAGATTGTCAGGGTAATTAGAGAGACATTCCCAGGTATGTGTAGACTCTACATGTTATTTACAAAACAAGACCAAAAAAAGCTTGAAGATAACACATTTGGGAATGACCCACATTAACAATGGGGTCATGTGAGTATACTGGATCTCTTTAAAGACTATAGCAATTGACATCAAGAAGAATTGTGAAGTGTCCTGTCAGCTGGAGATCAGCAATAAGGACTCCAAGAAAAGGTGATTTTTCAGAGAGTCAGGGGGCATTTGGCATCAAGAAAATTAGTTGTCAGGTATTTCATCACCTAAGTGGAAGAGAAGTTGGCAAAATAAAGGCAGGGCTTCTGGTCTTAGAAAGTGGGGTGTCAGGCAGATTTCTAAAACATTTACGAAGTTTCTTCGCTATGCTGGGCATTGCAAGTAAAAGGATATGTAAGACATGAACCTTCCAGGGGCGCCTGGGTGGCACAGTCGGTTAAGTGTCCGACTTCAGCCAGGTCACGATCTCGCGGTGCGTGAGTTCGAGCCCCGCGTCGGGCTCTGGGCTGATGGCTCGGAGCCTGGAGCCTGTTTCCGATTCTGTGTCTCCCTCTCTCTCTGCCCCTCCCCCGTTCATGCTCTGTCTCTCTCTGTCCCAAAAATAAATAAATGTTGAAAAAAAAAATTTTTTAAAAAAAAAGACATGAACCTTCCAGATAAAGCTCCCCATCTTTCAGGTGACATCAGACAGGTAAACAAGACAAAATACAATGCCACCTAAAGTGCTACAAAAGACAGCACAGTTAATTAGGGGATGGACCAGCTAAAAACTGCCTGTGGAAGCCTGGGGAGGCTTTAGAGGGAATGTGACATCTGAATGGATTCTTGGAGGATGAATAAGAGTGCGCTTGCCAGAGAGAGAAGGAGAAGCTCTCTCCAAGCAGAGGAAAAAGAGGCAAAACATATAGGATGTAAGGACTGTGGTACCAGAGCTGGAGACAGGAGCTGAGGATCAGTCAAAAGCCCAGTTATCTGAGTTGATAACTCAGCTCTGGGACCAGAGCCAGAGTGTTGAAGACTTATTGCTGACTCCAAGAGCTTTGGGCTGTAATTTACAGTCGTCCTGGTTAAGATGCAGGTTTATCCTAGAGATCCCAGCAGGACTGAGCAGAGAGATGTGAGTCAGTGGTTCTAGCATTCAGGAAAGAAGATACACAGAGATTGATGACCAGTGTGCTACTGGCATCAGCCAAAATCAGGAGAGACAGGAAAAATTTGTAAGGGATTTATTATGCGACAGATTACCTAATTTAAACTTCACAACAATTTCTGATGTATAGCAAGCAGAGCAGCGAAATAACAGCTCCAAGTCATCAAAAAGCAAAACTGACCTAGTTCCTAGAGAAAGAAAGCTTTTGCCAGCTGGTCTCTTTGTGTTTCCTGCTGACTTAGGCAGCCCTGGGGCCCAAAGATGCTTTCTAGAAGTCTGTTTCAGCTACCTGAGGAACAGCAACCTTGGTTGCTACTGCCCTCACTGCATTTTAAAAAGGCAACCAAACAAAAAAAACAAGTAACAGCAAATTAAGAGGAGTGTTGGATTATACTGACAAGGAACAAGGAATGTATACTCAAAGTCTTGTGCATTTTGGATGGCACGTTCCGGGTGTGCAGAGAATATCTGTTAAATTAGGTTCCCCAGACGTACCGCCCCGAACAACACTGTCTCCATTACTACATGGAAAATCCACCCCCAGTACCACAGAAGAAAGCGCCAGACTTCATAGGCCCTCTGAAGTTAAGAGGCATCCCTAAAGCGATTTTCTGTCCTCCTTGAAGACGCTCAGTTTCCAAGATTTTAGCTGGCTACTTGGCAACTTGTCAACGTCCGTGTATATTGTCACTACCGCCCGTCCCCGGGTCCTCTCCAAGACGCCCCTTCCCACCCTGGCCAGGGAGACCCCGGCCCATCAACCAAGGAGGACGGCACCAGCTCTCCGTGACTGCAACGTAGGGGGAAGGGAGAGGCGCCCTCCTCTTTTGAAGCGCCCCTCGGGTAGAACCCATAAGCGGCCCGAGGTGGCGTGAACACCGGTGCCCCGGAAGACGCGCCCCGAAGCCACAGCCCTAGATGCAGGGGCGGCGGACCCCGCCCGCAGCCCCCGGACTCCAAACCTCCCTCCGAGGGGCGGGGCTCGAAGCCGGCGAGCGGCGCTCCCCCCAACCCCCACGCCACGCCAAGGCGCAGGCGCAGGCGCGCGGGGTGCGGCCGCGGCGCTGAGAGCGGCGGCGCCAGGCGCGGGAAGATGGCGGCAGCGGCGGCGGCGGCGGCGGCCGAGCAGGTCTGGGAGCCCCGCCGCGGCCGGGGCCAGGAGAGACAGGGGAGGCCCGGGTCCTGCCGGTGGGGCCCTCCGCGGGGCTGGCTGCCGGGGGAGGCAGCCGGGACGCGAGGGCGCGCCGGGGCCGGGGGCCGGGCTCCAGGGGGGCGGAGCGGGCGGGAGGAGCTGTCCGCAGCCCGGGATGCTGGCGAGGGCCGCCTGGGACCGCGGGCAGGGGCTCCGGGCCGAGGAGGGGAAGCAAGCCGCGGCCCTCGGCCAGGCCCGCTGCCCCACGGCCGGGCTGAGGAAGGGTCGCCGCCTGAGGGGCGGGGAGGCGGCCGTGGCAGGCGCGAGCCTGCGCCAGGACGTGCCGGAGACGTGCCCGGCCCGGTGGCCAGCGAAGATGCGGGTAAAAATAGCCTCAGCCTGCGAGCCGGGAGGCTTCCCTGACACCCGCCAAGAAACAGTCAGCTGTTGCCTGGGTGCCAGCTTGCGGCCACTTCTTGTGTCTGCCATCCCCGATATGCAGACATCAGGTTTCTCCTCCCGTTTTGGTTTTAGAGATTTAGTCACCAGTTTAAAACTGCCTCCTGTCCAGTTGGTTTAAAATTATTTGCTAATGCTTTATCAAGTATTTCCTGATCTTCATGGTAAACTTGTAACTTAGAGTAGTTTAAAAGGCTGTTATTCCTCCCCAAAGCGAGCTCTACGTATGTATACGCATATATGCATGCATCTGTTACATATACATACCTGTCGTTGCTAGGGTCTTTGTTAAAATAAAAATAGTTTTCATAGTCACTTTCTCCTTAACTGTTATTCCCTTTACAAAACTATGATATGGTAGTTTCCTTTGAAAAAGTCTCATTCTTCAGCATCGTTGGAAGAATAAATTGGAGTCAAGTTGCCAGCATTCTGTTCCCAGAAAAGACCTTCTTAACTAATTGACTGCTTTTAGGGACCTAATAGAGATACATAACCGGAACAGTCATTCCAAGGGGCATAGAAAGCAGAAGACATGAAATCTGCCTTCAAGGAGCTTCAAGTCAGATTAAGTGCAGAAAAATCAGCCACAGGGGCAAGCTACAGATCTAACAGTATAAAACCTAAAGGAATGAGTGAAAGTGAACGGAGACACAGCTTCTGGGAGTTGTTGAGACTAAAATTGTTCCTTGGCTTTCCACATTTCCCTCCTGATTTATCAGCTCTTGTTTCAGCCTGTTCTTTTTCTTCATCCACATCACTTATGAATGCTCTGGAGTTTCCACCAAGGTTCTATTCTTGCTTTACACAGAAACTGGGCAGAGTGGCCCATTCCTTAGTTTCACTTCAGAGTAAAGCATTTATGTCTCCACCGTGAACTGAATTTTCCACAGGCACCCCAAACTGAAAAATGTACAAAATTGGATCTCATCATATTTACCATTAAAAGGGCTCCAGGGGCGCCTGGGTCGCTCAGTTGGTTAAGCATCCAACTCTTGGTTTCAGCTCAGGTCATGATCTCACGGTTGATTGATGAGTTTGAGCCCCTGCATCGGGCTCTGTGCTGACAGTGTAGAGCCTGCTTGGGATTTTCTGCTTCGTCTCCGTCCCTTTCCCGCTCATGCTGTCTCTCTCAAAAAAAAGTAAATAATAATTTTTAAAAAGGGCTACAACCATCCATTCACTTGGTTAACCGAGCTAGAAACTTGAGAGCAGGGCCAGTTTAAGGGAGCTCAGAAACGACCCACACTTGGTTTAATGCTCTGCTGTCCCTGGATTCCACACATTATGTAGCAGGTCCTACCTGGGAGTCACCTTAGAACCTTCTGTGTCACATACAGCCAATCAATCACCAAGTTCTGTAGTTCATCGTCTTTTTTTTTAATGTTTCTTGTTTATTTTGACAGACGAAGATCATGAGTGGGGAAGGGCAGAGAGAGAGAGAGAATCTTCCTCTTAATGCCTCTCCCCGTCATCTCTTCATCTAAAGCTCAGTCAAGCTCTCCTTTGGACTGTTAGATAAACCTGCTGTTGATATCTTCATCTCTGAACTCTTCTGTTGCCCTTGATCTCTTTTTGGCACATGAGTTTGATTTTGCTGTGATGCAGATCTGATTGTATCACTAACCTATTTTAAATCTTCAGTGGTTCCCCATAACCTTCAGGATAAAGGCCGTTGTTCTTGACATGGTAACTTACATCCATTCATTTACTGGCACCTACCCACATCTCGCACCTTATTCTTTGCCCCATTTCTGCACTCCTCCTTTTCACGGTCCACAGAAACTACCAAAATCGGTTCATACTGACGTGACTTGTAGTCACAGTTTCGATGCTGTTCCCTTTGCCTGGAATACCTTTCCCTGCACTTTTGCCTGGCTAACTCCCATTTATCCTCCCAAAATTCAAGTGAGATCTCAGCCTTTCTTAACCTTCACCTGATGCCCCTGCTTGCTAAGTAGAGTTACGTTCCTCTTTTGTACCGTGTCAGTAGTGTATTTGCTACTCCTGCACTTGCCATGTTGAACTGGCATTGTTAGTGACCTGTCTGTCTACTGTCCTGGCCTGTGAGGAAGTTCACTGAGGGCAGTGCTATGGCTTGCTTGTCTTGGTGATCTGGAGCCTCAGGCATATAGTAACTCTTCAGTGAATTATAAATGCATCAAATTGAATATAAAGATGTACATGAATTGGCAGAGAAGAGTAAAGAATGCCTCCCAGGAGGGATCAGTTTTGCCCCCTCTCCTATGTAGACCTGTATTCAAGCCCTGACTTTTAAGTTGCCCCTACTGTGTCTGTGAAAATTAGAAGAAAGCACACCTTCCTTAAGGTGTTCTATACCTTCAGCCCAAATACTTTCAAAATGAACATTCAGCTCTAAGAGGTCTGCAGTGTCAGTGTACCCTCCTAGATGTTGCACCTCATGCAGACACACAACTTACACGATACTCAGCAACCTGTCTTGTGAAAAAAAATCTGGTAGTAGATTGAGGCGTCTTCTATATAGCCTTCCTTACCGCTTTGTGGAATTAAAAAAAATTTTTACCTGCCGCATTACTCACAATGATTATTCCTGTCCTTTTCCATTTTCCACAAGCCCTTAACCAGCCTGCTGCCTCGGCCGCCGTGATATGATTCCAGTAGCCGTCTCCACTCTTCCTTGGCAGATGACCTTGCCTTTTCCATCCCAGAAGAAGATGTTTTCTCTTCTGGGTGTGAACTGTTTCAGCGAAGCCTATCCTTAAAGATTATCTTTTCTCATGTACTCTGTGTCAGCTTCTTTCCTGCCTCCTGAAGGATCTCATTTCCTCCATTATCCTGCCCCACTCTGAGACCTTTGGCCTTTGCCCCGCTTGGCATCTTTCCCTCTGCGGTCAAATAGACGAGTCTTCCCCCAAATTGCACGGAGAGGAGAGGAAGACACAGCAAAACTGAAAACACAGTTTTATTCTGAGTGTACGTAATTCTCTAGCTACAGTCCTCTCTTTCCTCTTTTCTCTTTCTGGACTCAAAAATAGATACACACATGTGGCATCTTTTCAGGCTGTTTCCTGCTTACCCATTTGCTACTTAGAGTTCATCTTTGAAAGTCACAGAAGCACTTCTTAACAAAGCAAGTTCAGCAACAGTGCACATGCTTGGTTCTCTTACCATTCATTGTAGTCCTCATTTCCCACTATAGCCACACATTTAAATTTTCCCCAGGCCATGTCCTTGGCTCTTTGTTCTCTTTCCTGTATACTGTTTTGCACAGTAAGAAGATGCACTCGTGGATTTAATTTACCTCAAGGCTAAGGATCTCAAATCTCCGTCTCTAGCCCTGACTGACCTAATACCCCATCCCTGCCTTCCCCTTGCCTTTGAGTCACGAGGTTATTTCTCATTCAGTTTAAGTGCAGCATATGTAGAATTTTCTCCCTCCTTCATTCTCCATACTTCACTAGTCACCATTCAGTAAACACGGGATTTTTTGAAGCTGGCTGCAGATTCAGTTAACTCTTCTCTTGAAGTATGTTTTTATTTTTTATTTTATTTTTATTTTTTGTATCTTTTCAATCTGTCTTTTTCCATCCCACCTTAGTTCAGGCCCTCATTACCTCATTACCTCCAACCTCCATTATGACAACGTCGCCCAACAACCTACTTAACTGGTATTCCTGTTCCAATCTCTCCTACAAACACCCGCATGTTTAGGATCCTGAAATATATGTCATTTATGTTCATAAACCTCCAGTGACTCCCAGTTAAACAGAGAGGAAGACTGGAATTTGTACCCAGCAGGCCAGGAATTTTCCCAACCAGCCCTACTTTGCAGCTTTCTTCTCCCTACATTGCCGGCTCTGACCACCTACTTCCTGTTTCCTTGAAAAAATACTCCAAGCTATCCTGTTTCTCCTCTCATTGGACTCCACAGCATGTGTTGCCCAGACTATTGATTTTGGCACCTGAACACACAGAATAATTTATTGCATCGCTAACTGTTTTAATAACATGTGTAACATCTAGAGGATAAGGATCCTGTCCTATATTATTTTTGTATTCCTACTAGTGTTTAAGCATAAAATGTTTAATAAATGCCTATTCAAAAAATAAATTGTCTCAGAGCTCTAAAATATATGTAAGTTGGGCAGTATCCATTTCTACCCATTTTGTGTTTCTGATGTATTACCAAAAATGTCATTCAACCATAGTCTAAGTTAGAGGCTCTCAAACTTTCTGGTCTCAGGTTAGTTTTATGCCCTTAAAAGTTACTGAGGATCCCAAAGAACTTTTGTTTATGTGGGTTATATCCATTGATACCTATTATATTAGAAATTAAACCTGTGAAAATTTGAAACACAGGAATACACAAGCACACATTCCGTTAGTTGTTAGAGCAGTGATGTCATCACATATTTAGCCTCTGGAAATCACTGAACATTCACGAAAGAAGGAGAGTAAAAAAAGTAAATAACATCTTGGGGTTGTTTTGAAGATAGTTTTTACCCTCCAGTCTCCTGAAAGAGTTCAAAGGGCTCCTCCGGGGCCCCCCTGCCCATACTTTGAAAACTACTGATCTAAGATAAAATTATCTTTAGCCAATTGGGGTCATAAACAGCAAAGTGTGTCAGAATTTCCAAATTCTTTTCCTATAAATGAAAAAATATATATAATGAAACAAATCATTGTAAGTCATTAACTTAAAAAAAAAGAAATTACCAACTGTGGAATGTCTGTGTCAACTCTTCCCCCAAATGAGCTAGCTGTGCACTTTAGTGACAGTGGGACTATTCAGAGCAGAGACTATTCAAATAGTCTCACTAACGGTTCTTCTCTACTATCCCTCCAAGCAAAATAATGTCTTGAGTTGGAGCTTGCAACTCAACACCTTAAAGTTTATTTATGGCAAATATATCACTAACCAGTTCAGCTTTCTTTAGGTAGGAATTTGCACTTCATAAATAAATGCGTTGAAAGGAGTGGGTATGGCTGTTCCATTGTGCTGTATTTTGTTTTCAGCAAAGTTCCAATGGTCCCGTAAAGAAGTCCATGCGTGAGAAGGCTGTCGAGAGGAGGAATGTCAATAAGGAGCACAATAGTAATTTTAAAGCCGGATATATTCCAATTGATGAAGATCGCCTCCATAAAACGGGGTTGAGAGGGAGAAAGGGCAATTTAGCCATCTGTGTGATTATCCTCTTGTTTATCCTGGCTGTCATCAATTTAATCGTAAGTATCTGCCACAGAATTTTCTTGTTTTTAAATTTTTTTTAATGTTTATTCATTTTTGAGAGACAGAGCATGAGCAGGGGAGGGGCAGAGAGAGAGAGGGAGACAGGCTCTGAGCTGTCAGCACAGAGCCCAATGCGGGGCTCGAACTCACTGACCATGAGATCATGACTTGAACTGAGGTCAGACGCTTAACTGACTGAGCCACCCAGGTGCCCCAGAATTTTCTTGTTTTAATTACCATGGGGAATTTTTCAGTGAAATCATGGACTTTGTATAATTTCTTGTTGAAGCCCTCTTTCTGCTTTTCTATACGTGTTTTATCTCTTAAGGTTTTTTTTTAGATGCACAGTTACCCTTTACAGTTTGTACAAAGAGCCCCTGATTTGCTTACTCTCCAAAATATTATATGACAGAATCCTGTCTTCCTAATTTCACAACCAAGAGTGCGTTTTATCAGATGTTCCTTCTTCTGATATATACTTTGAAAGACAACAGGAGATTCCATCTTTTAAATATTTTTAGGAAAGGCCCACTAGCCTTTTCTTTTTTTATTTATTATCGAAGTGTAGTTAACATACAGTATTTTATTAGTATCAGACGTACAACATGGGGAGTCGAGAGTTCTGTATAGCACTCAGTGCTCACCGTAAGTGTGGTCACCATCTGTCATATTACAACATTATTACAGTGTTATCGACTGTATTCCTTGTGCTGTACTTTTCATTTCTGTGACTTATTTTATAACTGTAAGTTTGCACCTCTTATTGAGTTGTCGTAAATGTTACCTAGTATGCTCATATTGCCATGTATTAATTTTATGTAGAAGAAAATGTTCATGGAGTATTTTATTTTATTTTTTTTTTAATTTTTTTTTCAACGTTTATTTATTTTTGGGACAGAGAGAGACAGAGCATGAACGGGAGAGGGGCAGAGAGAGAGGGAGACACAGAATCGGAAACAGGCTCCAGGCTCTGAGCCATCAGCCCAGAGCCCGACGCGGGGCTCGAACTCACTGACCGCGAGATCGTGACCTGGCTGAAGTCGGACGCTTAACCGACTGCGCCACCCAGGCGCCCCGTTCATGGAGTATTTTAAATGGCTTAAATTTTGCAAGGGTAAAGTCAACTCAGCAGAAGAGACCTTTGCACCATGACTTTACTGCCTTCATCTGTCCTAAAAAATAATAATCCTTTCTGTTTTCATTCAGCTTTTCCTACATGAAGTCTTACCTCCTCAACTAGATTTTAAAATTGTAAACCCTTGTTTGACAGCAAAGGGTTATATTTTATAGTCTTAAGTCTCTGTTGTCAAAGAATGAAAGGATGTGGCAGGCCAGTTTAAACTAAGGTGCTGAGGACCTAGTATGTTGCCTTTTCCTAAGATACTTGCTTTTTTAAAGAAGATTTAATCCAAGGTTGTAACTCTCTGAGGGTTAAACTTGAAACCCTCTGGCATGTGTGTAGATGACATTTTCAGAGGGTAGTTTTTGGTATAACTAAGACTGGTCGTGAGCATGGGCTGCAGCAGTTCTAAAATCACTCCGTTTACTTTATTTTTGACTTCCAGTACTTTCAAGCCAGCCCGTTATCTTTTACGTACATCCAAAACATTTGTGTCGAATTCTTCCCTTACATTGAAAAGAGCTGGTATTATAAATACTGGGAGCACATATTCTGAAATTATCTTATTTTAGAAATTTATTTTATTGGAAACTCCTGGTTAAGATGGCAGAATGAAGACTTTTTTTATTCCCATCCCGTTTAAAAAGCTCATCCTAAGATGGCAATGTCAACAAACAGAAATATCTGGAAAGAGAGCAAGAGGCAACTGAAATCCTAAACCATAATACATGAAGACCAAAAAGCAGGATGAGAAACGGCAAATAACTTATCAGAGAAGAGAAACTGCTTGTGTGTGTTGGAGGGGGCTGCAGGGTGTGTTCATGAAAGTGCCTTGCAGAATCATCGGGATTGCCTCAGGAATTGGAAATACAAGTATTATGAAAAGCAGGAGTGAGGCAGGAACTGAAAACAGCTTGTTTGAAAAACCTATGGGAGGAGCCATGAGATCCCTAGCCTTCCTCACCCTTCCAGCCAGAAGTGAGGCCACTATGCCTCCTAACCCCACACAGTGTGTTACAGAAGGGAGGGGATTCTTCCTGCCTGAGGATACTGTTGTGCAGAAGAGGGTAGGGATGGTTTTCCATTCCAGAAGCAGGGAAGTCTGAATCCTGGAAGCGCTGAGACTGTTTCCAGCTCCATCTGTCTCCTGTCTCTGTCCTCTATCTCCAGCTCCCCGGCACCAGGCACATGTACCCCAGGCAAGACATGAAATAGCCTTCTGTGGAGGAAAGACCTGTAGATATTGACGCTTGGCAGGTCACAGTGAAAAAGCCACCTAATCTCGTACTCTGAAGCCTGTCTACCACAAGCCCACCCCACACAGAGAACTTTCTATGCGCTTTTTTAAGCCTCAGTGTTAAATATGAACACTGAGCCACCAGGGATCAATAGATTTTTTTGGAAAGCTCCCAGAACTGAGAAAATGATGGAGACCAAAAACACCCAAGCCGTAGGGAAATAGAATTCAGAGAGAGAAAATGTGATGAATGGCAGAAAACAAAAAATTAAAATCAGTATCTTCAGAGAAATAAGAGTATATTACATCCATTAAATAGCATGCCATTAAAAAGGAGTGATTAAATAGCATGCCATTAAAAAGGAGTGATTAAAGAATAAGGAAGAACTTGTAGAAATACACAGGGATGGATGGATGGGTGGATGGAGAGAGAAAGAGATTGGAAGATAAAAGGAACCCTTCCAGAAAGTTCAACAAAATTAAAGAATCAATCGAGGAAGTGTAACATTCTGTTAATAGGAGTTTCAGAAAGAGAGAAGAAAGAACACTGGGGAGAAAGTTACCAAACAAGTCAAGAAAATTTCCTAGAACAGATCGAAAACTACCATTCTGGGTCCAGTGTCATGCATAAAAAAGACGCACACCAAGGCCATTACTGTAAAATTTAAGAAAACAGGGATAAAGAGAAGATCCTAAAATATTCCACAGGAAAAATAAAAACAGGTTATGCATGAAGAATACAAAATCACAGGCATCGGACCGCTCAAATGCAACCCTGGAAACCAGAAAGCAGGGGCCTTCAAAATTTAGAGAGAAAATAACACCAAACCTAGGAATGTATATATCAAGCTAGACTAGCCACCAAATGTGAGGGCTTACAGAGACATTTTTTAACCATGCACACTCTGAAGATTTACTTCACATAGATTCTTTCTAAGGAGGCCACTGGAGGAGGTGCTCACCAAAAGAAGTCATTAACTCCCAGAAAGCTGAAGAAAAGGACACAGCAAACTGGGTATCTAGCACTGGAGAAAGACCAGGAAGTTCCAGCATGAAAATGAAGGAAAAATTCATGGTTACAGTTGTGTAACAGACCCAGGGCTAACAGACTGGACCAAGAATATAAGAGTTCCGGCAAGATTTCCTGAGACAGAAAACTAGAGCCAGTAGAATAAGCTATCTGAGAGGTTTGGGCTTTCAGAACATTTTACTGAGTGACATTTTACAGAAACATCAGAGGTTTTGAAAAGATTCAGTCAGGCTTCCAAAGAAACTCACCGACCTTGGTCTGATGCTAAAGAAAGAGAAATATGAAACTCCAGGAGACACAGAGTATAAGAAACGAACTGCTCTCTTAGTTACAGTATTTGGTTTGGGATTGAAAAATACTTACATGTTTGTAATACTGAAAATTCTGAACATGGATCTAGCCAAGACTTGAGATTGGGGGAGAAGAAATGAGATAAATTCTCCTCTGGTAAAGTAGGAAATGAATAGATAAAACCTAAAAATGATGAGTGAAGAAATAATATACTCATATTACTTAAAAATACGGAATAAATTCTAGATGAAATACCTAAAATTGCTGAAAGTGGTTGTCCCTGGACGAGATGTGGAGGGAGCAGAAGAAATAAGAAACTGTTCTTTTAGCACATTTTTTTTTGACTCTTGGCTATTTGCCTTGATAAAAATGAAGTTGGTTTTGTTGATACGTGGAAAACCAATTGATGTGTTCATATCACTGATGAGACATTTTGGCAATGATCTTTTCTGGTTTTTTCCAGTTATGTTAAATGTACGTGACCTATCAACAGGGGGCTTGTTTCCTTTTTTAGATAACACTTGTTATCTGGGCTGTGATCCGCATCGGACCAAATGGCTGTGACAGCATGGAGTTCCACGAAAGTGGCCTGCTTCGGTTTAAGCAAGTATCTGACATGGGAGTCATACATCCTCTTTATAAGAGCACAGTAGGAGGAAGGCGGAATGAAAACTTGGTCATCACGGGCAACAACCAGCCTGTAAGTTACCACATCGGTTGAGGGACATTAGAGAAAAATTCTTAGTAAAAACCCAGTGTTGATTTTTGGAAATGGATGTTTTCCTTGAGAGACTGTCCATAAGCATATTTAATAATATTGTTGGTCTTACAATCTATTAATGTAACATGCTTTCTTAATATCTGAATGTGGTATCCTTTTTTGTGGTAGATTAATTACTATGAGAATACAGAATGTACTCTCTCTCCTCCACACGAGGTAACCAGCACACGAAGCACCTTCCCAGGTTGGAATAGCCTCTACTTTCTGGAGGCTGGAAGAGAATATGCCAGTCTAGTCTGTGGCAGTCCATGCCAAGTGGCTGCTATAACATAGGTTTTTGATGGAATAGAACCTCAAGGAGGTATTCTTACCACCCCCCGCCCAGCTTAGGCCTAGGTCTGTATGCCCTGTGACCCATGGATTTGTGCAGAGCAGCGTAAGCAAACAAGCACATAAACCCTCATTCTAAAGACCTCTTTTCCCAAGTGGATAGAGAGGGGACAGACAGATGCAGTTAAAATTACTTGAAGTTAGGCTGTTATTATAAAGTGTTTTTGGTAATGTTCTTGATGAGTTTTGGATGCAGTCTCCTTTGAAAACATATTTATGATAAAGTGTTTTTCTGAAGATTGTTTTTCAGCAAGGGACAACAAAGCTCAGTGTAGAAAAGAACAAAACTTCTATTACAAGTGACATTGGTATGCAGTTTTTTGACCCGAGGACTCAGAATATCTTATTCAGCACAGACTATGAAACTCATGAGTTTCATTTGCCAAGTGGAGTGAAAAGTTTGAATGTTCAAAAAGCATCTACTGAAAGGGTATGATTTATTTTGTTTGCTTTCTTAATGGAAGAGAATTACTGTCTGAATTTACAAAGCGGGAGGGGAGTTTTGCTGTTTTATAGTGATGTGAAAGGATAAATTCTGGAACAATGGGAAGGGTTGATTTGTTCTAGATTTGTCACCTGATCGTTATCAAGTCACGTCTCTCTATCTGAACACCTATAAAACGTGACCGAAAATACTTGCCTTTCATATTCCATGGTTGAAACTCCTGTTCCTCTGTCTCTGATAATAATTCTCACTTTAATTTAGAAACACTTCTTATTGCTTTCTTTTTTTAATTTTCAGATTACCAGCAATGCTACTAGTGATTTAAACATAAAAGTTGACGGGCGTGCTATTGTGCGTGGAAATGAAGGCGTATTCATTATGGGCAAAACCATTGAATTTCACATGGGTGGTAATATGGAGTTAAAGGCAGTGAGTATTAAGAGTTTTAGAGAATTATTAGATTCTTGGGTACATAAATCCATATGTGGAACAGTATACCATTATTAAAAACAGTAATGTAGTTGTATATTTTTTGATATGGAAAGATGTTCAAAATGGACTTTGAAGTGAAAGAAAGTTACAATTTGTGAAATATCTCATTTTTATTTTGCAAAACATATATACGTTTATAAAAACCTGGAAAACTATGCCAGAATGTCAACAGTGGCTGGCTATGGGTAGCAGGCTAACAGCTAATTTTAATTTTATTTGTCTTTCTGCCTGCCTGCTGTTTTCTAAAAAAAAAATTTTTTTACATAATGATTCCTCTATTATTTTAAAAGGCAAAAGTAATCTTTTAAAATTCTGAAAGAATTCTCCAAGTGGGAATTCTCGAAGTATCCATTCTCTGAAGTTGTTGGGGTTTTACTTTTTACTTAAAGGTTGTTCATATCCTTTCATGAGTTTTATATCTAGTGATGTGAAAATCAATTAGCAAGTGTACAAAATGTATTTTATTCACCCATCTATTAACTAGAAAGGAAAAAGATTTTGCCTTTATTATAGCTATTGAAAAGTGAAATTTTGTACTTCACAGATTATATCTGAACTTCAGTAAGTAACATATCTCATATAAGGGAGCCAGAAGTCCAAAAATGGCTTACCTGCTGGGGCGCCTGGGTGGCTCAGTCGGTTAAGCGGCCGACTTCGGCTCAGGTCATGATCTCGAAGTCTGTGAGTTCGAGCCCCACGTCGGGCTCTGTGCTGACAGCTCAGAGTCTGGAGCCTGTTTCGGATTCTGTGTCTCCCTCTCTCTGACCCTCCCCTGTTCATGCTCTGTCTCTCTCTGTCTCAAAAATAAATAAACGTTAAAAAAAAATGGCTTACCTGCTTATAGTTCTGATCAAAGCATATTTCTTCAAAATGTCTTTGGCTACCTGCTATATGCAACTTAACTGAAACTAATTAAATTTATTTTACCAAGCATAAAATATGGCAAAAGTGAGCTTGAACCCCAGGACTTATAAAATAATTCTTTCCTTTTATTTAAGTTTAATTTCATAGTTCTAGAAAAAATAAGCTTTGAAAAATTAAGTTCTTCCATTTTCATAAATAGCTTTTCTCCCTTAAAGCACATATTCCAATTTCCAAAAAAAAACAAAAAAAAAAACAAAAAACAAAAGATGAACATAAAATGTGTTTCTTGCTAGAAACTCAATAGCAATACTGAGTATTTTTTGCACATATTGTAGTAAGAAGCTATTCCTCTAAGAGAGTAATGGTGAAGAATGGTCACAGGGGGCTATGAAACTCAAAGAAGCAAGAAGTGTGAGAGATATGTATATAACCATTAGCAAGCTACCTAACTCCTTGTTTCCTATCTGAAAATTCTAACTGTTGTTAGTATGAGAAATATTAAAATACTTTGAAATGCACATAAACACATATCAGTTTCTCCACAGTTAGAAAAAAAAATCCAGTATTGAAAAGATAATTAGCTTTATAATTCAGTTAACATCAGTGGTTAGTTTTTAAGTGTATGGCTAATTATAAAAAAGAAAAAATTTTATCAAAAAAAAATATTATCAAACTGCTTTTAAAGAAGTAACTGCTTTAGCAGTTAGAAGAAAGGAAAATTAAATGACCACAAGATGGCAACATTGGAACAAAATTTCAAAATTCATCACATACGGATTGTATTTATATCCTGTGCATAACTATCAATAGTCCATAGCCGCTTCCGTGACTTCATAGCCAACTTTGTCTTATTGCTTTAAATACCTTCTGTAACCTGATAACTCTCACATTTGGAACTCCTGCTCTAATCTCTCCTCTGAACTAAGACTCGCACACCCACCAGCTGCCTTCTTACCTCTCCACTCCAGGACATAATACACATCTCAGATTCAACAAGTCTAAAATCTTCGTATCCTCCCTCCTTCCCCAACATGCCTTTCTTTTTTCAGTGTCCCCCTCTTGTGAAATGGCGCCCATCAGCCCATCAGCAAAGCCTCCTGGCTCTGCCTTCGAAAGATAGAGTCTGGCCGCTTCTCACTGCCTCCACCACCACCAGCAACAACACCCCTCATGGTATAAACCCACCGCTTCCTGCTGCACTGTTGGCTGCTTCCACTCTCACCCCTGTAGTCCGTTCCCTGTATGGCAGCCAGAATGACCCTTTCTCAGAGATCACGTCACTTCCCTATTCAGATCCCTCCAAACAGCTTCCCATAGAATTCAGGATAAAACCCAAAAGTCCATTCCCTTTCCTAACATGTCTGGCCCCTAGTTATTTCTTTGACTCATCTCCTACCAGTCGACTCCCGCCTGCTCTCTGCTTTAGCCCCACTGGCTTCCACCTGCTGTAGAACACCAAGCACATCTTCACACCGGGGCCTTTGCATGGATTGTTTCCTCTGCCTGCAGTGCCCTTCCCCAGTTTCCCACATGGCTTTCTCCTTCATATCACCCAGTTTGCACTGCACTGTGACCTTATCAGAGAGGCCTTTCCTGACCATCCTGTGTAAACACAGCTCCTGACTGGTCACTCTCTCTCTGCTTACCTTGAGTTATTTTTCTCCACTGATGTTTTATTTGTTTTACCTGTTCATGTATTTATTGTCTGCCCCTCCCCCATTAAAATGTCAACTGTGTGAGAACTTGGGCTCACCTGTCTCTTGACTGCTGTATACAGCACCTAGAATGGTGTCTAACACATGGTAGACATTTAATAATTATGTGCTGGATGAATGAAAAGAAGAAAAGGAAAGAAAGGAGGGAGAGGCTTAGGAGTTCCCAAAAAGAAAAGACCTAAACGTTCCTGAAACAGCCTGGAGAACCTCCAGGCAGTTTTCTTTGAATGCCTGGTCTTCAGAATTATTTGGTTTGAAACTTCATTTGTGGCATTGCGTAAACATTAGAAATCAAAATTAATTTTCTGTAAGAGAAAAACAAGCCTTTTTCTTCTCATCATCAGAAACTTACCAATCATTAGTAACTTTGTAAAAACTCTCAGGAAGTAACAAATGAAAATGATCTGAGACTTTATCAGTATCAGTCCCATATACTTAGGAATTTTGATGTAATTTTAAGAATGTTATAACCGTATTGATGTACATTGTGAACTATTACTAAGAGGTCACTAGTTGAATCTTGACATTGGTTTTGTTTTCTTTGTTGTTGATTTGGTCATGACTTTACTGTTTCTTACTACATATTTTTCTTGTTAATATTCTAAGTTTTGTTTATTAACTTTGTTCTGTCACCACTTGTGGAGGTAAACAAATTGTATTACTATTCTTCTCCTAGGAGAACAGCATCATCCTAAATGGAACCGTGATGGTTAGCACAACTCGCCTACCTAGTTCCTCCAGTGGGGACCAATTTGGTACCGGTGACTGGGTACGCTACAAGCTCTGTATGTGTGCAGATGGAACTCTCTTCAAAGTACAAGTAACAGGCCAGAACATGGGCTGCCAGATCTCAGACAATCCCTGTGGAAACACTCATTAGAAGAACCCGCGAGGCCACCAATATGTTCATATCTTGACCTTTTTTTAAGAGTGTGCATGCAAATCATGTTTTTAGAGAGTTTGCGATAACTCTTAATTTATCCGCAGAGCACTATTGTATCTATTATATGACCTCCATATTGAAAAGATTCTCAGAGAGCCTAAATTTTAGCACATTTCATTAAGTTGCACTGATCTTCAAATGGCAGTTCTCTAAAATAATTACCAGAAGTGAATAGAAGCAAAATTAATCTCTAAAGAAGTGTTTTTAAAACTCCACTCTTCCTGGTCTAAAGGATAACTCTTTAGGCCACTCACTATAAGAAAGCTTTTGGTAACTAATGGGGATACACCCACTTAAGATGGTTGAAAGGGACACCATTAATAAATGTCACATGCTCTGTCTTTTGGCTTCCGAGAAAAAAGACAGATTTTTGATGCATTAATTTTCAGCTATATTCTCAATGCAAGTGAAGTCATTAAAGAACTTCACATATGTGAGCTGGCATGAAACTATGGTTCCTTAGTTTTGTACCAGGATGAAAATACTCTGTAATAGAATGTTTACTTGTTAAATACTAATAAGTCGTGTTCACAGTGTGGTAGAAATTGAAGCACCGTCTCAGCTTTAACTAGCAAACGATGATAGCGGTCATCTACTGTGCATCTTACACACCCGAGGCACTGTCCCAGGCATCTTGTGTGTGCAATCTCTAATTCTCACCACAGCTCTGCATGTAGGTGTTACTATTCCAGTTTTACCCATTAGGAAACTGAGGATCAGAACAGTTAAGAAGCTTGCCTGATGTCACATGGAAAAGAGCAGGGTTGAGATTGGAATTCACATGGGATTCCAATGAAAATGTACCTGCTTCCAACTCCCATGTTCTGTTCACTATCTGCACTGAAGTCTTAATTATTTAAAACTCCAGAAAAATGAATGAAGAGTAATTCAAACTTACCTAAGTAGATAAGAATCAAACAAAACAGTTATGCTTACTCAGGTTTAAAAATAAATAAAATGGGGGCGCCTGGGTGGCGCAGTCGGTTGGGCGTCCAACTTCAGCCAGGTCACAATCTCGCGGTCCGTGAGTTCGAGCCCCGCGTCGGGCTCTGGGCTGATGGCTCAGAGCCTGGAGCCTGTTTCCGATTCTGTGTCTCCCTTTCTCTCTGCCCCTCCCCCGTTCATGCTCTGTCTCTCTCTGTCCCAAAAATAAATATATGTTGAAAAAAAAATTAAAAAATAAATAAATAAATAAATAAATAAATAAATAAATAAAATGGCCAATGGCTATCAGGTTTTAAACTAGCTTAAGCCAATTCCAAAATTATAGAGAAGTCAAATTAGTGTAGGGGTGGGTTACCCCAGTTTCCTAACTGATGGGCCTTGGCACTTTGGAGAACCTGAATTGGGTAAAAGGATTGCTAACTTATACCCTCAGCCCTCAGGGGAGCGCAGTGAGAAGGGAGAGGACGTGGCCCCAGGCAAGTCCTGGTGGCTGGGGATGGCTGGAAGGTTACCACAGCCACGTGCCCCACAAATAGTCCCCTTTGCGGTGTGCGCCATGCCTTGAACAAAGTTGGGAAGCACTGGAGTTAAGGGTGTTGATACAGGAAATAATTTTTAAGTAATTTTTGAGTAAGTATGAGACTTGATCTCTGCTCCTCATATTACAATCCCATAATAATGATCAACCCTCAAGCCAGTTGACTTTTAAGGTATTTTATATTTGACTTAAAAGGGACTCTCTGGTATTCATCAGACACACAACACCAGGGATGGAGTTTTCAAAAACAGTTTGCTGTAAAATAAGCAGTAGAGATGAATGGTAAGCCCCACTCTGCATTCAAGTACAACAGTATTCTGTCATGGTCTTTGAACTATGTAGATAAGAAAATCAATACAAAAAGCAATTTGCATTCACTACAATCACAGTTCTCTCTGATAGGACAACCAAATGCCTTAGAGATTATGAACAGTCATTAAAGTATTTAAAATAGATTGACTTACTATGTAATACTGAGTGCAGTTTTTAAAGGAAGGGGAAAAAATTGAACTTTATGACCTCTGAGTGTTATGATATTCAAATCCTATTTGAATATATTCAGTGTCATTTAATATTTGAGTGATACTCAGAAAAATCCATTGGAATTTTCATTCAGATGCTCAGTATATTTTTAATTTTACATTCTTTATTTGTCTGCTTTATTTAGGTTTTGAAGGTTCCTTTAAATATTTTTACAAAAACTACAAAACACTATGTTACAGAGTATTATTTATTGAATATAATTCATGAAACAATCTATTTTTATTCCTCTTTGAGAAATACTTGTGTTTTTGATACATCTCCATTAAGTGCTTTTAATGAGAGGATATTTTGATGTTTTTATAGAAGTGATTGTTAAGGTAACAGGTAACATATTTTTAGGACATTTTGCAGGTAACCCTTGCCTTTTCCTTGAGATGTAGTCCTGGAAAATTCACCGGAAAGGAGATTAAGAACAAACCGTCCATTTTACCTGTGATCTGTTTTGCACAATGGCAAAGCTTTAGCTACGCATTCTCACCACCAGATGGTATTGTCCTATAAACTGAAACGTTAGCTTTGCCTATTTCTGCTGGTTGTACCTCCCCTGCATTGAGCACAGACATGACAAGCAGCAGACTCCGGCAAGGTAGACCGAGACAGGACCCCAGGAGAAGGGGCGTGGATACACGCTTGTTTAACCTAACTGGAGGTAGGTTACAGTGACAACAGGGACAGATGAAACGAAAGCAGAGTACTTCAGAAACCGTCCAAAGGGCAGTTAGGAAAATGTAAAACAACACAAGGAGGGACTGCCTATTTATGGGCTGCAAGATTTAAAAATATTTGTATTGTTTTTGCATTATGAAAAAACAAATTTTGTGCGATAGTTTTGATGAAAGGTGGAAGTTCTGCCTAGTTTTGAGTGAATTTTTTTTTAAAGGATGAGAATGTTACAGTGCTAAACTTGACAGAAAAGAAACCATTGAAATGCTGATAATTTTAGTAGTCTTTTAAGAAGTGTTGAGGAGGCAAAGACTACAAATTATGCCATACAAAGATAACCCTGTAACTCTGTTTTGGATTGCTAACCTGAGTTTCAGTTAATTCAGTTTGTAATAACTATTAATGATCTCTGTTTACAATAAAGACTCTAAATTGTTTGCTGTTGATTTTTTTAATGGTTTAAATTAAGGTTCCTACTTAATTGTTCAAACATGATGGATTTAATTATAGCTTGATAATACTTAAATACATTGGTATTTGTATAATCTCTCTGGAATCCCGGAGCTTACAGTTCGAAGCTGTCCAGTTCCTGTCTGGACAGTCCTACCCTCTGTGCATTGCAGAATGTCTCTCAAGTGGCTCCTCCCTCAGTGTTCCAGGGGAATATGTGTCCTGTCACTGTGGCAAGAGGCCAGAGCCTGGATGAAAGGACGAAGGTTTGCCACGGGGTGGGCAGACAGGCTCCAAAGGCAGATGGGTGGAGCCTCAAAGGCTCAGGTCTAAATCCCCACCTGGCTAGATCCAGATAGAAGACTGTTGGCACACTACCTAAGAACCACAAGGTATGCCTTAGAAACTGTTAACCGTTGTTGCCTTCCTCCTACAACTACCTTCTGCTTTTGTCTTCTAATTGTTTTCACTTCTTTCTTTAAGAATTGCCTCTTTGGTTTCTGTTGTACTTTGCTTCTTCTACTGTCTTCTCCCTCTCTCACCCTCTGACACACACACACCCAGTATCTCTAACTGCTTCCTCATACTTAGCCTTGAATGTGTCCATTTAAAGACTGACATTTTACCTAATTGTGTTCAGTTGCGTCGGAAAGTTTTTCTGGAGTTCACTGTGGTTCCTTACCTAATACATAGAAGTTTGTATGTAGTATATATAATTTTTCTTTACAAATTAGCATCTTTCACTTTAAGACCTAAAATTATCCTTATCTAGCTTTTTTTTGAATTCAAATCTGTTAGTATATAAATCTCTTCAACTTTGAAAGAACCAGGTCAATGAAAATCTAACTTACGCCCCCATAACTATTTTTCAGTCACATGTTTCTCAAGTAATGTGCCTGTGAATAATGACTAAATTTTTTTATTGTTCATATTGTTACATTAACTTGGTATACAATTGTATTTACAATGACTGCAGCTTTGAATACAGAAACAAACATCTTTCTGGCTGTACAGATTAATTCAAGTTCTGGTATTGTCTGAGAGGCACGTTATAAAAATAAATCACTCCTCCATGCTGTAGGGCACCTTTACGCTTCGTGGCCATGTGTACCTGGATATAGGTGCCCTTCAAAAGTAGGAGAATTGACCTTGTATAAAACTAAAGTGTAAAAGTTACATGTTAAATTTCACTCCATGCACTTACTCATCCAAACAACATAGTGGCAGATGACAGACTATTGAAAATATAAAACTTGGGGGACAGCAGGGAGAGATTTATATATGTAGTTCTTCTAGTCCTTAAAAAAAATCAAGCAAGAGTTTCTTTTGTGAATTGAGAGAGGGAGAGAGAGAGAAAGAAACATGGCCCTTCTGGGAGCATACAGTCTTTTGAGGAGTTTACTATCCCATTTTCTTTAAAATATTTTTGTGCATACATTTGGCCATTGTAATTTGTAGAGGCTTATTTTGAAATTTTCAGTTTCTTCTCAATCTTTGGTGAAAAAGATACGTACGTTTCTGTATCTTATTACATCTTCGTGGTTCTGATGCAGAACATCCTTTTTATAACCCATTTTGTTTATGTTGCATCTCAATAATTTCAAAAGAATTTGAAAAGTTATAACAAATTTAATGCTAAAAAATCAAGAGTCTATGTGGATCCTGAGAAACTTAACAGAAGACCATGGGGAGGGGAAGGGGGAAAAATAGTTACAAACAGAGGGAGGCAAACCATAAGAGACTCTTAACTGAGAATAAACTGAGGGTTGATAGGTGGGAGGGAGGGGAAAGTGGGTGATAGGTATTGAGGAAGACACCTGTTGGGATGAACACTGGGTGTTGTATGGAAACCAGCTTGACAATAAATTTCATATCAAAAAAATAAAAAATCAAGAGTCTCCTTTGTGAGTTGAACTTTCCATCCATACAGTTCACAGTTTAGTGTAACCAGATGGCTTGTTACTCACATAATAAACCACATAGCTGATTACAGGTTGTAGATAAGCGTAATAGACTTTGCTCAGTACTAATGACCAAGAAGAAAACAGAAGTCTTTAATCTTGGTAGGTTTCCCTCCGAAGAAAACCGCAGGCTGAATGTTCCTGGAAAAGCAGACACAGAGGTGAGGCCCAAGTGAATATGTATTTTCTGAAAAATCAGGGGAGTTCTTACTTTAAGATGTCACATAAATGTAATTGTAGACTATAACTGTAACATGTTTTTAGCTGTCTTTTTAATGCCCCAATTTCTAAGAAATCCTACACTTAAATTGGCAAGCAAGGCAAGATAATTTTCCTAAATCTTAAATTGAAAATTGAATTTTCTGTTTATTCACTGTTAATTTTTACATACGTTATTTTGAGTAAGTCAATTCATTTTCCTTTCTCTAGGCATTATGAAAAACCTGCATTTCAGAGCCATAACAATGCTAATAGGTCTTTATTTTACTGGAACAATGACAAACCCATCAAGGAAAAGCAGTATTTCATTCAATTCTGAGTGCCAACGGAAGGGATATATTCTGACAAATTGTTCTTTTACTGGAGTGCATGATACACCTGTGGACAGACCACAGACAGCAGCCACAGGGGATACAAGTGCCCATTTCTTTAGGGCTCTCTTACAGTCCCCCATGAAAAAAGGAGACGGCAATATAAAACATCTGGACCTCAGTAACAATCTCTTTTCAAAAATAACCTTAAGCCCCCTTGCACACTTCCATGCTTTGGAAATACTAAACCTCAGCAACAGTTCCCTCTGCTCCGTCTGGTTGGATCTACCCAGTCCTAAGTCACCACGGCAGAAACGCCGCAGACGCAGCTTGAGACGTGGGCTTGCATTTCTACAGCTGTTAATTCTTCGAAGAAACAAACTCCGTGACATTCCCAAGGGTAAGTACAATTTTAAAAGATGGACTAGCCCAAGAAACAATGAGTATGTGGAGAGTTCATGTTTTATGCCCATTGGAATTCCATGGTGGTTTTCAGATTTGAGGAAATAGCTGAAAGTAAACCAATTTTATCAGAACAAATAAATGAGTTCCTTAGTGGAATTTCAAGTTATAATATGTGGAATTCATAGTCAATGCAATTTAATCTCCCATTATTATAACTTACAGTAATGTGATGTAGATTTGTCGAGAGATACTAGGAACTATTTAAGTGCTAAATAATCAGGTTTTTAAATTACTTTATCATATACATGTTACTTAATATAGAAAAGCACTAAGGAATAACTAGTTCATATACTTTCAATATTTAGCACAATTCAAATTAAGTATGTTGCCATATTTATAATTTTTCTTTTCTTAGAATACATTTTCTGCTTGTCTAGTTGCCCTTCAAATGTAGACTAGAAATATGCTGATGTTATATAATCAATATGGAAACTTTCTGATTCAGATCAAAATCAGAATTCTTCATCCTGGTTTCTAACAGGATACTCCACATATCCTGCTGTTATAATAAATTTTCATCCATTCTGACATTCAGTATGTCAGGAATCTCTTTAAGGAATCACCAATGTTTTAATAAGAAAATGTGTCAGATTCATAATCCCTAGCTTCCTTTGCCATTTTTTATATTCAAGAGTGCTAAAACAATTTCCTTTCCTTGTTTGTTTTTAGGCTTGGTCACTGTTTGCTAAGTACTTACTTTATATGAGACACTATACTAAAAAAGAAAGTGTAAGGATACTGTCATTTTTTTCCTCCATCCCAAATTGTGCATATTTAATTTTTCTTATTTTAAGTTCTTTCATATTTTCATTGATTTGCTCTTTCTCCAGCTTCTGGTCTGTTTTAAGCATCATTTTGAAAATAATAGCCTGGCAAGTGAAGGAATGATTATCCCAGGCACCATATCAACAGAATTGTGTAAGAAGGGGGAGGAGTCTCCTTTCCCTAAGCTTTTCCATAAAAGCAATTTGCAGGATTTTCAGTGTAAAGTATAAACTAATTGCACCTTATTTTATAATTTTTTGTATTATTATTTTTAAAAAACCTATTATTTGTAGAGCATTAGGAATTAAAAATTTTTTTAACTGAAGACCCTCATGTAACACAGTTGATCCTTGAACAGTGCAGTTTGAAGTATGCAGGCCCACATATACATGGATTTTTTAAATATATAAATACAGTAGAGTACTGTATATCTTTTCTTTTTTATGGCTTTCTTAACAATGTTTTCTTTTCTCAATATTACTTTATTGTAGGAATATAGTATATAATACATATAACATACAAAATATTATTTGACTTAAAAAAAAATTTTTTTTAATGTTTTATTTATTTTTGAGACCGAGAGAGAGACAGAGTGTGAGTGGGGAGGGGCAGAGAGAGAGGGAAACACAGAATCCGAAGCAGGCTCCAGGCTCTGAGCTGTCAGCACAGAGCCCGACGCGGTGCTTGAACCCACGAACTGTGAGATCACGACCTGAGCTGAAGTCTGATGCTTAACCGACGAGCCACCCAGGCACCCCTATTTGACTTTCTTTTATGGGTAAGGCTTCCAGTCAATGACAGGCTTTTAGTAGTTTGGGGGGAGTCAAAGTTATATATAAACTTTTTACTGTGCTGGGGGTCAACACCCCTAAATCCTGTATAGTTCAAGGACCAACTGTATATATTAAGGTTTTTCTTTATGTGTATGTAGATATTTTGCTTTCAAAGTTGGATCATACTTTGCATAATATTTAATAATTCATATTTTCATATCACAGTATATTTTGAACATCTTTATATAATTAAGGAATCTCAAAAATAATATTTTAAATAACTGAATAGCTTTTATATGTACATATGTTATAATTGGATTGATCAAACAATATTTAGACTATTTCCATTTTGCTTGCTATAACTCTTTGATGATCATCATTATAGCTACACATATCCATATGATATAGCATATTTTTTAACTAGTATGGTATATGTGAATTTCAACCCCACAAATTCAATTGTACTAACCTTCTATGGTCTATAAGTCAACATAATTTCTGATTCTGAGCCCCCATTCAGTTGAGGGTGGGATATAGAAATACTTGAACTTGACATCAGTCTTTCATGGGCTTTCCTCTGCCTTTCTCCAAATTTGTACCACAGCTCTATCTAGAATCTTCTACTCAGACAAGGCATCAAAGTATCTGTGTGTGTGTTTGTGCATATGTGTGTGTGTGTGCATGAGTGTGTATGTGTGTGTGTGTTTGTGTGTATCCCTTACTCCTGTCAGGCAGAGAACATTACTTTAAAATTTTTCAGTTTGGAGAAGTTTCTTCCCACTTTTTATTTTTTTTAAACCCTCTGTCTAGGGGCACCTGGGTGGCTCAGTCGGTTGAACGTCCAATTCTTGATTTCAGTTCAGGTCATGACCTCACAGTTTGTGAGTTCAAGCCCTGCATCAGGCTCTGCACTGACAGCATGGAGCCTGCTTGGGATTCTCTGTCCCTCTCTCTGCCCCTCCCCCACTCTCACTCTCTCTCAAAATAAATAAATAAATAGACTTAAAAAACACACACACACTCAACAACCTCTATCTAGATCTAGAAATTCTTTTCCTCTAAAGGTTTAGGCCTTTAGAAAACAAAAACCAGAAAGACTTGTAGACTCCTCTGCTTTCTGCCCCCCACTGTGACTCCTTGGGGTCAGAACCTACCTTCTGCTTGAATGAGGAGAAATGGAAAGAGAGAAATAGAGATGAAAGATTAATATCTCAAAATATTACCCCACCACTGAACATGTCTCCTTAAGGCAGACAAATTCCCCAGAGCTAATTAGAGGTTGGAGGGAATACAATTCCATTTAGGACCTAACACCCCTGTAAGATGCACATACAGCCCCATCTTCGTTTTCCAAGTTCAATTTCTGCCTCCCAAAATACCAGGAAAAATATTAAACTTGCAAAGGAGGGAAAAATGTGAAATGAGCAAATCCTGTATCTGAGTTTCTATTAGAAGTCTAGCAAATGCAACCATAGAGAGATTAATGAAACCAATAGATGATGGAAGACCAATGTAAGCCCTGAATCTAATTGGATATAATTCAGAGTTCTTTTATCCATAGCATTGTGTGATTTGAATTATTTTCCCATAATCATCATACATTTCAGTTGAGTCCCCTGTAACATCCTTTTGCTGTTCTGGGATTCTGTAACTGTGGTTTACTGACTCTGATTTTGAAATCCTATCTTGGGGAGAAAAAGCTGGTAAATGAGAGGTGCTTCCTAGAGTACCATTCGATTTCTGACCTCCCCTTTTTTTTTTATTCCTTTGTTTAACCCTGTTTAAAGGTAACATTAGGGGGTGCCTGGCTGACTCAGTAGAGCATGCTGCTCTTGATCCTGGGGTTGTAAGTTTGAGCCCTACGTTAAAAAAAAAACAAACTTTTTTTAAAGGTAACATCTGGATAATGTAATCTACTCATAGAATTGTTGTGAGGATTATTAAAGGAAAAAATGTATTTCCAGAACCTAACTTAACATGGTATTTGGCATAATAAATGGTAGCTATTAAAGTGTGTGAAAAGTACTTTGTATACTTGTAAAGTGCTTTGCAAATATTAGTTATTTTTACTCTCTTGGCACAAGTTGAGAATAGCAGTCTATTTAGAAACAAATTGTAATTATAAATTCCGTTTTGTCTAAATCTCAAGCTATCTTTTGAAATGTTAAATAACTATTGTAGTAGATGGAACCCCTAGCCCACTATAATTCACAAGCAGAGAATCATTTGTGTTTAACTATTTATATAAGTGCTTGCACTCATCTAAAATAATAATAAATTAGAGGTTCTCAGAAAGTAGCAATCAAGCAACTGGCCTGTAACACATGTGTACTTTTATAAATCATGCCTCACGACTTAAAATGGTGACAGTTTATAGAACCAATGAAAAGTTGCTTTCAGGAAAGCCCACCTTTGGACACTGACTAACCCAGTGTCAACTGATCGCCTATCTTCAGAATCACATGTGACGTCACCCACAAGCTTCATGTTGGGAAAAACACCCAGAGGAGGTGCCAGCCGATGCAATTTACAGAACAGTAGCTAGCCGTGACTTTAACCTTACTAATGATGCCACCTTCCTCCTATATTTTTGGAATACAGCATTAATAACAGAAAAATCAGTTTTAAAACATTTACAACAGTGGAATCAATCTCCAGTTATACTATCCCACCTTCATCACGTGACTGGAATGCCTGGAAATGTCTAAGGGCCAACATCTTACTGGGATTCCAATTAGGTTGACAGACCAGATTTGACAGCCTGACATTAACACACTAAAAATTTGTTTGGTAAAAACAGAAGTATGTTGTATTCTTGTAAATTTTTTTAAATGTTTGTTTAGTTTTGAGAGACAGAGAGAGCCTGACTGGGAGAAGGGCAGAGAGAGAGGAAGACACAGAATCCGAAGCAGGCTCCAGACTGAGCTGTCAGCACAAATCCTGACAAGGGGCTCGAACTCATGAATCATGAGATCGTAACCTGAGCTGAAGTCAGATGCTTAACCTACTGAGCCACCCAAGCAACCCTAGTACTCTTTTAATTTTTAGGGAATTGAATATTGCCTGCTGATTGTTATTGGATTATGGAAATACCAACAAGCTGTATTCTCAAAACGAAGTCGGGTTCTAAAATAACAAAATGAAATGTATCTCATTAAGCTAAGAGGGCAAGGTCTTTGGCTCATGTATATAAAATAGACCACATTGAGGGCTGACCTTATAAATCAATACCTGTCTAGGACCATTCCAGACTCTTCCAATTCTTAATACTCTTTGAACTCGAAACAATAACCCCTGAATATCATTGTTTTACATTATCAGGTTATCACTCTTAGGAGAGCATTTAAGAAGTTGATAGTCCAAAGGAATGTTTCTAAGGCAATTTAATGTCTGGGCATACCTTCTGTGGTCTTGCTTCTAATAGACACTGAAATAATTTCTTGGAAATAATAAAACACCTCTGGCTTCTTAAATGCAAAGGCTAATCAGATTCCTGGCTCCCATGGCTTATGTGATCATCAGAAAGCAGTTCAATAAATAATTCCATCCCCACAAAAGTGCCTCCATATTTTCTTCCCAGTGTTTGACTCTAGCCTCCTGAAACATGGAATCTACCCTCTGATGTCCAAGCCCCAGCCATGAATGTACTTCTCAGCCTCTTTCATTCACCTGAGCATCCCCTCAACATTGATTCACATGCTAAATTTTTAAAAGAACATATTTTCCCCCATCGAGAAACACAGACAAGTATCTTGTTTTTTTAATATAATTTATTGTCAAATTGGCTTACATACAACACCTAGTGCTCATCCCAACAAATGCCCTCCTCAATGCCCATCACCTACTTTCCCCTCTTCCCCACCCCCATCAACCCTCAGTTTGCTCTCTGTATTTAAGGGTCTCTTTTTTTTTTTTTTTAATTTTTTTTTTAAACGTTTATTTATTTTTGGGACAGAGAGAGACAGAGCATGAACGGGGGAGGGGCAGAGAGAGAGGGAGACACAGAATCGGAAACAGGCTCCAGGCTCTGAGCCATCAGCCCAGAGCCTGACGCGGGGCTTGAACTCACGGACCGTGAGATCGTGACCTGGCTGAAGTCGGACGCTTAACCGACTGCGCCACCCAGGTGCCCCTTTAAGGATCTCTTATGGTTTGCCTCCCTCTCTGTAACTATTTTCCCCCTTCCCTTCCCCCATGGTCTTTTGTCAAGTTTCTCAAGATCCACATATGAGTGAAAACATATGATATCTATCTTTTGCTGACTGACTTATTTCACTCAGCATAATACCCTCCAGGTCCATCCGTGTTGCTGCAAATGGCATGATTTCATTCTTTCTCATTGCCAAGTAGTATTTCATTGTATATATAAGCCACACCTTTATCCATTCATCAGTTGATGGACATTTTAGGCTCTTTCCATAATTTCACAGCCAAGTATCTTGGAGTTTACTCAAATTTCCCAACTCTGTCTTGGGAGAACCTAAACAAAGTCATTTATAGGACCCACACTAGTTCTTTCCATAAAATTAAACCTTAATTCTCTAAAATTGGAAGTAGGTGGAAATTCTTCACATAGGAGGCATAACTGAACTCAACAGTCTTAATTCCCATCTACAGTTTTCCTTCCTCTTGGGGATCTTAGCTTGATATTATGAAGGGAATCAAATAAGGGGGTATCCTCGTAACTCTCTGCCTTCAAAATCCCCACCCCCCCTTATGCTTAGGATGTTCTGGTCCCACCCTTCTTATTTACTCTTATACTCTTCTATGCTTCTATACTTCTTGGATTAATTAACATAAGTATTAGACTTCTGTTAATTGACCTTAAACAAGTCACTTAAGCTATGAAAAACTGCCCGGTTCTTATTTTTAAGTGAAGATAATGGCATATACAGGGAGTATGCGAGGGTGGGAGATGGTGTTTGTAAATACTTGAACACACAGAGTGATGGTGTATGTAAAACATTTCTCAGTCCCTGGGACACAATAGGTGCTCAAAAATGGCAGTACTCCTCTAGTGCCTTTTGATCACCTTGAGGCTCTAATTCTGTTTCCCATCCCAGTCTTTGCTATGATGGTCACTTCTGTGATTTGAGGCACAATGGGTAACTGAAGGTGATTTCCCTTCTCATTCTGCAAAAGTTCAGAGTTTATATGAAGTTCAGAGCACTCATCAACAATCTTGTCCCCACTGCTCAGGCTTCTGTAAGTCTAGGCATTGTTGGAGCCTCCTGCTTCTCCGTGTTCTGAGCGCTCTTTTGATCCGTCCTCTGACTTTCTGAACCACCCTGATCTGCGAGACCATCACCACTATCAAGATAAGGAATTATCCATCACACCCAAAAGTTTCCTTGTGTCTCTTCGTAATCTATCTTTCCTACCCATCCTCTCTCCTCTGCCCAAGTAGCCACTGATCCCCTTTCTCACACTATAGATTTGTTTACATTTTGTAGAATTTTATATTAATGCAATCCTATGATATGTACTTTTATTTTGGGTATAGCTTCTTGCATTCAGCATAATTATTTTGAGATTCATCCATGGTATTGTATGTATTAAAAGTTCATTCCTTTTCAGTGACAGTATTCCATTGTGTGGATATGCGTTTACCGGTCAGTGGACACTTAGGCTATCTTTGTTAGCTATTATAAATAAAGCTGCTAGCTAAAGGGTTGGAGAAAGATAAAGCATTAGATAAACACTAGTCAAAAGAAAAGTAGAGGAGGTACATTAATTTTAGACAAAGGAGACTTGAGCATAAGGAAAATTATCAGGGATCAGGGATCCCCTTTAAAGGGGATAAAGGGGCCAATTCTTGAAGAAGACATAATAACTTTAAACATGAATGCACCTAACAGAGAATCAAATATGTGAGGAAAAAACTGACAACTGAAAAGAAAAATAGACAAATCTGCTGTAGCTGGAGACTTCCAACACTCGCCTGTCAATTGATAGATTAAGCAGGCAAGTAATCAATAAGGATGCAGTTGACTTGAATATCAACACCAATCAACTTGATCTAATTGACATGTATACAATACTCCCTCCAACAACAGTAGAATACACATTTTTTTCAAGCTTCTACGAAACATTTACCAAGACAGACCATATTCTGGTCCATAAAACCCATCGTAACAAACTTGAATAAACAGAAATCATGCTTCCTAAACTCCACATATAAGTGAAATCATATGGTATTTGTCTTTCTCTGACTGATTTTGCTTAGCATAATACACTCTAGTTCCATCCATGTCATTGAAAATGGCAAGATTTCATTCTTTTTGATGTCTGAATAATAGTCCATTGTGTGTGTGTGTGTGTGTGTGTATATAGTGTTACTCTATATAGAGTGTGTTTGTGTATGTGTATACTTTGCAAAGTATACTCTCAGATTACAATGGAATTAAACTGGAAATCAGTAACAGAAAGCTGCAAAACCCTCAAATCTCTGGAAACTAAACAACACATTTCTAGATAAGACATGTATCACAGAAGAAGTCTCAAGAAGGATTTGAAAATATTTTAAGCTACGTGAAATGAAAATGCACTTATCAAAATATGTGGGATGTGGCAAAAGCAGTGGCTAGAGGGAAATGTGTAGCATTAAAACCACCCATTGGAAGAAAAGTCTAAAATCAATAATGTAACTTTCCATCTAGGGAAATTAAAGAAATGAGATCAATGTAAACCTAAAGCAAGCAGAAGAAAAGAAATAATAGAAATTGCAGCAGAAATCAATGAAATTTATAACAGGTAAAATCCACAAAACCAAAATGTGTTTCTTTGAAAGGATAAATAAAATTGATAATCCTCTAGCCAAGCTAACCAAGAAAAAAAATAAGACACAAATGGCCAGTCTCAGAGATAAAAGAGGGAGCATCACTACTGTTTCTATTGACGTTAAAAGAATAACGAAACAAAGTCTTTGTGGCCAATATATGCTTTCATTTCTCTTGGGAAAATAACCTAGGCATAGAATGGTTGAGTTGGATGTTAAGTAGATGTTTAACTTTTGAAGAAATTGCCAGTGTTGTGTGAAGTCACAGTGTCATTTTAAATTCCCACTAGCATTATGTAAGAATTTCAGTTGTCCTACATCCGTACCCACACCAAGTATGGTCAATCTTTTTAATTTCAGCCATACTAATTGATGTATAGTGGTGTATCATTGTGGTTTTAATTTGGATTTCCCTAATGACCAATGGCATTAGATATCCTTCTGTACGCTTGTCATCTGTAGATCTTTGATGATGTCTAGAAATCTTTGGCCAATATCTAAATTTTTTATAACTATTAAGCTTTTAGTGTTCTTTATATATACTGGATATAAGACTTTTCACAGATACGTGATTTGCAAATATCTTCTCCCGGTCTGTGGCTTGAGTATTTATTATTTTAACAATGTCTTTCAAAGAGCAGAATTTTTAATTTGGGGGAAGTACAGTTCATCTGTTAGCATATAAATTGTGTTTTGGTGTCATATCTAAGATATCTTTGCCTAATCCAAAGTCACAAAGATATTTCCCCTATATTTTCTTCTAGAAGTTTTATAACTTTACTTTTTTACATTTTAAGTTTATGATCTATTTACACGTAGGTTTAAATATAGGTTTCACAGCTAGGTTTATGATAGTTTTAAAATAGTCTGGGTTAATTTTTGTACATAGTATGAATAGCATATAGAAGTTTTAAAGATATGCAATTATTCCAGCGCCATTTGCAGGAAAGACTATTTTTTCCATCCTTTAACATGTATCCTATTCATGTTTTCATAGTTAAAGTGGGTTTCTTGTAGGAATTATACAGTTGACCCTTGAATTTTTATCCAAACGGAGTATCTCCGCCTTTTAATTGGTGTTTTTAGACTATTATTTATATCTCTCATATTGATATTTTTTTTCCATTTGTTCCTTCTATTCTTAGTTCCCCCTTTTCCCTTTGCCTATTTTGCATTAATGGTGTATTTTTGAAATTAATCCTCTTTATCTCCTTTCTAGCCATAATTCTTTGCTGTTGCTGTGCTGTTTTAGGGGTTGCTTTGGGGTTTTTGATATACATCCTAATATCACAGTCTGTTTTTTATGTGGTATTATACCACTTGCCTATAACACAAGAAACTTACAACAGTATTCTTCCATTTTATTTCCCCTGATCTTTGTGCTAGTATTGCCATCCATTTTGCCACTACATATGTTATACTATTTTTTCTTTAAACATGGGCCTGCCCGTGTCTTTTTTTTTTTTCTTATGAAATGTCCATGGTTAAACAGTAATGGTTACGAGATCTGAGTTTCAATCCGAGCTCCACAGCTCCACCTACTATGACATTGGGCAAGTTCCTAACTTCACTGCGCCTAGGTTTTGTCATTACAAGACGGTAACAGCTCCCAGGGCTTGATGAGGCTCAAAAGGGCATGTTTGTGACATGCTTAGGGCATAAAGAGAGTATACAATTACATAGGAGTTTTACAATGATTTCTTCCCTCCACTGAACTCCTAGGGTACACGTTCAATTCAGTTAAGCACTGAGTCACTATAGGGAACTATGGGCTCACATCCATATATAGGCCAGGTAAGTGTCATGACAATGTTAAGGAAACTATAGTTGCTTTCATATTGGTGTCTTATGTTGCATTTTTTTTTCTCGCAGACCCATATGTTTGTAAATGAAAATGTGTAGGAATATTCTTCACTCCACGAAGAAACATATTTTTTTCCAGGGGTTATACTCAAAATACTTAACAACTGGACTGTAGCCTGGGCTTTCCAGTTGCATGCCTCCTGGCCATCGTGATGGAGCAGAGTCCTGCTCTGGTGGGGGGTGGACATTGCGGGGGAGGGGACTCACTGAGGTGCCTAGGGTCATGTGGCATCACAGGAGAGCTCCGCAATCATTATTTACAAACCAATATGGAAGCACTTCTTACTAGCATCTGCCAGCTGAATATCAGCCTTGGTTCTCTCCCATTTGTTTTGTTTTTTTTTTTTTAACAGGCAGCTTCTTGGCCTATCCTTTGTTTTCCCGGTTTTAATAGAGGCGTGAGTACAAAGAAATCATCTTCTGTAAGTGTCTGCCCCATCTAAAGCAGGCAGCCCTCATTTGGCTCTCACCACTGTCTTGTGCCGGTTGGAACTTCAGCTTTTTCAAGAGAAGCTAGAAATGCAAATTTTTGTATTGCATCTTTATTGTTAGTTCAATAATTTTTAAATCTCTGAGAAGGTCAAACACCGTAACCTCTGGCTTATTGAATACATATTATATTCCAGGCATGGCAGGAGTTCACAAAGATGTGAATTCTGCCCTGAAGGGACTGGTCACCTAATGGAGAGGCTGACAGACAAATAACAGTTAGTTTTATAGTAGGGTGGTGAGGATGTAGCTGCCTGTATAACTGGTAACTTTTTCTTGTATGTCTTATCACTCAGTCAGACACAAGGGCTCTATGCTCTATTTGTCCTCAGCACTATGTGCCTTGCTCTTAATGTTTTGATTGAGCTGTCCTCCTGATCTCTTATTTCACCTGTATGGCTGATGTGAACATACGATAACATGGATGGACAGCTGTTTGAAGTAGGTCATCCTCTCTCTGCATGGTCAGTCTGATTACGAGGTCCTTGCAGACAGTACAGAGGAACAAACCCTTCTGGAATCGAACCAGCCTGCTCTATTAGGTAGTAGTTGGTTAAAGACTCAAAGTACATGTGAGAACAGAGTGGAAGGAAACGTAAAAATGCAGGGCTGCCTTATGAGACTCAGACGAGTAATCAAATTTGGAAGTCTGCGATGACAGGCACCTCCTTCTCCGCCTTTATTTTCTGGGCCAAATGGGCCTCCTGGTTACTCTCTGGAGTCAAGTGAAATACAAAGACAGAGACCAAAACCCAGTTAGATTATTTTGTCAGAAAACAAAATCTAGCTACAACTTACTACCTATGAAACATACATGAATGCCTAGTAATGTTCATAGTATCAACAATACTTCTGGAGTGTTCCTAGTACTGATCGTTTGGTTCATCTCCTTCCCGGGCTTTTTCTCTGCTTGCTCAGAACATATGTATCTGGTTTGCATGTGGCTTTTTCCCCAAGAACGTTGGAATCCTACTCTCTGCTGTTCTGCAACTTGACCTTTCCCCTCCCGCTCCCTCGGTCCCCCCTTCTCTTTCAGACGGAACAGTATGTTGGGGTACAGCTGTACCGTGCTTTGTCCAGCCACCTCTCCACTGAGAACCACGTAGAGCGACTCCACTTTTTCACCATGATAAACAATGCGACAGTAAATATCACCCATTTATATTTTAATTTGCTTTTTATTTTTAACAGGACTGTGGAAACTGAAGTCATTACAGAGTTTGGACCTGTCGTTAAATGGGATATCACAGATAGGTTTGTCTGACTTTCATAACTGCCTACGGCTGGAGAACCTCAACTTAAAGAGCAACAAAATATTCAGAATTCATCCAGGAGCCTTCAAGGACCTCAAGAAGTTACAGGTTATAAAATGACTTTTATAGTATTCCAATATGTAGTAATTCCATATGGGCAATTACATTAGAAGAATATTTCTATTGAAATATTCCCCATGCCCAGGAGTACTGGCTGTTAGTCAAAAAAGATAAGTCTATTTAAGCATCTGACTTCGGCTCAGATCATGATCTCACGGTTTGTGGGTTCGAGCCCCACGTTGGGCTCTGTGCTGACAGCTCGGAGCCTGGAGCCTGTTTCGGATTCTGCATCTCCCTCTCTCTGTTCCTCCTCTGCTCTCACTCTGTCTCTCTCTCTCTCAAAAATAAAGATTAAAAAAATTATTAAAAAAAATTTTTTTTAAAAATCAAATGCCTCAGTCATGGACATGAGTGTTATTCAAACATATTACCCAGCACCAAGAATTGGCACATTATTTTTCTAAATCAAACTAAACCCAGCTCCAAGTTACCACTTACCAGCTGGCAAGAAATTAAATCGGAGTTATAATCGAGGCCCCCTCCCTGAGCTGCAAGGTGGGTCAAAGGTCACTGGGGTCTTGTGCAATCTGGAGCACTTGGGGAGGTTCCCCTGAGCCACGCTGGTCCATGCTGAGATGTCAGCAACCCAGGATGACATGGGGCCCTGAAGGCCTGTGACACTGTTGCTTCCAAACCCAAACTGGGCACTAAATATAAAAATGATAGTAACAACAGCTCATGCTTGTACATTACTTACCACATGCCATGTATTGTTCTGAACGTCAGACCCATCCATCCTGGGGTCTCTACGTCACATTTTGGAGCCAGAACACCTGTCTCTCAGGCACTTTGCAATGAATCTCACTGAAGAACTGACAGCTGGGAGGGGGAAGCATCCCAAAGCCCTGCTCTGGGCCCGGCAGCTTCCGTCCCTTCCCCAAGCACTGTCCTCCACCTCCCTCTTCTCTGGGGGATATTGTAAAATCCTCCCACAGTACTCCCTTTAGAGAGGCCGAGGGGCCTCCGGTGTGACATCTAGCGATGTCTCAGGAAGAGACTTAGTGCCCCGTATCCTCTGTCACACACCCTCACTCTTCATGTAGGCCAGCATCGTTCGAGAGAAACCATTGTGAGCCAGGTATGCAGTTTTAGAGGCTCTAGTCACTAGATTCAGAAAGTGAAAATAAGTAGGTGAATTTCGTTTAGTAATACATATTTTTATTATTTAAAAAAAATTTTTTTTAATGTTTATTTTTGAGAGAGAGAGCGTGAGTGGGGGAGGGGCAGAGAGAGGGAGACACAAAATCCAAAACAGGCTCCAGGCTCTGAGCTGTCAGCACAGCGCCCGACGCGGGGCTCAAACCCACGAACCGCGAGATCATGACCTGAGCCGAAGGCAGACGCTCAACCGACTGAGCCACCCAGGTGCCCCTGGTAAAATATTTTTTAACCCGGTATACCCAAATATTATTTTTTACAAATATAGTTATGTAATCAATATAAAAATTATTAATGAGCTATTTCACAATGTTAAACCCTGGTGTATATTATTCATACCCATATCCCAATTTAGTCACAGGTCAGTGCTCTAAAGCCACATGGGTGGTTAGTGGCCATCAGATTAGACAGCAGCACCATAGCTGATTTTTCCCAATTTTATGAGAAGTGTTATTCAAGTATTGCTGCAAGACAAATTTCCAACTGCCCCCTTTCAACCAGGGTCCCCCAAGTCCCTCCGCTATTGAAGGGAGACCAGTAAAGCGGTGGTGAGGTGAGTGGACCCTGGGGTCAGCTGCCTGAGTTGAAACCGAAGCTCTGCCACTTTGCAGCCCCACAATCTTGGGCAAGTGACCCAATGCCTCTGTGCCTCAGTTTTCTCATTTGAAAAAACAGAGATGACTTCATTCCTTCTTCATAGAATGTTGTGAGAATTAAATGTTTGAATGCACATAAAGTGCTTTGAACAGTATTTGGAATATAGCAAGCTCTTTTTTTTAATGTTTATTTATTTATTTTGAGAGAGAGAGAGGGAAAACCCCAAGCAGTCTCCGCACTGTCAGTGCAGAGCCTGATGCGGGGCTTGATCTCATGAACCACGAGATAGCGACCTGAGCCGAAATCAAGAGTCAGATGCTTGGCCGACTGAGCCACCCAGGCGCCCCAAGTTCTTTATAAACATAGACTACATATAGAAATTCTAAAGTGGCCACGGTATCCCACTAGTTTAACATACAAATCTGCTTGTGCCACTTCTTGTTAGAGCCCCTCCTAAGCTTTCGCAACAAGAGCTTGGCCCCCGCCTGCCTCTCCAGCCTCATTGCAAACCACTCTCCCCTTGCTCACTGCACTCCTTCTATCTTCACACTAAGTCCTCCCCACTTGCTGATCCTTTGGAAGAGCTAACTCTTATGAATCCCTCCAATGTCACTTCCTCAAGGAAGCCTTCCCGGGGCCTCCAGATTGAATTAGTTGCCCGTTTATATACACTTATAATATGCTATGCTTTTTCCTTATTGCATTCAACACAACAGAAATCATCATTTAGTTTTAGGGATGGTTAGTTGTTAATGCCTACATCCCCATAATCCTTACGCCCCTTGAGGACATACGCCATAATCTATTTTGTTTTCTAGTGCTTTGCATATGTCTAATTCATAACACATATTTTAAAACACTTGTCGAGCAAAGGAATGAATAAGTAGATCACCATGAACAGGTGTATTAGTTACCTATTGCTGTGTAACAATTACTACCAATTTAGCAGTCCAGACCCCCACATTATCTCATAACTTGCGGGGTCAGGAAGCCAGGCAGGGTCCCTCGTCCTTTGCTAAGGCTACTTCAAGAGGCTGCAGTCAAGGTGTTGGCCAGGGTTGGAAGCTCACCTGAAGGTCCAGCTGGAGATAAATTCACTTCCAAGCTCATGGGGTTGTTGACAAGACTCAGTTCCTGTGAGCTGTTGAACAATTCCTTCCCGGCTGTCAGCCGAAGCCTGCCCTCAGTTCCGTGCCATGGGGGCCTCTCCATAGAGCAGTTCACAGCGTGGCAACTTGCTTTAGAGCCTGAAGGACAGAGCCTGCCAGCAAGAAAAACATTACAATCTAATATAATGTGATTATGGGAGTGACATCACATTGCTTTTGCCCTATTCTGTTGCTTAGAACCAAGTTACAGGCCCTGCCCACGCTCTAGGGGAGGAGACCACTCAAGGGTGTGAATACCAGGAGGCAGGATCGCTGGGGACCATCTTTGCCACAGTATTGATCAGAGCAGATGAGAAAGTGCTCCCCAATTCACCACAAATAGGTTGCCAAATTGCCTGGGAACCTCGTTTAACACACTGGATACTGATTATAAGTGTATTTGTGTATGTAATTGCCCTATGTCTGTTTTTATCTCCTGTCCATTTTTGCTGTGCTTCAGTAGTGTTCCATAGCTCGCATGCAACAGATGCTACAGGCCAACTAAAAACCAGCCCCAGGAATGTTTTCAATCCTCTGTAATTCTTGCTTCACCTGACCTGCCCAGAATCACACAATTTCTCCTTCTCCATTATCCCTTCTCCGTGTTTGGCAAGAACTCTAAAAACTGGTTTTGGAACTTGATGGATATATTTGGTACCAGAAAGCTGAATATTAAAATAGATGTTTTCTTCTTTTTCAGGAGATGTATTTAATACTTGCACTATGCTATGTGTTTTCCCGTGAGGGCATCTTTCCAGAAGCCAGATAGATTTTTCAAAGCATACAGTCATCATCGTGTTTAGATAGAATGAGATCTATGTAAACTGACATTTCAGATTAGCATTCTGTATCTTTCCCATTCTTCCTAGATGCAGTGATTTGTGGAGCTATATTAGGTGCCTCCCAATCTTTCTGTAACGTACACCCCTTTCAGATGTTGGTGGATGGCTTCTTTCTTTAGCCAAATTGGACTGTTCTGCTTTCATCTTTTCTCAGAAATTACTCCTCCTGAATCATTTGATTCGTTTTCTGTTCTTGCTTCAGTTTTGTTTTCAGTCCCATGATTTGTAATATAATAAGATGCTAGGGTGACACAAATGTAGACAATGCACTAAAAAGAAAGTGACCAGCTGAAAACCATCAGAGGATTTCACTCTGTTGCTGAGGAGGGGTACAGAAGAAAGCTATTGGTCCCAGGCCAGGCCGGGCCAAGCAAAGTGGTTTAATTTTCTCCCTATCCCCCTCCTGGTCTCCTACTTCCTATTTTTGGCAACCCTCCCTTGGGAGTCAAGACTGCTTGGTTACTCAACACTGGAAAGGTTGCCCTCACTACCTAAGTTCAGGGAGAATTCTGCTTCTACCTGTAGTGGTCTTGGTCATGGTGCTCTTGTTTGAATCTGCTCTTCTTAGGAATTTATATAGCCCAAGATATCAGTGCTGTTTTTTTCCCCTGATGTTTAGAAAACAATTGACCTGGATAACATTCAGTCTCTCTGGCTTTCATCCATGGCCCACTTTCCTTTTTTTTTTTTTTTTTTCCTTCCAGCAAGGTTTACATTTTCTCTTTTATGATTTTCTGTTCTTCTAATGACTACCTGCCCCTCCTCAAGCCCCACCTCTGCCTCCCGCTGCCTCCCCCCACCCACCCAGCCCTGCACTCCAGTGCAGTGGGAGATCAGGCTCTGAGAGAGCGTGTTCCAGAGTGGAAGGCACACGGCTGTGGGGCTAGATCAGCTCTCAACTCTGCCATTTCATTCATTCATTCCTTTCTCCATTATTTACTGAGCACCTGCCATGTACCAGGCCCTAGTAGCAGGAGCTAGGTGGTAAGTACTGTGTGACCTAGCCCAATTTCCTCCTCTGAGGAAGCTTTGGAGAGGATTGGAGATAATGCATGTGAAGCACCTGATGGAAGGCCTGGTACACAGCAGCACTCGGTCAATAGTAGCTGGAGCTACACCCAACTGCTCTTCCTGCCATATCGTGTCATGGCCATATCCAACTTCAGCAGATCTGGCTCTGTGTTTCTAGAGCCACCGAATCCTTTTTGTTTTCCAGGTTCCCCTTCATTTCATTTCTTTTTTTTTTTTAATGTTTATTTATTTTGAGAGAGAACACATGGGAGCAGGGGAGGGGCAGAGAGATTGGGAGAGAGGATCCCAAGCAGGCTCTGTGCTCACAGCGTAGAGCCCGACGTGGGGCTCCATCTCACAAACTGTGACATCACGGCCTGAGCCAAAATCAAGAGTCAGACGCTTAACCAACTGAGCCACCCCGGCGTCTCTCCCCTTCATTTCTGATCAAACTAGAAAAATTAGTCATCTTGTGTATACTAGGTATCCATGGATGCAGGGAAATGTACTACTACCCTTGAGATAATAGTTGATGCAAAAGATCTCTCTGCTACTTCTGGTCAATCACAGTTCTGTGTTCTATGCACTCATCATCCAGCATCTTCTGTCACTGTCAAGATCACAGTGCTTCTAGAAATTCTAGACCTGGTATCTAATTCTAGACCTTGATAACAACAGGAAGTCTAAGTTTTATCTAACAGTTCAAATCATAGGAGAGAAGAAAGGGAAAATGATTAGGCATCTAATATAGGTAAGCACAATACTTAAAGCTTTCACATTCATTTAATCCTTACAACAACCCTAGGGGGTAGGTTCCTAAAAAGTGAACAGTTTGCTGAGGCTGATAGAGTTGCTAGGGGCAGAACAGAAATTTAAACCCAGTATTCTCTAACTCTCACATCAGTGCAAAATTCATATTGCCTCCATACCAATGTAAGCAATATCTGTATTGTTTATTTTGTCTCCAAAGTCTTTTATTCACAGACTGTCCTAAATTTGTTCCTTCTCAAGCAGGTTGTAGACCTCAGCAACAATGTTCTCACCACCATCCTGCCAATGATGCTCATTGCCCTAGAATTTCCCCATCTGGACGTGGACTTGGCTGATAATCGATGGCAGTGTGACCATAGTGTGGCAGCCTTCCAAAATTTCATTTCTGAATCCTGGAGGAAAACATGGAATATAATTTGCAGCCAGTCTGTAGGTAAGTCAGTGGTGCCTCTTTTTCCTCAAATGTTCCAGCCGAACTGAAAAAAAAAAAAAAAAAGTCCATGAAAAATTTAGTCTCATTTGAAACGGTGACAGTCTCCCTAAAGCAAAAATGTTGATTATGGCATTAAGTCAGCCACACACTGTGTCACAGAATCATCACTGCTACCTAACTATTTCTCTCACTTCATGAATAATTTTCTTCACAGGGTCAAAGAAACCTAGTTTAAATAGCTCAGAAACAATTAGATTTGGTCAAAAACAGAAATTTCACCAGAAGAGAAAGCCCCAAATGTCGCATTTTTATCCCAATTCTTAACAAATATTTGATCAAAGAACAAACTTTTAAAATGTGAAACATGATTATTTAAAGTGCTTGCCCCTGAAAATAACACTGTATGTTAACTATACCAGAATTAAAATAAAATAAAATACTTCCTAACCCTCTGAAAAGATATTCCTATAGATAAACAAAACATACATATTTCAAAAGTATACTTTGATTTGTTCCCTGACACTTTCCCCAAATGCTAGACCACATTACTAGAGTTGAGCATTCTGAAAACCTTTTTTTGCCATTAACTATCTTGGCTAAAAATCCCAAACCCCTCCTGGTTGTGGGGTGGGAAGTGTTTTTCAGTGAGCCCTGGGCTCTGTTCTGTTCACGGCTGCACCAAAGGACAAGCAAGGCCACGCTTACCAGGTTTAGAAGAAATCCACGAAGACCACAGAGAAGTCTTAACGTTAGCCATGGGAAAGATAATGGTGCACGTGGGCAGAGCCAGGGCGGGCCTTGCAGGGCCCTGATGGAACGTTCTCGGAAATGTGCGGCAGGGGAGGATGCGGAGGAAGGAGGAGCGACGTAGCTGTCCCCTCCAGTCTGGGCAAGTTCTTTCCTCCCCTGGGCAGCAGTCGGGCAAGAAGCCTAAGAAACACCCAGCCTCCTGGGCCTACGAGTAGCAGACCTAAGCCAGACAGCCACGTGCACAAGCGCAGGGAGCCGCAGACATCCTATTGGCATTAGACAATCGCCCGATCCATCAGTAAGGCTGCTTATACGCTTCAGATGTAGTTAGATAGGGCACTGAGGGGGACTCATGCAAGCTTCTGAAGCCACCAGAGCCCTCCTTCAGTGTCCACTCACTGTGCGTTTCCCCCACCCCACTTGCAGGGAACGAGGAGGCCTACCGGTGGACTCCCCAAAGAATTTCCAGGGAGACCCGCCTTCCTCTCGTTACTATGAATCATATGAAAAGCCTCATAGCAGGCAGAGCCGAGCGGCCCCAGGAGGGACCATCCGAGCACTTTTCCACCCCGGGGAGCAAGGACCCTGCCGGCACCCACCCCAGTGAGAAGCGGAGCCGGCTGCGGAGATGGGTCAGGAGCCCCGTAAAGGAGGAGGCTTCCCAGGACCTCACCCTGGCGGTGTGCCTGGCGGTGTTCATCACATTCTTCGTGGCTTTCTGCCTGGGGGCTTTTGCCAGGCCTTTCCTGGACAGACTGTGGCAACAGAGGTGCAGACACAAAAGGCCCAGTTCGGATAACGCGTACTCCAACGAGGGCTTCTGTATCGACATCGAAGCTGCAGGCAACACCCAGGGCCTGAGGACAGACCTGCCCCTCCGTGAGAAGCAGGCCCCTGCAGGCCCTGATGCTGCTGCCCTCCCCGACGGAATTCTTTCTGGCAGCCGGCAGAGCAGGGGACTGTGCGGGGACCACAGTGGCCCTGGGAGTGGAAAGGATGACGTACTTCTGAGTGACAGCGAGGCCCACTCCACTCTCCGAGGACAGACAAACGCCCATCATAAGGAACCAACTCCTGCAGGACAGGATCACATCTACCAGAAAGATGTTTTTGGAGAAATAAATTATGCGACGGTGGCCCGGGAAGATTCTCTCAGCGAGCACTCAGTGGGCGTCCCTGCGGCAGCTGGCAGATTGCTAACTGTCTCTGGATCAATTCATAGTGATTCGGATGAATTCAACGCACCACTCTCACAAGGAATGACAGCTTCTCTCTCTAAAATGCAAACATGTACGAAAGCACAGAGGACTGCAGAGAACGAGAAAAGAGGGGACACCGAATGGTTACCTTCAGAGTTTTCGGAGGAAACGCAAGTGAGCATTTACACGAATCTGCTGGACACACAGCAGCAGAGGCTCACGAGGGCCAGTGCTGAGGAGGGGCTTCCCGCCTGCTCCAGTGAGGTCACACTCGGTGACCCAGGAGAGATGAACCCATCCCCACCAGTCCTTCCTCCGGGATGGGGCCATGACCTGCGTGTCATGCCCGCTAACACGGAACCAGAGCAGAAACATGCTCCTTGTGACCCTCAGTGCGAGCTGGACAGCAACTACGATTCTGATGAAGGGTCTTTATTTACCCTCAGTTCAAGTTCAGATGATGAAAGAAATGTGACCGAAGAAGAGGCACATGGCGAGGAGAGCCACAGGGCCAGCGGGCCCCCAGAGGACAAGGACTCAGGGGTGAGGAAGGACAATGTTACATCATTAGAGGATCCTGAGGCCTACAGCACTTTCCAGAAGATTCTGGGGAAATGTGAGAATCAGGAGGATCATTTTGAAAAACCTCTCATTTTTGGTCCAGACTCTGGTTTATACGAGACTCATCTGGAAAGGGCCTCTAACCCTCATACAGTTGAGGACGCATTGACCTTGCCTGGATCACTGGGCAATAGTCCCCTCAGGGATGAGATCGCAGGCAAGGTCACTTATGATTATGCCACAGCTCTCCAATCTGAGGCAGTAGAGTGGCAGTGCTCACTTAGAGACTTAGAATTTTTCAGTGTAGATGTCTTACCACAAAGACCATCATGTTCTCCTGAAGCTCCCTCAGATTCTGATAAGAGTGACTGTCATGAAAGAGACTCAGATATTTACAAATACGAACCTTGCATTCAGGGGAGAAACACAGCTCAAAATGATACTCCTCTCAAGGTCACTACAGGTGAAAACTTAAGACCCTCACCACAAAATCCTGAAGGGGTCAACATGAATTCCCACCCGATAGACACTGATGCAAATGAGGAGTTGACATGTCCTCTTGAGGACTATGATTCCAGGAAGGTTATAAGCCAAACTCAATTGTTACAGTCCTGTGGTGACGAGCCAGCTCTTCAGTGTGAAAGAGAAGAGAGGGATTATACTGAAAACAGTTCCAGGAGCCAGGGGCCATTGTTACAAGAGCCTCCAAATGAAACCAGTTCAGTAGGAGCACAGGAGCCCTTTGGTGATAGAGACTGGGGTACATATTCACAGGAGAACGTGTCGCAGTCAGAAAAGGAGCACTGTAACGTCTCTACTCAAATGCAGACCCAGAACAACCTGTTGGGAGTTGGCTCTCTGTGTGAGGACCAGCTCTACTACGACAGAGACCAGGACATTTGAAAGTCAAACGGAACTCAAATAACATTTTAGTATAGACCGAAGCACCGGACAGAACGGCTGAACCCATTTTAACAAATTCTGCACAAAGGACATCACAGCTTTTGAGAGGTTGATCATGAAACTACAAAGTTGGGGGGGATTCAGAGTAACTCTAAATTGTTTTTTTTTCCATAAGTTATGTTAAAAGAGGGACCATTTTGTAGACCAAACAGTAAATTAAAAATCAGTCTTCAAGAAGAGAGGTGACATGTTTTGTACAAGGAAAAGATCCTCTGCCATTATCTTCAACTATCTCTTCCTTAGTGTGACTGTCCAATCTGGGCTGTCAGGAGCTGTGGTCTTCTGTTCATTCTCCACTTCTCTGGCATTTTCTCCTTTTCCTTTCTGACACTCCTTCCCCACCTCTGCTTGCCCTCTCAAAGAGCATTCCTCAAGGATATCTTCCCAGTTTTTCTTACACACCACTCTCCTGGGACCCCGCTGTTTCACAACAGATCCATACAGATGGCACCTGCATCTGTACGATGAGGCCCAGCCCCAAGCTTCAGACTCACATTCTCAACCCCAATGGCCCAAATCCACATAGATCATCCTGAGACCTAAAATTCATCATTTTCCTTCACAAACATGGTCTCCCACATTCTCTTTCTTGGTCAATAGCATCACGACATTCACCCAGTAAAGCCAGTTAAAACTTCTGACTTATCTCTGACTCTCTGTCTTTTATTTCCTAGATCTGAGTAGCCTCTAAGCTCTATGCAGTGGGAGTGTATGCAGCGTATGTCTATACAAGGAGACGTTTAAGTGTGGCGTTTTAAGTCTGGATAGGGCGAGGCAGTTTATGTCAAACCAGTATTTGCAGAGAAAGCACCCTGTTTTAACTTAGAGTGTTTATTTAGGGTGATTGGGATCGGAGGTGAGTGAGTTTGGGGAAAGGAACTAACCATCCCTTAATTCACCTGTTGGCATCACCACTAGTCTTATAGGATCTAGCTCCTCAGTGACTCTTAAGTTTGTAATCTCTACCCTCAAAATAAGGCACATCCCGGGGCGCCTGGGTGGCGCAGTCGGCTGAGCGTCCGACTTCAGCCAGGTCACGATCTCGCAGTCCGTGAGTTCGAGCCCCGCGTCGGGCTCTGGGCTGATGGCTCAGAGCCTGGAGCTTGCTTCCGATTCTGTGTCTCCCTCTCTCTCTGCCCCTCCCCCGTTCATGCTCTGTCTCTCTCTGTCCCAAAAAGAAATAAATGTTGAAAAAAAAAATTAAAAAAAAAAAAAAAATAAGGCACATCCCTATCTATCACCTAGATTATTTTAAGGCCTTTTTGTGACCATTGTCCCCACTTACTCCCCCCACTTACTCCCCACTTACTCCATGTCCCCACTTACTCCCCCAAAAGTCTTATGTTCTCTTCATCTCTCCATTACTCAAAAATCTTTGATGAAGGCACCTAGCTGGCTCAGTCAGTACAGCATGAGACTCTTGATCTCAGAGCTGTGAGTTCAAGCCCCACGTTAGGTGTAGAGATTACTAAAACAAAACAAAGAACTTCCCATGCTCCCTTCTGCCTATATAAACACCAAATTCCATAGACACCTCCTAACTTTCCAACTTTATCTGACGACATTATAACTTCATCCTGCATTCAGGTTTACATCATTTAGACCAATCATTTACTCATTTATCTTAGCAAACTTTTGAGGTCTTCATTGGTCCTGGATCAATTTTTCCCCTGTTGTTCACAATTGCTATTTTGAAATTTCCCTGTCCTTGAACTTTCACTGAGAAAATTTAGGCTGTCAGGAAGAAACTTCCTCATTCCTTACCCCATAGCAGTACACATTTACTATCCACATTCACACTCCTTGGCCCGTCGAAGAAGTGAGCATTCTGTGGTCAAGGTTTAGCTCTTGCTACAGTCCTGGGCATGGATCCATTCATACTTCCCATTCTTTCACTTCCAAGCTTTCCTTATCTAATGGCTTCTTCCCATTGGCTAAAGCATGCCCAAGTAAAGTAAAACTAAAAGTAAAAAAAACAAAACAAGACAAAACCCTACCCTACGGCTCCCTCAAAATACCACCTTCTTCTCTTTCCATAGCTAGATTCCTCAGAGGAGTTTTCAGTGGCTCTCCATTGACTCCTCAGTGCACTGCCATCAGGCTTCAGCTCACCATGCCCTTGACCTGTGCCAGTAAAGGTCACGACAACCTCCAGCTGCTACATACCAGGGACTCCTCAGTCTTCCTCAAACAAGGTCTCTGCAGCATTGGACACTGTAGACCACCCCCACCTTGAAACTCATCCTGTGGTCTGTGCTAGCTCTCTTCAAGGGCAAGGATCCCAGCAAGACACAGATGGCAAGAAACAGGGAGACTGGAGACAGTCCAATGAAGGAACCACTTGAAAAGATCTAGACGGGATTAAGAGCGACTAGCAAAGGAAGGTGAGGGACCTACAGACAAGCAACAGAGGGCGCCTTTCCCACCCCGAGGCCTGCAGAGGCGAAAGAACTGTAGCTGTGTGTGCACAACGGGAGTGTGGACTTTGGTGTGCACAACGGGAGTGTGGACTTTGAGTGTGGACACCCGCTGACAATCCACAATGTGGCGGGAAAGATCACCCAGCTTCCCTCTCTTCTGGCCTTCCCTTCTCCTGTCAGTGCCTCCCAGCAGCTGACCTCTGGAAGCCAGAGAGCAAGAGAGCTGGTAGTTGCAGTCCACAGAGGTCAGCCTTCCAGGCCACAAAGCAGGATAAAGAAGGGAAGAAAGTAGATCTGGAGGGGCAAATGGAGAATATCCAGCATGCCCTTACCTCTGATTCTTCTACCTCTCTGGTCATTCTTCCTCGGGCTCCTTTCTACTTCTTCTTTCTACACTCACCTGTTAAATACCTATGTTTCCTAGGGTGTGGTCCTTTCCAGGACCTGTCTTCTGTCTTCTCACTCAATCCACTTTCCCTGTGTGAACTGTCAATTCCACCACCACCTTAACTGCTGATGTTTTTTGTTTCTGTAACTCCAGCTCTGAAATCTTCCTGGAACTTCACACTCGCATCCAGCTGCCATTTGGATATTTCCATAGGCACCTCCAACCAAGTGTGTCCAAAATGAAGCTCATTAGCTCTGCCTAATCCTCTCCACCCACCATATCTGATCCTCTGTGCCCCTTTTCGCCATCTACTCGGTTGTTCCATCCAGAAACCCAGGAGTCATTCTTTTGACTTCCTCCTCCTCACTTCCCACATCTAATTCATTAGTCAGCAGGAACAGCCAAGTCTAGCACCTAAACATCTACCAAATCTAGCCCCTCCTCTCTGTCCACACTGCCAGCTTTTGCTCTCACCTTGACCTTCCCACCGGATCTAAGATAATAGCACACCAACAGGTTTCTTTACCTCCAGTCCTATATGCTGTTATTATTTCCCACAGTACAGCCAGGGGGCAGTCCCTAAAATGCAAATATGATCATGAGGCTCCCCTGATTGGAGTCCATCGATAGGCTTTTCTGCTTCACTTCAGCCCCAGATAACTCCCTGTCCCCAGGTCTTTGCCCCTGTCACAACTGTCCTCAATGTACTTCCCAACCCCACCCAATGACCGCACCCAAACAAGCCCTCCTCTGGCTCAGTAACCCCTACTCTGTTCTCACGTTCATGTTCACTTCCTCAGGGAAGGCTTCTTGGACCCCTGAGCAAGCTAGATTTTTCCATTACAAACTCTCATTACATAAGCATCATCCTTCACAGACAAGAGCTTATCCCAAGTAAAATTAAATAGGTATATTTGTGATTATTGATTTAATGTCTGTCTGCCCCTTGTATATTATAACCTCCAGGAGAACAACAATAACAAAATGTGTCTTGCCTCCCCAGGTCTGTCATTTAGGTTTTCCATACAACAGTGTATTAAATAAATGAGTGAAAACAAACCCTTTAGTACAATGTACAGGGATGTCCATGATCTGGCCCTGCTTTCCAGGCAGTTTTCCATCCAGTATTTATTTCATTGTGCCCTACCTCATTCCTGACCTCAAAGTTACAAACACACTGGGCTATATCGCCCCACCACACCTTAGTCCACACTGTTCCCCCTTGCCAGGCTGCACCTATGAGCTTTCCACTAAACTCAGCCTCATCTTCCTGGCAAACATCTACCCTTCTTTGATGATACAGTTTAAGGATCACCTCCTCCATGAGTCTTTCTCACCCAATTCCACCCAAGTAGAGTGGACCACTGCCTTCTTCCCTGGGGCCCCCACGGCACGGCTGTGTATTGTGGAAGAAACAAAGCTTCACATGGTGTGATTGAGTTCTAGACATCCGTGGGCCAACTGCCAGTTGGTATGTGACATTCAGTTCTGACTCAAGTCTATGAAGCTGCAAATCATCTCAGGGTGGACGGTTCTTTTATGAAGTGAAAAATTACTTTGTATTCCAGCAGCATAGAGCAAAGGTAGACACGGTTTTGACTCTGTTTGTTTTTCTTCATGCTTCCAAAAAAAAAGAAAAGGCTTCTGGTAATGTGGCATAAACATCACAGGCATTCTATGTAAGTAGCTCTGTTTCTCAGCAAGTGCTTATAAAAACAAAATTTTAAAACCCCTCTCAACGTGCCTGCTGTAAGCGTGGTTAACATTACTTGATGTGAGTGAGATCTGAGGCCTGTGAATTCCAGATTTCCAAAATGGCTCACCTTTGGGCTCTGCCCACAAACTGCCTCAAACCTGAAACCACCTAAGTTCCATAGATTATTTTTTTTTTAAGATTTGATTTTTAAGCAATCTCTACACCTCAAACTCACAAGCCTGAGATCAAGAGTCACATGCTCCAACAAATGAGCCAGCCAGGCACCCCCCATAGGTCTTCTTACCTCCATTTTCCTTCTGTTTTAGTTTCACTTATTTTTATGATGTCTCCAGTTCTATGATTACATAAATGGTCTTTAAAACTTGTCTTACTTTTCATTAACATAAACGTTTTTGCATTTTTCTAGCAGAGTAGTTCAAATTTTTATCAGCCTAACAATTCCATAATAGCAAGTTTTCATCTAAGAAACATTTGAAAAATCTCTTGTATAATTTACCTTTACATGCTTCTAAACCTATTACATAAATCTCGGACCAGTGACTGTAAACCCAAAACATGAAACATTAAAATCTTAGTCTTCTTAAATCACTATGCTACAGACCTTAAACTTACACAGTGCTATACATCAATTAAATCCCAATAAAATTGGGGGGAAATATCTTATTCTTCTTGAAGAGCAACCAGTGCCATAAGTGAATTGCTTTTTTAAAGAAAATTTATTTATTCTTAAGAGAGAGTGGGAAAGAAGGAGGGAAGGAGAGAATGAGCAGGAGAGAGGCGGGGGGAGAGGGAGAGCACCCCAAGCAGGCTCCACACTGATGTGCAGGCTTGGGGCTCAATCTCACGAACTGTGAGATGATGAACCGAGCTTAAATCGAGAGTCGGGGGCACCCAGAGGGCTCAGTCGGTTAAGCATCCGACTCTTAGTTTCAGCTCAGGTCACGATCTTGCAGTTCATGGGTTCAAGCCCCACATCAGGCTCTCCACTGACAGCACGGAACCTGCCTGCAATTCTCTCTCCCCCTCCCTCTCTACCCACCCTCTGTTTTCCCTCTCTCTCTCTCTTTCTCTCGGAATAATTAAATAAAAAAAAAAAAAGAGTCAGACACTTAACCAACTAAGCCACCCAGATGCCCCATGACTCAACATATTTAATCAACCATAATTTTTTGTTTTTGTTTTGATACTCAATTTGTGGTAACCTGGCCAATGGCTCCACCCTTAACCTGGTTTCTGTGTCTTTCTCCAGAATTTCTAAAGCATCATTGCTTTCTGGCAATAAATGTACCAGGCTAGAATGTTACCCCAAGAATGGAATCAGCTTCTCTCCAAAGATTCCTGCTTTCTCTCAGCAGAGGATAAATAGTTCAGGTTTTTCTGCTATGATATGAAATATGTGTATCTGAAAAACCTCACATTCTGTAGAGTCACATTAAAAACCATGGGACTTTGAGACATCAAACTGGGGAGACCACTCAAAAGTCAGGCAACCTTGTAACCAGGGTGCTAAGGAAAACAGTCATTGGTACCTGACAGTCACCTTGGATGTCCCAGACAGGCAGGGAGGCACAGCTAGAGGCTAACAATGGTGGTTGTGAAAAATTCACAGGGCCTCTTGAGTGGAAATGCTGGCCACAGTTTAGTTAGAGCTGGGGGGTGCTGGGACAATGCCGGCTGAACGAAATCTGAGCCAGGGGCTTCCTAGGCAGAGCAGCCAAGAGTGACTCAAGACCGGGATGCACCAATCTGGGCATCCCCGGGGAGCCTGGTGCACGTGCTCATTTTTAATTTTCATAAACACAACTAAAGAAATCCTGCTTTGCTTAGTTTGTGGGATTTTTTTTTTCTTTCCTGCTGAAGGTTCTAATTCTACTCTTGCTCTGCCAGCTCCCCTTGCACAGAAAAAAAAATCTGGTGTGATCGAATTTGAGTTCTAGGTTAGACGGACATCATTTTTAATCGCACGTGAACTAATTCACATGGTAGAAACCTGCTTCGTGAAGCCATCGACTCTTCCCTCGGTGCACATGCAGGGCACATTGCGGGGAGGGGGCTGTCCTTCCCCCTCCTCGAATCAGAGCTGATTTGTGACTGCTTTAACCAATGGAGACAGTGTAAGTGCACTGAAGGACTTCGGAGACTGTCATAAGGAGTTTTACAGTTGCCACCGCCGGTGTTTGGGAAGCTTGCTCTGGATGAAGCCAGCTCCCTCAGAGGAAGTCCAATCACCTTAAGACCACTGTAGCCTAAGAAAGCCCAAGCTAGCCATGTGGAGAAGCCACATGGAGAGACAGATGCCCAACCAGCTCCCAAATGTTCCAGACCTCCTAGCCTGGATGCCAGACATTATGAATAAAGCCAGTGACTTCAGCAACAGCCACGACCTGATTGCAACCCTATAAGATCCACAGCACTGACAACTCAGCTGAACTCACCACCCTCCAGAACTGAGAGAGATGATAGTAAAATGCTGTTTTATGCCACTACGTCTTTGAGTGGTTTGCACGCTGTTATCTGAACATAGAGGAATACATTGTACTGGTGTGTAAAAATTAGGCATGGGAATGTAGACTAGATTATTTCTATGGAGTGTGAGGCAGGAACTGGTGTCGGTCCCCTCAACCCGAACCACAAAATCTAGCATTCCTGGAGAGCTGAAACCCTATGCCCCACGAGTAGCATTTCTTGCAGAAATGAGGAAGCAGGGTGCTTGCCTCAAGGAGGGACTCAACTACAAGACTGAAGACCTGGCCAAACTTGTCTGCGCCAAGATGGACTGCAGCGCTGACCTTTCACTAACTTTCTCCCTCATCATGATACGAAAAATGATGCCCAGAGGTGGAGATTTCACATGCCACAACACGCGTGCATGTTCTGGGCACTGTGCCTGCTCACCAACTTCTTGTATGTCTCCCTGCCCCAAAGGTCTTAGCGGTCACTCCTTTCCCCGCCTCTGCCCCTTTAAAAGCTTTTCCCCCTTTTGTATGGGGAGTTAGCCCGAAGGACCCTTAGCTTTCTGTACCAGCTCCCTTGTGCTGGAGCATAACCCCCCTGTGAAAAGCCTTACCAGGAACTCCCATTTGGCCTCTAAATTTCTGTTGTTTAGTGAGTCCAAGGCCCAAGAGGGTAACAAGTGTAGCTTTGGGGTAACTCCAGGCGGGCTATTTAGGGGCAGAGCTAGAAGTGATCTCCTTTGTGTACAAGAGTTCACATTAATTCTCTGGCTTTCTTTTAGATTTTCTCTATGACATACCTACTGAAATTCCACACTTTGATTTTCTTTCGTAAATTTGCCCCGCCACAGAATCATTTATAACTCAAAATCAAATAATATACGACACAACTTGTTTATCCATTCAACAGTCAGGGACACTTGGGCTGCCTCCAGAATTTGGCTATTGTAGCTAATGCTGCTGTAAACATCAAGATACACGTATCCCCTTGAATTGGAGTTTGAGAGACAGCACATTCCTCAGTGGGGGAGGGGCAGAGGGCATCCCAAGCAGATTCCATGCTCAGCCCTGAACTAACTCAGGGCTCCACGCCACCACCGTGAGATCATGACCTGAGCAGCACTCAAGAGTCGGAGCTTAACCGACTGAGCCACCCGGGCGCCATAGCTCGTTCTGCTTTGAACCACATTGTTTTTCTGACAGAGTTGTGTCTAGGAAGAAGCCCCTGGATAGTCTCCTTTGGGGGCTTATCCCTTCCTTAAAACACCATGCTTTCTTGAGTCATCGGACTGTCCTCCCAACTATTAAGACAAAAGCCGGTTGAGGAAGCTTGATTGCGAAATAGCAGCTTAAATTCAGGCCCCAATATTGTGCTTAAAATGAAGGTCTCACTTTTTGCCATCTATTTTTATGGGATTCGTAGGCTATTGTACCTGCACAGTCCAGGCCCTTAAAGCTGGCCTGCCTTGATATGGGTCAGAACAACACGACTGACCGCATAAAAAGAGAGGGCCCTCTGACTTTTTCTGCAGGTCGTCAAAGGCAACAGGATGTTCACTGGGAGGTGCACGGGGTACAGCTCGGAGACTCTGAACTATCAGAGTAACTCCTTCTTCCTTCCCGTCTCTGACAATGCTCTGTGCTCTGCCCAGAAGGGCTGGAGACGGCAATGAAGCTCACTGGGGTTCTACTCATACCTCGAGGGGCTGCATAAAGATCCACTCCTTTAGAGAAAAAAGAACCCGCCTCCGATTCCAGGCCCAGAACCAGAATGTCAGTCCTGAAGCAACCCGTGCCCTGTAGCATCTGGACCATCGGCTCATTGAGGAAGTATCATGTTTGATACATAACTCCCACCCCCGACATTCCAGGATCAAATATTGAATGGAACTTTAAAGGTAAAGTCAGATTTCAAATAATTATTTGGTGAATTATTTCATAAAAATAAAATGAACATAGAGCTGACTGTCCAGTTGTAATGAAAAGTGGTTAGGTGTAGCTAATAAAAAAAGGAGAATTAGCACAGCTTTAACCAGTTGTGCTGGAAAGCATGAGCCCACGGGTTCTGGTAATTCTTACCCGGGATCTGGTGCAGAAATCAGAAATGCTTTTCAAATCAAATGTAAAGTTCCAAAAGGAACAAAAATGAAAAATCACCCCTCGCTGTCTGTTTTTGGAAGAGAGAATGTTTTATTAATACTAGATATTGCCTATCAATTCTTTGCACGCATATAAAGTTAAGTCTTTCTCTGTACTTAATGCCTTTAATAACTAGTGCAAATATTACAGTCATTTCTTATATCTCATTGATTTGAAAGCTCATTTTCCATTCAAGTGCAATGCTTTGTTTAAAGAGCAGCTACCTGAATACAGCTGTGAAAAATCTAGACTTACATACACCTTCATTGACTATTTTTAGATTCACTAAACAATATTTGCTTTCTCTGTCTCGAATGTATATGCAATATACATATATATGTATAGGGGTGTGTGTGTGTATGTGTGTGTGTGTGTGTGTGTGTGTATTCCAGAAACATAGTGAATATACTTAATGCTCTACCCAGAAGGGCCCTGTTGTTACAAATATCTTCAATCTGAAAAAAAGGAAAATGGTAATATCTGTTTCCAGACTCTCTGGACCCTGCAAATACCAAAATTACTATAGGTACACTTCTGTTTTGCCTTAGCTACAGTTTATTTATGCTGATCACATTCCCTGAATGATATCTCACACCCTTCAGCAAGGAGGAGGGACTGTTGATTCAGGTGGCTGGTGAGAAATAATGTTGATAATTATGCAGGAAACAAGTCACTTCCCCTCCATTCCCCCTTCCCCCAAATTTGTCATTCTATTCTTTCTTACAGATGACATAGGTAACTGAACTGCCTCTGGGGAAGCATTGTTCCAATTCGGAGCAGTTTCAAGCAGTTTCCGGGTAAATAATGAGATCAGAGCTGTAAGAGCCCACCAGGTTCTCCAGCCTGATTCTGTCGAGGAAACTGAAGAGCAGATAAGTAAATTTATGTGCCCAAGGTCACTTAGCTAGTTCGCGTTTCCAACCGGAACTCACTTCGGACATCCCGCATCCATGCGGACAGTCCTCACCTTCGGTCTGCCGTTCCTGCTGGGTATGGAAGCCCTGCTCCCCAGGAGATTTAGAACATTCTTCCCAGGATGGCACAGCATCTCCAGACACCCCCGCCCCAGAAAACTGTCCGCCTGCTGCAGCAACTGCCTGCCTGTGTCCTCAGGGCTACACTCCCTGGGACAGGGGTGCTCCCCCACAGGTGGGTGTAGCCCTGTGCTTTCCACCCTTCCCGCCTAAACTTCTTCTTGCCATCTGGGCTCCACGCACCATCTTCCAGGGCCCTTCTACGTTCGCACTCACCATCACCCCGCATGGGGGGCGGTGGGGCTGCATTTCTCCTCTCCCCATCCTCCCTATGCCCACAATGCCTTTTCCCTCCGTGGGCCAGGCAGCAGGGACGCTATAGCCATAGAATGCTAACTGCTAAAACTGCCTGCGTTGATCCCCATCCCCCCTTTTGTTTTTTGTTTTTTGTTTTTTTTAATTTAAGTAACGCTGGAGCTGTTCCTGCCACAGCAGCCCTGACCCAGCTGGCAGAGGCCCATCTGCTCCGAGACCGGCCTCCCTGCCTCCTTCCAGCACCACACGGCGGCTGGACACTGAGGACCTCGCTCCCCTCCCGTGGAAAGACCGAGCACAGCAGAAGACCTTGAACCGACAAGAAATGCTCCATCCCTGTTTACCGAGGGCGACTATCTGCCGGCCGGCAAGCCACCGTGATTTTCATCAGGGCGGCCGGATTTAGGAAATACAAATACAGGACGCCCGGTTGCGTTTGCCTTTCAGGTAAACACTTTTTTTTTTTTTTTTTTTTTTTTTTTTTTTACTATTCAACTATGTCCCATGCAGTACTGGAGGCCTACTTATACTAAAATATTATTCTGTGGCTGAAATTCAGATTCACCGGGGTGACCTGCAGTTTACCTGGCAACCCCATTTTAACATTCCACCAAAATGAACTGAAAATTTTCCCGTGCAACACAGTGTCTGCAGTTGCAGCCAGGGTGGAGGAAAGCAAGTACCGCTGCGATGCATTTGCCGCAGCAAAGAGGTGATTAGACGTCTGGTATGTTCTGCATTAGGCATTAAGCACATGCCACCCGTGCCTACCAAAGTGCCTCCTTCAAAGCCTGGGCAATGATTTACAAAGCAGTAAAAATGGAAATTCACTCACCCCCAAATCCAGCCGGGGGGGGGGGGGTGGGGAGGGCGGGGAACATCAAGTCCTGCCTGCAGTAGGAAAAAGAAAACAAACTGTGACAAAACCGAATCATTGCAAAAGTGTTTCCTTGCACAGAAGCAGAGCGCTGATAACAGGGAGAGTGGATTATGTAACAGCTTGCCATCTCCAAATGGAGAGCCTTCCTGGGATCCTTCCGTGTTGGAGGTGCTGCGGCTTGTGGTCACACACACACCCACACACACACACACATTCTCCACCTACTCCCCCACCTCCCGGCTTCAAAATGCATCAGCTTTGACTTTGGCTGACTCAGCAGTCTGGAACGAATTGCTTCCAGTCAACTTTGCGGCTCGCTTAAAATGCCGTAAGGACTACTTTGACTCATGCGCAGAAACAGTCTTGTATTTATCCTACAATTCAACGGAAGGCCTCTGATGTGCAAAATACTGTGCAAGCCAGTGAGGGAGGATGGGATGTGGGGTGTGAGGGAGGATGGGATGTGGGGTGTGACGGAGGACGGGGTGGGACAGGACCGACACAGTCCTGTCCTCAGAGAGCTCAGAATCCAGAGCGAAAGACTCCCAAAGACGTGCTTCCTGCACCAGAAGTACAAACATGTGCTGTCCAGAAAAATCAGTTCCACATTTGGGAAGGAAGAGGTGGAGAGAAGGGGGTAGGAATGCGAAGCCAGGGAGGTAGGAAACATGCATGCTGGACTCTTGTCCATTTTATAAAGTGATGTATACATGCATGCAGGAAGAATCTCAATGTATTGTCTAAAGCACATGTGCGGGGCACCTGGGTGGCTCGGTCAGTTAAGCATCCGACTTTGGCTCAGGTCATGATCTTGCAGTTCGTGGGTTCAAGCCCCACACTGGGCTTTGTGCTGACAGCTCAGAGCTTCGAGACTGCTTTGGATTCTGTGTTTTCCCCTCTCTCTGAGGCTTCCCTGCTTGTGCCTCTCTCTCTCTCTCTCTCAAAAATAAATAAACATTTTAAAGCACATATCCAAATAAATAATGTTCAACTGAATTCAAAAGTACAAAAATGTAATGGGCTACAGCCTTACTTCTGTCAGTAGAGGAAAACTCAATGTATAAATTGATTCGATTTACATTTCAGTTACGAAGGCCTGGCCATTTAGGATGGTCTAAATCTAAAGACGGAAGCATGCGGAAATTTTGTCTTTGAGTACATAATGTCATGAACTGTGTGAGCACAACTCAAAACACTGGAGGAAATGCTAACGTACACCTCTTTGCCTACGAAGAAGATTGCTACCAAGCAAAACATGAAATATTTCTTTTTCAAACATCTGAATCCCGACCCAGAAGTGAATGTACAAACTGCCATCTTGTTATTTTCCAACGAAAATACAGGGATAGTTTCCATGCAGCCACCAGGCGGTATCACTGTCCTGTAAAACCTTCCAGCTCAGCTCCCCCCTTGGCCCACAGCACCCCCGTGCCACCTTCCCTGCCTGCCTCCCCCGCAAGCCGACTACCTGCCACTCTCATTTCACCTCTTCAGCCACACTGGCTTTTCTCTCCGATCCCAGAACACGCCCAGGGTGGCCCCATTGCAAGGCCTTCCTGTTTGCCGTTTCCTGGGCACGGAGTGTTCTGTCTGTGGTTCTTGCCATGGTTGCTCATTGTAATAAAGGTCTCAGCTCATAGCTCACCCTCGCAGCTGGGCTTTCCCATCTCATCCTGTCTGAGGTAGCATACCCCATGCAAAGCATTCTTTATCACATTTTACCGTCGTCTTCATACTTCCTAGAATTATCTGCCAAATTATCATTTCAGTGTCTGTCTTCCAATAAGGGCAAAAATCTTGTCTTGGCCACGATAGCATCCCTTGGGCCAAGGACAGTACTTGGCACAAAATAGGTGCTCGACAAACATTTGTCGATTGAACAAATAAATTCCAACTCCCGAGAGTTGCGCTTACGTTAGAAAGGACACACATATTCACGATGGGAACCAGGCCCCAGACTTTTCACTTTCAGAAATGCACCACGGAAAATGCATCCAATTTCCGCTAATAACAACTGTGTATGATTTATTGGGAAGAATTCTTGTGCTCTAGAAAATTTTAAAATTAAAGGAAGAATGTTTACTCTTCCTGACTTTCAGTCTTTTTCTTCACTTAAAACATTTCAGGGGCACCTGGGTGGCTCTGTCAGTTAAGCGTCCAACTCTTAATTTCATCTCAGGTCATGATCTCATGGTTCGTGACTTTGAGCCCCACATCAGGCTCTGTGCTGACAGCCTGGAGCCTGCTTGGGATTCTCTCTCTCTTCCTCTCTCTCTGCCCCTCCCCTGCTTCTCTCTCTCTCAAAAAATAAACTAAAAACAATTTTTTTAATAAAAAAAATTAAGACATTTTCATAAAATTTCAATAGTGAGGGGCACCTGGGTGGCTCCATCGGTTAAACGTCCGACTTTGGCTCAGGTCATGATCTCATGGTTCATGAATTCAAGCCCCCCATTGGGCTCTGTGCTGACAGCTCAGAGCCTGGAGCCTGCTTCGGATTCTGTGTCTCCCTCTCTCTCTGCCTCTCCCCCACTCAAACTCTGTCTCTCTCTCTCTCTCAAAAACAAACATTATAAAAATTTTCTTTTTAATTTCAATAGTGAGGCCTACCAAACCCCTGCCTCTCTGACAATTTTCATCATTGAAAGATGGTTGCTTTTACCCCACCTTTATAGGCTTTGGAGAAAGGAAACCCACTTCTAAGTGTATCTTTAAAGGCACTAGGCAAGGATTCCTATGGCGTCTAGGTCCGTGGTGGTATCTATACTAGTCTTTGGTCTCTTGAGTTTGACGTCTTCCTCGGCCTCTTTCAGCACGTTAGCCAAAGTCTGGGTGGGCCTGGCTTCCCACCCATGCTTGGACACCACCTTGATTTCCTTATGTCCCACATGACTACGTGACAGTCACCAATGGAAGTCTTTTATCATAATCCTTGGTGTTCTCATCAGCAAGTGTATCTTGAGATTTAACACTCTTCAAGGGCGAGGACCAGGTTTATAGAATTCTCTCAGTACAACCTCAGTCTACAGGACAGGGAGGGTGAGTATAGTCAGCGCACGGAGGGCCTCCCTGCATCTAATTAGGTGATTTCCTTTCTCTCTCTTGTTACCATAAAAAATCTTTTACAGACTTTGCACACAACACTGGCATACATGAATAATCTTGAAAACTTTCAAACTAAGGACAGCTAATAGTTTCGCGTTCCTCCCGCTGCTCTGTTGAAGCTCATATCAAATCAGAAATTAGATTATCTGGAGCCAGAAAGGCAATGGGCAGCTGCTTGTCTCTGGAAACAGCCACCTGGCTTTGTCCATGTTCAGGCTCCACAGCAGCCATGGATTCAAGCTGCCTACAATAAGAAAAGAGGAAAACGCTACAAAAAGCCACCCCTTCCCACCTCCAAATTCTTCACCGGGACTTGCTTGGTGCTCACAAGACAGGCTGGGGACACGGTGGTGAGGCTGGTGTGTGCCATAACCAAGGAACACTGAGTTTAGGGAAGCACCTCTTACAGAGCAAACCTGCTCTTTGGGGGAAGAGGCTACCTCATCCCTCGGGCTGCTCCCTACACACTCAACCCTGAGAAGTGGCCAGGAGGAGGCGAGAGAGCCTCGCTCGCATTCTTGGCGCACCCAGTAGGAACTTGCAGGCACCCACATGGAGGATCGCCTCCCCCAACAAGGTCGAGAGCCAGTCTCAGAGGACCCGGCCCGGGGAGTTCTTCCACTGAATGGGGAAGATCCTTCTTCTGCCCATTACGCCTCGGCCAGGCCATGGGCTTGCCGTTTGGGACGGGAGGGTATGACATAGTGGAAGTGAAACCTGAGAACCTGTCTCTTCTGTTCTGAGGGACCAGAGGAGGCGATGAGAGAGGAGTAGGAGGGCAGAAGGGAGACGTGCCACCTCCATGTGGGGGGTGTTGAGACCAGGGTCCCTCAGGACGGGTGAGAGGAGACCGGGGAAATGCTGAGGGCGTCAGTCAGGACTCTGGGCGGGGGTCACCTCAGACACCGCCACTTCCCCCACAGACCTGGGGCCACCACGGCCAAGAAGCAGACTCAGCCAGGCAGCACGGTCAGGAGATGGGGGGCTGGACGGTAGCTTTCCAGAGCTGCTCTTTGTACCATTGCGGTGTGGCTCAGACCCAGACAGTCCTGCAGGGACCCAGAAGGGGGTGTGCTGGACCTAACTTGTGTGCCTCCCCAGACACCTCTGGCCACATGCTCCTGGGCCCAGTCAAGTGACAGGGAATGACAACAAGATAGGCAGCCACTGGGCGGTCCAGGACCACCTCCTGCAAAGCCTAATTTGAGAATCCTTTCTCCCCAAAGCCTCAGAGATCAAGGACGGCCCTCATATACCCAGATACCAACTGGAAGCAATGAACAGAGAGAAGAAGTCACCCCAGAAGACTGCTTCAACCATTCCTGATGGAGAGTTCCATTGCTTTTCGACAGATTCAAATTTTCAACAAAGAGAAGACAATTGAGATCGGAAGAAATAGAAATATTTTTCATCGCTAAGTCTAAGTGGTCCCTGCTATCCCAGAAAGAATATCCGTAAAAGGTGAAAGAAATTCTCCTTGCTCTGCGAGTCTGCGTGCTTGTGAGCGGTTTTGTGGCCCTGCTAGAATTTGCCGGAGCACTGGTGAGAGCCTTTGCGGTGGGCCAGGATTACAGGTCCGGGAGCACTGGAATCCACCCTCGATGGACCTTGTGAAGGGGAGATTAAGTCTTTCCTTACCTTGAAATGTGGCTGTTCCGCTGGCTCCGTAATCCCAAGGCACGGCTGCAGACCGCACAGGCCCACAGGAGCCAGACGGGTAATGGAAATGGGCCAAGTGGACTGAGAACTGCGTCCAGGGGACACAGCCCTGTAAGCCACAGCCCAGTCACTGTCGCCCCCTACGGAAAAGACAGTGCAGTGCTCCCAGATAGTAGCTTTCATTACCGAGGTAGAAAGATAGCCTCATTTTAAGCCCGCAATAACCCAATGAGGAGGCACTATTATTATCCCTATTTTTCAGATGAAGGGAAAAAAAAAAAACAAAACACAACTCCTTACTGAGTTAGAGTCCTGAGGCACAGGGAGGTTAAGTAACTCCAAGGTCACACGAGTCAAAAGGGGCAGAGCTGGGATTCAGACGCAGGCAGTCTGGCTGCAGAACATGCCTGCTAATATGGCATAATTCTGCTGACTTTTTCAAGAGTCGGAAATTAAGACCAAAAAATATTAATCTCCCAATTTAAATACTCAAGTGTTAAAAAAAAAAAAATACTCTGCAAGCCAAAGAAAACCAGAGTGTGGGCCAAGATAGGGCTTGTGAGTTGCCAGCTTGTGTTTGGTGTCCCAAGAGAGTAAGTTATGGGGTATCCTTGGAAAGCTGTGTTTTTCTTTTTGCTTCCCACCACCAACCCCCCCCCCCCGCCATATATTCACAGCAGAGTGAAAACTTATAGCTTTTCCTTCAGCGTCGTCAAGTTGTGCACCTACCCACTTGTAGCAGTAATGCTTCCATTGCTCAAAATATTTCTGAATTCCTCTCTTGGAATTGCCTTCAGAAAGGTTTACAAGTCAGCTATCTTATTTTGTAGCCATAGCTTCTTTTTTGATGAAACTAGCATTTCCCTGCGTGGTTCCAATCATCTTCACCAGATGTGGCTCTGAATCACTTTCAGCTATTTCCAGAAATCACATCCATTCTGAATGCATGGCGACTGACTGCCCAGGGAATTGTTCACAAGAATGTGTTCTCAAAATCATTAAAATAGGTTTACAGCCTTCAGGATAACAACATTTGAAAGGACACACCAATTCATCTCCTCACGTTCTTATTGGTTCCAAAACCAGCCACTGATATACGGCTTCATCTCCTTTATGTTACCCTAGGCTGGATTTTGCGAGTGATGCTGCGATATTATCTCTTGTAAATTCTGCCTCGTGAAATCAATCATTCCCTCCATGCCCCAGTGCCACAAATTATGAACAAGGGACAGAAACTTGAATGGTCTACAATGAAACAATTAAAGATAAGATTACTATCTGATCCAGCTACTCTATTTCCGGGTATATACCCCAAAGAACTGAAAGCGAGGTCTTAAACAGGCATTTGTACACTCATGTCCATAGCGGCCTCATTCACAGTAGCTAAAAGGTGGAAGGAATCTAAATGTCCACTGACAGATAAACGGTCCCTAGAGTAGTCAGACTCATAGACACCGAAAGCACAATAGTGGTTGCCAAAGGCTAAGGGAAGGGGAGAATGGGAGTTGTTTAATGGACACAGAGTTCCAGTTTTGCATGACCAAAAAAGTTCCGGAGGTAGGTTGCAAAGCAATGCAAGCCTACGTAACACTATTGACCTATACACTGAAAAAATGGTTAAGATGGAAAATGGTGTTATGTGTATTTCGCCACAATAAAAAATAAAACAGTAAAGGAAGCCACCATTCTCCTCTATAAAACACAACACAACACAATACAAGCCACTCCACACGAGCATATCTCTTGCATGTGTCGCATCTCAGCAGGCTCGAAAGACCATCTTCACGGATGGGCCCCGATCCACAGGGCTGTTTGGGAACCACTGGGCCAGGAATCTCATGCTTCTAGGAGGGGGCCCAGGTTCTAAGCGAGAGACGGAAAAGGAGAAGTGGAGTGGCTCTAGCCTCAGCGCCCAAGGGAGTTTACTCAGGACAGGGCAGCTCCTAGGGGGCGGGGTGGGGGGGGGCAGAGCGCAGATGTGTCCCCCAGCCCATGGAAGCCTGCCAGTCTCTGGCCACTCTTGACTTCAGAGGAGGAATCTGAGCTCTGGAACATGTAATCTTATTTATTCCCCTCAGCGCGGGGTAATATTCAACTATTTTAAAGATAAGAACTAATCAGTCAAATGGATGCTTGCTGAGAGTGGGGCAGGGATCTGGAGCTCTCTTCCTGTTTCACTACTTGTTCTGCCTTTGCTGGGGGGCTTCCATGGCACTTGGGGGGGGGTTCCTGAATACCAGCCGGCACACAAGTGTTCCCGTCTCTCCCCTCCCCACCTTTACTGAGGCACAACTGACAAATGGAAATTAAATGTATTTACAGCATACAATGTGATGTTTCGATATATGTACATGTGGCAAAATGACCATCATCAACTTAGTTAACATGTTCATCATGTCACACAATTGTGCGTGCGTGTGTGTGTATCTGTGTGCAGAGAACATTTAAGACTTATTCTCTAAGCAAATGTCCAAGTGTACCAAACAGCATCGTTACCTATAGTCGCCATGCTGTGTATCCGATCTCCAGAATGTATTCATTCCGCATAACTGCAACTTTGGGCCCTTTGCCCAACGTCACCTCCTCCTGCCCCCTCAGCCCCTGGCAACCACCATTCGACTCTTTGTTTCTGTTTGACTGTTTTAGATTCCACATATAAGTGAGATCATGCAGTATTTGGTTTTATTTCGCTCAGCATAATGTCCTTCAAGTTTATCGATGTTGTCTCAAATAATAGGGTTTCCTAATTTTCCAAGGTTGAATAATATTCGTGTGTGTGTGTGTACCACATTTTCTTTATTCGTTCATCTGTTGGTAGACATTTAAGTTGATTCCATATCTTAGCTATTGTGAATAATGCTGAAGTGAACATGGGAGGGCAGATATGTCTTTGAGATCCTGATTTCCTTTCCTTTGGGTATATACCCAGGAGGAGGATTGAAAGATCGTAATATATGGTTCTGTTTTTAATTTTTGAGGAACCTCCATACTGTTTTCCATAATGGAGGTACGAATTTATGTTCCCACCAACAGCATACAAAGGTTCCCCTTTCTGCACATCTCAGCCCTCGTCGGTTGTCCTTTTGATAATAGCCATTCTTTTTTTTTTTTTTTTCAATATATGAAGTTTATTGTCAAATTGGTTTCCATACAACACCCAGTGCTCATCCCAAAAGGTGCCCTCCTCAATACCCATCACCCACCCTCCCCTCCCTCCCACCCCCCATCAACCCTCAGTTTGTTCTCAGTTTTTAACAGTCTCTTATGCTTTGGCTCTCTCCCACTCTAACCTCTTTTTTTTTTTTTTCCCTTCGCCTCCCCCATGGGCTTCTGTTAAGTTTCTCAGGATCCACATAAGAGTGAAACCATATGGTATCTGTCTTTCTCTGTATGGCTTATTTCACTTAGCATCACACTCTCCAATTCCATCCATGTTGCTACAAAGGGCCATATTTCATTCTTTATCATTGCCACATAGTACTCCATTGTGTATATAAACCACAATTTCTTTATCGATTCATCAGTTGATGGACATTAAGGCTCTTTCCATAATTTGGCTATTGTTAAGAGTGCTGCTATAAACATTTGGGTACAAATGCCCCTATGCATCAGTACTCCTGTATCCCTTGGGTAAATTCCTAGCAGTGCTATTGCTGGGTCATAGGGTAGGTCTATTTTTAATTTTTTGAGGAACCTCCACACTGTTTTCCAGAGTGGCTGCACCAATTTGCATTCCCACCAACAGTGCAAGAGGGTTCCCGTTTCTCCACATCCTCTCCAGCATCTATAGTCTCCTGATTTGTTCATTTTGGCCACTCTGACTGGCGTGAGGTGGTATCTGAGGGTGGTTTTGATTTGTATTTCCCTGATGAGGAGTGACATTGAGCATCTTTTCATGTGCTTGTTGGCCATCCGGATGTCTTCTTTAGAGAAGTGTCTATTCATGTTTTCTGCCCATTTCTTCACTGGGTTATTTGTTTTTTGGGTGTGGAGTTTGGTGAGCTCTTTATAGATTTTGGTACTAGCCCTTTGTCCGACATGTCATTTGCAAATATCTTTTCCCATTCCGTTGGTTGCCTTTTAGTTTTGTTGGTTGTTTCCTTTGCTGTGCAGAAGCTTTTTGTCTTCATAAGGTCCCAGTAGTTCATTTTTGCTTTTAATTCCCTTGCCTTTGGGGATGTGTCAAGTAAAAAATTGCTACAGCTGAGGTCAGAGAGGTCTTTTCCTGCTTTCTCCTCTAGGGTTTTGATGGTTTCCTGTCTCACATTCAGGTCCTTTATCCATTTTGAGTTTATTTTTGTGAATGGTGTGAGAAAGTGGTCTAGTTTCAACCTTCTGCATGTTGCTGTCCAATTCTCCCAGCACCATTTGTTAAAGAGACTGTCTTTTTTCCATTGGATATTCTTTCCTGCTTTGTCAAAGATTAGTTGGTCATACGTTTGTGGGTCTAGTTCTGGGGTTTCTATTCTATTCCATTGGTCTATGTGTCTGTTTTTGTGCCAATACCATGCTGTCTTGATGATTACAGCTTTGTAGTAGAGGCTAAAGTCTGGGATTGTGATGCCTCCTGCTTTGGTCTTCTTCTTCAAAATTACTTTGGCTATTCAGGGCCTTTTGTGGTTCCATATGAATTTTAGGATTGCTTGTTCTAGTTTTGAGAAGAATGCTGGTGCAATTTTGATTGGGATTGCATTGAATGTGTAGATAGCTTTGGGTAGTATTGACATTTTGACAATATTTATTCTTCCAATCCATGAGCATGGAATGTTTTTCCATTTCTTTATGTCTTCTTCAATTTCCTTCATAAGCTTTCTATAGTTTTCAGCATACAGATCTTTTACATCTTTGGTTAGATTTATTCCTAGGTATTTTATGCTTCTTGGTGCAATTGTGAATGGGATCAGTTTCTTTATTTGTCTTTCTGTTGCTTCATTATTAGTGTATAAGAATGCAACTGATTTCTGTACATTGATTTTGTATCCTGCAACTTTGCTAAATTCATGTATCAGTTCTAGCAGACTTCTGGTGGAGTCTATCGGATTTTCCATGTATAATATCATGTCATCTGCAAAAAGTGAAAGCTTAACTTCATCTTTGCCAATTTTGATGCCTTTGATTTCCTTTTGTTGTCTGATTGCTGATGCTAGAACTTCCAACACTATGTTAAACAACAGCGGTGAGAGTGGACATCCCTGTTGTGTTCCTGATCTCAGGGAAAAAGCTCTCAGTTTTTCCCCATTGAGGATGATGTTAGCTGTGGGCTTTTCATAAATGGCTTTTATGATCTTTAAGTATGTTCCTTCTATCCCGACTTTCTCGAGGGTTTTTATTAAGAAAGGATGCTGAATTTTGTCAAAGGCCTTTTCTGCATCGATTGACAGGATCATATGGTTCTTATCTTTTCTTTTATTAATGTGATATATCACGTTGATTGATTTGCGAATGTTGAACCAGCCCTGCATCCCCAGAGTGAATCCCACTTGATCATGGTGAATAATTATTTTTATATGCTGTTGAATTCGATTTGCTAGTATCTTATTGAGAATTTTTGCATCTATATTCATCAGGGATATTGGCCTGTAGTTCTCTTTTTTTACTGGGTCTCTGTCTGGCTTAGGAATCAAAGTAATACTGGCTTCATAAAATGAGTCTGGAAGTTTTCCTTCCCTTTCTATTTTTCGGAATAGCTTGAGAAGGATAGGTATTATCTCTACTTTAAACGTCTGGTAGAATTCCCCTGGGAAGCTATCTGGTCCTGGACTCTTATTTGTTGGGAGATTTTTGGTAACTGATTCAATTTCTTCACTGGTTATGGGTCTGTTCAAGCTTTCTATTTCCTCCTGATTGAGTTTTGGAAGTGTGTGGGTGTTTGGGAATTTGTCCATTTCTTCCAGGTTGTCCAGTTTGTTGGCATATAATTTTTCATAGTATTCCCTGATAATTGCTTGTATCTCTGAGGGATTGGTTGTAACAATTCCATTTTCATTCATGATTTTATCTATTTGGGTCATCTCCCTTTTCTTTTTGAGAAGCCTGGATAGAGGTTTATCAATTTTGTTTATTTTTTCAAAACACCAACTCTTGGTTTTGTTGATCTGCTCTACCGTTTTTTAAGATTCTATATTGTTTATTTCTGCTCTGATCTTTATTATTTCTCTTCTTCTGCTGGGTTTAGGCTGCCTTTGCTGTTCTGCTTCTATTTCCTTTAGGTGTGCTGTTAGATTTTGTATTTGGGATTTTTCTTATTTCTTGAGATAGGCCTGGATTGCAATGTATTTTCCTCTCAGGACTGCCTTTGCTGCATCCCAAAGCGTTTGGATTGTTGTATTTTCATTTTCATTTGTTTCCATATATTTTTTAATTTCTTCTCTAATTGCCTGGTTGACCCATTCATTCTTTAGTAGGGTGTTCTTTAACCTCCATGCTTTTGGAGGTTTTCCAGACTTTTTCCTGTGGTTGATTGCAAGCTTCATAGTATTGTGGTCTGAAACTATGCATGGTATGATTTCAATTCTTGTATACTTATGAAGGGCTGTTTTGTGACCCAGTATATGATCTATCTTGGAGAATGTTCAATGTGCACTTGAGAAGAAAGTATATTCTGTTGCTTTGGGATGCAGAGTTCTAAATATATCTGTCAAGTCCATCTGATCCAATGTATCATTCAGGGCCCTTGTTTCTTTATTGACCATGTGTCTAGATGATCTATCCATTTCTGTAAGTGGAGTGTTAAAGTCCCCTGCAATTACCACATTCTTATCAATAAGGTTGCTTATGTATGTGAGTAATTGTTTTATATATTTGGGGGCTCCTGTATTCGGCGCATAGACATTTATAATTGTTAGCTCTTCCTGATGGATAGACCCTGTGATTATTATATAATGCCCTTCTTCATCTCTTGTTACAGCCTTTAATTTAAAGTCTAGTTTGTCTGATATAAGTATGGCTACTCCAGCTTTCTTTTGACTTCCAGTGGCATGATAAATAGTTCTCCATCCCCTCACTCTCAATCTGAAGTTGTCCTCAGGTCTAAAATGAGTCTCTTGTAGACAGCAAATAGATGGGTCTTGTTTTTTTTATCCATTCTGATACCCTATGTCTTTTGGTTGGCGCATTTAGTCCATTTACATTCAGTGTTATTATAGAAAGGTATGGGTTTAGAGTCATTGTGATGTCCATAGGTTTCATACTTGTAGCAATGTCTCTGGTACTTTGTCTCACAGGATCCCCCTTAGGATCTCTTGTAAGGCTGGTTTAGTGGTGACGAATTCCTTCAGTTTTGGTTTGTTTGGGAAGACCTTTATCTCTCCTATTCTAAATGACAGACTTGCTGGATAAAGGATTCTCAGCCGCATATTTTTTCTGTTCATCACATTGAAGATTTCCTGCCATTCCTTTCTGGCCTGCCAAGTTTCAGTAAAGAGATCGGTCACGAGTCTTATAGGTCTCCCTCTATATGTTAGAGCACGTTTATCTCTAGCTGCTTTCCGAATTTTCTCTTTATCCTTGTATTTTGCCAGTTTCACTATGATATGTCGTGCAGATTGATTCAAGTTATGTCTGAAGGGAGTTCTCTGTGCCTCTTGGATTTCAATGCCTTTTTCCTTCCCCAGATCCGGGAAGTTCTCAGCTATTATTTCTTCAAGTACACCTTCAGCATCTTTCCCTCTCTCTTCCTCCTCTGGAATGCCAATTATGCGTAGATTATTTCTCTTTAGTGCATCACTGAGTTCTCTCATTTTCCCCTCATATTCCTGGATTTTTTTCTCTTTTTCTCAGATTCTTCTTTTTCCATAATTTTATCTTCTAGTTCACCTATTCTCTCCTCTGCCTCTTCAATCCGAGCCGTAGTTGTCTCCATTTTATTTTGCAACTCGTTGATAGCATGTTTTAGCTCCTCCTGGCTGTTCCTTAGTCCCTTGATCTCTGTAGCAAGAGATTTTCTGCTGTCCTTTATACTGTTTTCAAGCCCAGAGATTAATTTTATGACTATTATTCTAAATTCACTGTTATATTGTTTAAATCATTTTTGATCAGTTCGTTAGCTGTTGTTATTTCCTGGACGTTTTTCTGAGGGGAATTCTTCCGTTTCTTCATTTTGCATCATCCCTGGAGTGGTGCGGGACTGCGGGGCACTTCCCCTGTGTTGTCTTGGATAACTTGTGTTGGTGGGCGGGGCCGCAGTCCGACCTGATGTCTGCCCCCAGCCCACCGCTGGGGCCACAATCAGACTGGTGTGTGCCTTCTCTTCCCCTCTCCTAGGGGCAGGATTCACTGTGGGGTGGCGTGGCCCATCTGGGCTACTTGCACACTGCCAGGCTTGTGGTGCTGGGGATCTGGCGTATTAGCTGGGGTGGATCGGCAAAGATAATAGTCATTCTAACAGGTGTGAGGTAATATCTTATTGTGCTTTTGTTTTGTATTCTCTTGATGACTAGTAATATTGAGCATTTTATTTATTTATTTATTTAAGTTTATTTATTTCTTTATTTATTTTGAGAGACAAAGAGAGCACAAGTGGGGGAAGGAAAGGGAGAGAGGGAGAAAGAGAGAATCCCAAGCATGCTCCTCACTGTCGGGGCAGAGCCCAATGCAGGACTTGAACCCACGAACCGTGAGATCATGACCCGAGCTGAAGTCAAGAGCTAGATGCCTGGGGTGCCTGGGTGGCTCAGTGGGTTAAGTGTCAGTCTTTGGCTCAGGTCATGATCTCGTGGTTTGTGAGTTTGAGACCCACATCGGGCTCTGTGCTGACAGCTCAGAGCCTGGATCCTGCTTCGCATTCTGTGTCTCCCTCTCCCTCCGCCCCTCCCCTGCTCATGCTCTGTCTCTGGCTTTTTCAATAATAAATAAACATAAAAAAAAATTTTTAAAAAGAGCTGTATGCTTAACCAGCTGAGCCACCCAGGCACCCCAATGTTGAGCATTTTAAAAGACAAATGTATTTTTTTAATGCCTTCTTTTGAGAAATGCCTATTTAGGTACATTGACTATTTTTTAATAGAGTTACCTATTTTCTTGCTGTAGCATTCTTTGAGATCCTTATATATCTTGAATATTAACTCCTTATCAGATATATAGTTTGCAAATATATTCTCCTGCTCTATGGATTGTTGCTTTATTCTGTTGACTGTTTCCTTTACTGTGCAGAAGCTTTTTGGTTTGATGCAGTCCCATTTGTCTCTTTCTGCTTTTGTTGCCTGTGCTTTTGGGGTCATACCCAAAAAAATTATTGCTCAGACCAATGTCAAGAAGCTTTTCTCCTATGTTTTCTTCAAGTAGTTTTCAGGTATTATGTTTGAGTCTTTACTCCATTTTGAGTTGATTTTTGTATATGGTGTGAGATAGGGGTATGGCTTCATTCTTTTGCACATGGGTATCCAGTTTTCCAACACATTTATTGAAGAGACTCTCCTTTCTCCATTGTGTATTCTTGGCACCTTTGTCAAAGATCAGCTGACTGTAAATACATGGATTTATTTCCAGGCTCTATTCTGATCCATATGTCTGTTTTGATGCTAACATCATACTGTTTGGATTACTATAGCTTTGTAGTAAATTTTGATATCAGGAAGTGTGATGCCTCCAGCTTTGTTCTTTTTGTACAAGATTGACTTGGCTATTTGCGGTCTTTTGAAGTTCTACTGAATTTTAGAATTGTTTCTATTTCTAGCAAAACTTCCATTGGAATTTTGGAAGGAATTGCACCAAATCTGTAGATCACTTTGAGTAGGACAGTTTAATAATATTAACTTCCAGTCCATGAACACAGGATAGATACCTTTCTATTGTTTTGTGTCTTCTTTCATTTCTTTCATGATGTTTTATAGTTCTCAGTGTACAGATATTTAATCTCCTTCCTGAAATTTATTCCTAAGTATTTTATAGCTTTGCTATTATAAATAGGGTTGTTTTCTTAATTTATTTTTTGGATATTTTGATATTACTGTATAGAAATGCTACTGGTTTTTGCATGTTGGTTTTATAATTTGCAACTTTACTGAATTTTAATACATCTAACAGGTTTGGGGGGGATCTTTAGAATTTTTCTCTATATAAGATGATGTCATGCACAGTATTTTAATATCTTCATGACAAGTAGAATCATACTGGTGAACACCAACTCAATACTGGCTTGCCCTTTAAGTTCCTAATGAAGCTCTTTCTGAAATCTTCCAAACTCTGAGGAGGGAGGAGATTTGTCTGTATCTGGAGCAAGTTGGTTAGGAAAAACCAAGTGATCTCGATCAGGTTTATGGGTGTAGGGGGGAGTCAGGAGGAGGGAGTCAGCAGCTGGCCCCCTGGAAAATCAGGGAAGAGCCAGGTAAGCTGTGGTAAGGATGTGGGCAAAAAGAAGTTGGAGAGAGTGCGTGGAAAAACACCTCTCCCTTCCCTCTTTGCAAGGATGTGTGGGGAGCCCTGGCATAAATAATTAACCTTGTAAACCTTAAAAGTAAAGACAGTTACTAGTTAGTTTCAGCTTCCTGCCTCCACTCTTGTGGAGCTTGCAGCAAATCACAACGCAGATGTTCTAAAGCCAGCAAACCAAATAAAGAACCGGTTAGTTCAGGAAAAAGTGAGTTTTTGTACACATTCGGGCTCCATGGTGTTTTGGCATCTTGTGGGCACAGTCTCAGTGTAACCTCCTTTCCCTTCTTTCACCGGGAGGTGATGACATTGACAGACAGGAAAGCTGGAAGCCAAACAGGAAATAGAATAGACAGCAAAGGGCCTGGAGAACATCCCAGAAGAATTAAATGGCAGGCAGCACCTCCCATTGGAGCAGCTTTGACCACCATCAGGTTTAAACTTGAGAATCCTCCCCACGCTGGGTGGCGGTGCGTGTGTGTGTGTGCACGCGCGCACGCATATGTGTGCACCTCTGTTCAAGCACACACACAGGTGCGGCTGCTCATGTTTTGTTGATGCATAAACAGAGAGATGTAGACAATGTCATGGTTCCAGGACAGCAAAGAATTAGCGGAAGAACCGGGAATAAAGACTAATCTCTGACATAGTGAAGCAGGTTTTTACAGCTACATTTACTCTAGATTTCCCTCCTGTTCACTTCTGTCTTTTGTCCTCCTCACTCCGCACTCACAGAATCTATAATTCAGAATACGTCTGCAGTATGGTTGAGTTTGGGAAAAATGATCTCAGGCAGTAGGAAACAGGAGAAAACTGATGGAGGGAGAATGGCCTGTGGAATTGCTGAATATAATGTTTGTTGAGTGAATGAGTGATTGGCTAGAACGGAAAGAGCTAGGAGGTACTAGACTAGTTAGGAGGTGGATAATAACAGCAACCACACTGAGCACTTCCTGGGTATTTTCCATATAGCCATATCTCAATTTACTGTGCTTTGTTTTATTGTGCTTTGCAGATATTGTTTTTTGGGTTTTTTTTTTTTTTGTTTTTTTTTTGTTGTTGTTGTTTTGGTTTTTTTTTTAACAAATGAAAGGCTTGTGATAACCCTGCATTTAGGACTTTCAATAGTTAGAGAGGAGAAGTCAGGGCCTGGCTTCAAAGCTTCAAAGACAGGCTGACTCTTTGGGGCCAATGCAGCTGGGGACTTTAGGTTGAAGCCAATGCTCATTTACCATTTCAAAGCTCCTAGGGCCCTTAAGAACTATGCTGAGTTGGGGCACCTGGGTGACTCAGTTAAGGGTCTGACTCTTGGTTTCAGCTCAGGTCACAATCTCACAGTTTGTGAGTTCAAGCCCTGCATCCGGTTCTGCGCTGGCCGTGCAGAGCCTGTTCAGGATTCTCTCTGCCCCTCCCCCATTCTCTCTCGCTCTCTCTCTCAGAATACATAAACTTTAAAGAAAGAGAAAATTATGCTGCATCTACTCTGCTTGTGCTCTATAAATGAAACAACAAGGCATGGGTGACAGCACATCTGTTGACAACATGGTTTACTGAATATTTTAAGCCCACTGTTGAGATCTGCTGCTCAGAAACAAGATTCCTTTCAAAATATTACTGCCCGTCGACAATGCACCTGGTCCCTCAAGAGCTCTGAAGGAGATGTATAGTGAGGTTAATGTGTTTTCATGCTTGCTAACACATCAGTTCTTTAGCTCATGGATTAAGGAGTAATTTTGACTTTCAAATCTTATTAAGAAATATTTAAGAAATTTTATAAGGCTAGAGCCGACATAAACAATGATTTTTCTGATAGATTTGGGCAAATTGAAAACCTTTTAGAAAGGATCCACCGTTCTAGATGCCATTAGGAACATTCATGATTCACGGGAAGAGATCCAGATATTGGCAGGAACAAGAGTTTGGAAGAAGTTGGTTCCGAGCCTCGTGGATGACTGGGAGGGGTTCAGGACTTCGGTGGAGGAAGTCACTGCAGACGTGGTGGAAATAACAAGAGAACTAGAACGACAAGTGGGGCCTGACGATGTGACAGAATTTCTACAATCTCAGGGCAAAACATGAACAGATGAGGGGCTGCTTCTCATGGACGAGCAAAGGAAGTGGTTTCCTGAGATGGAGTCTACTCCTGGGGAAGACGCTGTGAAGACTGTGGAAATGACAGCAAGGAGTTAGAATATAGAATATGACATAAACTTAGCTGCTAAAGCAGCAGCAGGGTTTGAGAGGATTGACTCCAATGTTGAGAGAAGTTCTGCTGTGGGTAGAATGCCATCCAACAGCATCACGAGCTACAGAGAAACCGTGAGTGAAAGAAAGAGTCGATCGACTCAGCAAACCTCACTGTTGTCTTATTCAAAGAAATTGCCACAGCCACCACAACCTTCAGCCACCACCACCCTGATCAGGCAGCAGCCTTCAACATCTAGGCAAGACCCCAAGATCAGCGAGAAGATTATGATTTGCTGAAAACTAAGATAGGGCTAGCATTTTCTAGCAAGATTTTTAAATTCAGGTATGTACATTGATTTTAGACGTAAGGCTATTGCACACTTAGTAGACTACAGTATAGTGTAAACACAACTGTTGTGGGCACTGGAAAACCAGTAAGTTCATTTGACTTGCTTTATTGTGATATTTGCTCTATTGCGGCAATCTGCAACCATACCTTCAAGGTCTCTGAGGTGCGCCTATACGTTCTCTCATTTAACTCTCACAGCAGCTCTTTCAGGGTAAATACTATTGTCATCCCCACTACATGGATGAAGAAACCAAGGCTTAGAGGCACAGGTGTGCAGGCAAATGCTGGAGGGAGGAGGATGCTAATTTGTAGCATTTGCCAGCGTTCACGGCGTAAAACATCCCCAAGGCGAATTTCAACCTGCCAACAGGAAGTCACTGGACATAGACTTGGGAAAAGATGCACAAACTCTGTTCCCCTGTGCCACCTTGGGCCAGCTCTGGCATGGGTCTGCTTAGGGGTTAAGCAACTTCCCTAGAAGTGCTTCCCTGCACATCAGTGGCAGAGTCAGGGCTCAAACCCTGATCTCGCTCTAGACCACCCTTCTAACCAACGCGCTATAGCACCCCTCCTCAATCACCAGGTTGTGAAAAGGGTCTGCATTGGGGAGGTGACAGAGGCAAAAGAGAGGAAAGAATGGAAGAAAGGTTTTGCAAAAAGCGCTCTAAAAGACCAACAGTCTGAAAAAGCAGAGTTCAAAGATCGATGCCCAATATCAGGTGCCAAAAGAGAACTGTGCTTTGACCTTAGCAGAAAATTACGTAAACTCTCCCTGGACGAGAGACTTCTTAGGGAGAATTAAGAGGCGGTACAGAGAGAGTTCATTTGGGAAGAATTAAAGGAACTTTCCTATACAATCCCTCCAATTCTGGCTGAGGGGTGCAGCACAGAGGGGGAGCTCCATAACATCTCTTGATGTTATCTTATGACATTAAAGAACCAGCTTTCAATAGGTATTCCAAAGCCAAAGACAGAGGGTGGTGGTGTTGGGGGTAATTTCCAAATTCTGCCTGTGAGCTTCTGTGTCGCCTTCTGGACCCAAGCTTGACTGTTGTGGTAAAGACCATGGCTTAATCAGGGCCAATGGCACATTGGTGCTGTATTCGATAAGTATGGAGTACAGTGTGGGAAAGTGGAAAGAGCTCTGGACTGGATTCTAGTCCCAGTCCTGCCATTATGGCCTGGACGATCTTGGGTATGCCCCCCAGAGCCTGTTTTTGCCACTTACAACACAAAAGGTTTGGACTAGATTTTTTTTTTTAAATCCATTTCAGCTCTAAAAGCCTACAATACCGTGACATTTAAATATATTCATTTGCTAAGTCCTATGCTTCACAAAGGAACTCTGATGAAGCAAATCTAACTCGAAAACACAGTAACAATAACGCAAACACTTATATGGTACCTATTTGCACCAGGCATTGTTTTAAGTGCTTTATTCATGTTAAATCATTTAATCCTTACAGCAATCATTTGGAATAGGTGATATTATATGAGATGATAGATGTTAACCAAAGTTACTGTGACAATCATTTTGCAATATGTTTATCAAGCCATTATGCTGTATACCTTAAACAGTCTGTGTACCAGTTATAACTATAAACCTGGGATGGGGGAAAATGGGTAATATTATTATTTTCATTTTGCAGATGCATTATTTTCATTTGTGCAGAGGCACAAAGTGGTTATATAATGGGGTAGGTGCCGTTCTCATCCCTATTATGTGGATGAAGAAAGTAAGGTTTACAGGCAGTGATGTGCTGGTGGCAGAGGATGGGAAGGGTCCACATGACTGGGCCCAGGAGCACGTGGCCAGAGGAGTCTGGGAAGGCACACAAGTTAGGTCCAGCACACCCCCTTCTGGGTCCCTGCGCGACTGTCTGGGTCTGAGCCACACCACAATGGTACAAAGAGCAGCTCTGGAAAGCTACCGTCCAGCCCCCCATCTCCTGACCGTGCTGCCTGGCTGAGTCTGCTTCTTGGCCGTGGTGGCCCCAGGTCTGTGGGGGAAGCGGCGGTGTCTGAGGTGACCCCCGCCCAGAGTCCTGACTGACGCCCTCAGCATTTCCCCAGTCTCCTCTCACCCGTCCCGAGGGACCCTGGTCTCGACACCCCCCACATGGAGGTGGCACGTCTCCCTTCTGCCCTCCTACTCCTCTCTCATCACCTCCTCTGGTCCCTCAGAACAGAAGAGGCAGGTTCTCAGGTTTCACTTCCACTATGTCATACCCTCCCGTCCCAAACGGCAAGCCCATGGCCGAGGCGTAATGGGCAGAAGAAGGATCTTCCCCATTCAGTGGAAGAACTCCCCGGGCCGGGTCCTCTGAGACTGGCTCTCGACCTTGTTGGGGGAGGCGATCTGCCATGTGGGTGCCTGCAAGTTCCTACTGGGTGTGCCAAGAATGCGAGTGAGGCTCTCTCGCCTCCTCCTGGCCACTTCTCAGGGTTGAGTGTGTAGGGAGCAGCCCGAGGGATGAGGTAGCCTCTTCCCCCAAAGAGCGGGCTTGCTCTGTAAGAAGTGCTTCCCTAAACTCAGTGTTCCTTGGTTATGGCACACACCAGCCTCACCACCGTGTCCCCAGCCTTTCTCGCGAGCACATGGGAGTCCAGTGAAGAACGTGCAAATGGGAACAAAAATTGTTTGCTCCAAAGGGCTCTATATTCTTACATTAGTCACATTCAGCCTTCAGCAACTCATTAAGAATCTTAGTTAAATCCTTGTTACCAACTTCGACCCATCCAGCAGCATCTGTTCTGGCCAAACAGGTGCTCATGGCCCATTTCTCCTTGGAGGTGCCTGTCTTCCCTTAGATTTCAAGTTCATGGGTTGACCTACAACCTCAGCTCTCTGACAGGTTCAGGAAAAGTTGTGAATTTGCAGATTTTTTGGCAGACTGTCACTGAATCGATTAAGGCCTAAAACCCCGAAGAGAAAGATCATGATAAACCAACTGAATGAAATGATTCAGCAGTAAATAGACAAATTAGAGAACAAACCAGTGAGCAAGAAGAGAAGTCGCCTGGGTATCAAAAACATAACAAGGAGTGAACTGAGCTGAAAGTGAGTGGTACAGATGACTTGGTTTTCATTGGAATCCTTCCTGACTTATGCAATCCACACCCATGTTCATATATTCCTCTGATAAAAGGGTTTTAAAGTTATGGAAGGACACAAAATCTTAATCACAAAGTCAGAAAAATAAGCAAAGCATTCCAGTCGTATGTTGTTGGTGGGTGCCTCAGTGTGGGAATATAACAGCAGAACAACAGAACCCAAATCTGTCTCACTGAGAGAATCTGAACCAGCTTCTCTCCAAGAAACAGAAACTAGAAATCCAGGAAGTGCTGGCCATCATAAACTTGGCATATCTATGCCTCCCCTTTACCTATTCAATGACCCATATTAAAAAAAAAATTGAGGGGCGCCTGGGTGGCGCAGTCGGTTAAGCGTCCGACTTCAGCCAGGTCACGATCTCGCGGTCCGTGAGTTCGAGCCCCGCGTCGGGCTCTGGGCTGATGGCTCAGAGCCTGGAGCCTGTTTCCGATTCTGTGTCTCCCTCTCTCTCTGCCCCTCCCCCGTTCATGCTCTGTCTCTCTCTGTCCCAAAAATAAATAAAATGTAAAAAAAAAAAAAAAATGAGTTTCAGTGGCACAAAGTCAGCATCTAAGAGTATCCTTAAAATTTGTATTCATATAATTAAGTTGCAGGCTTCACACGCTGGGATTACTGTCCGAACAAGCAGAAACACTGCAGTGGTTACAACAGTTCACGTTGGCTTCATTCAAGTTTCATTCCAGCAAAGAAACGCTTTGCCATCTGCTGACACCCGACAGTTACCTGGGTTGGAATCCGAGTTCCCAGACAGCCTGGCACCCCTAAACTATCCAAGCCGCGTTAGGGTGCTACTTGTCTCAAATCACTTTCTTTAGGCAAGCATTTCCAGAAACACGTTTACAGGAAGGCATGAGTCATAATGATATGATATGTAATATTTTAGCCGTTAGTGAATTCCTTGGACACTTTCCATTTGGTTGCTTAGAACTTAGTTTGAAGAAGTTAACTAGCTTTCACTTACTATAAGATGAATCAGATCAAGCAGACCTTTGAAACTTTGGAAATGTCGAACAATCTTAACAGCTTAAAGGAAGGGGGAAGCCATCAAAATTTGGATTGCTGGTTCCCGCAGTGGCCCAGCTGCTCTTCAGAAAAACAAAAAACAAATTCCTATAATCTCATGTATCTTCACATAAACAGATAAATAAAAACCAAGAAGCTCTAACAAAAAATATACTGAATGGAATCTGAGAAAAGTCTGATGTTACCAAATGATAGGCAGTCTATAATCTCCCTTCTTCCTGGGGAATTAGGGTGTTTGAAACAGACAGGGTCTTGAGCAGAAAAGAGCTTTGCAAAGAGAGGATTCCTACTGCTTCCAAAAATGGATAGTGTTACTCATAGTCACGGCCAAGTTTTCCTGAGGTCAGAAGCTTCTAGTTGGTCAGCAGCCTCCCCTAATTCCAAGCCTCCCACTTTACTAGGCAGAAGGAGGAGGTTTTTTATTGCAAAGCTGCCAATGCAAGGGCTTTTCACACAGATGAGTTTGTAACCACAGCCAGCAGAGGAAAAAAAATATATTTTCTTTGGGTGGGAAGAACATTCTTCCAGTGAATAAAAAGTTGTATTCCTTCTGTATCGTTACTGAGCATATATGCAAGAGCAGTTTGTGAAGCTGCTAATTAGCCTGGAGGAGCTGTGTGGTCAGAAGCGAAGAGTATGGGCTCTGAGGCCAGACTGCTTGGTTCAAGTCTTGTCTCTTCCCTTCTCTGTGACCTTGGAGAAACTGTTACACCTGTCTGTGCCTCTGATATTTTCATCTGTGTAATGAGAATAATAAGGCTGTAGTGAGGACTGAGTTATTGCCTACAAAAGGCTTAGGACAGAGCCTGGGTCACAGAAAGCACTCAGCAGATGTTACGTACGATTACTTTGGTGGCAAACTTTTCACGTCTCAATTGCTTGCGATGCACAAAGCATCCTCTACCAGCAAGCGGAGGAGAAACATGAGAATTCCCATTGGGTATTTGTTAACTGAGCCTTCTCCTAAAGCCCTGCCCCATAAAGCATTTTCCTCAATCATCTTCTGGTCCTTGAGGTCACTGGCAGCTTGGTGGTTCCATTATGCCAACTGAGGAATTTATATGGATACTTTACAGATCACATCTATAGCTTATATTGGGCCCACTGGCCCGATTCTTGGGTTACGTTAGGGTTTGTGCACTCATAGGACAAATTATTGTTGTCTTTCAGAACAAGAACCAGGATGCTGTTTGTATGTCAATTCGAAGATTTTAGAACTTCAGCAAAATAGATGGTTGCCTATGTTATAATGTTCATATAAGTTCTTTTATTGAAGTAGAATACATATACAAAAAAGGGTACAAATATTAAGTGTACTGCTCCATAAGTTATCACAGGGTGTAGAAACCTGTATAATCATCATCCTAAGACAAGTCACTGCCAGAACCTTAGAACTTCACCACCCCACCCATTCTCTCTCCAAATGATCATTCCTTCCCTCTTACTCAGAAGTAACCACTGTCCTGGCTTCTAACATTATACATTAGCTTTTCTGTTTTTGAAACGTATATAAATAGAATAACAGAGAATGAATTGCCACTCATTTCTTTCATTTTATATTAGAATTATAAAATCACGTAAGCTGTTGCACGTAGTTTGCTCTGAGCATTGATTTCTATGTCATTTGGTGCCCTTATGCAAGCATTTCTGATGAGTGTATACCTAGTGGGGAAATGATCCATCACTTGGTATGTGTATGTTCAGCTTTAGTAGATAACGCCAAACAATTTTCCACAGTATTTGTACCAAAGTGCACTCGTGTTAGCCATGTGTGAGTTTCGGTTGTTCCATATCCTCACCAAAACTGGCTATTGTCAGTCGTGTGATTTTTCACGTTGGCCATTTTCGGGTGAGAGTGGAAGTGTCACACTGGGGTTCCAATTGGCACTTCCCAGATGATTCACGGTGTGAATCATCAGATGCTCCATTAATGAATCTCGGATGCTTTGCTGTATGCAATCTTTTATCCATTAAGATTATTAGATGTATTATATAATTTTTTCTTATTTTATAAATATGGTAGATTGCATGGATTGATTTTCAAAAGTGAAAATAACCTTTCACTCCTGGAATAAACCCAGTTTGATGGTCTTCATATTTTTGCTCAATTCAATTTGACAATTTAGGATTTTTGCACCTATGTCACAAAAGAAACTAACCTACAATACTTTTTCTCGTAAAGTTCCTAGGTTATACTGATACTATAAAACAAGATTCAAAGTGTTAGTGTTATCTCTTCCTTAAATCCAGGCTTGAAGTTTTGCTTTCTTTTGCTTTACAGGAAGGCCGTTGTTGTTCACTTCTTAAGCAGAACCTTAGGAAAGTGCACGTAAGTATACTGCAGTACATTTTCACAAAGTGAGTAATGGCCATGTGGCCAGCACCCAGATTGAGAAACATAATCAGCACATAATCAGCACATAATTAGCATTCCAGATGCCCGTTTCTTGTCTACTTCCAGCCATTTATCCCCTTCCCAAGGGTAACTGCTATCCTGAATTCTGAGACCATTACAGTAAAACCTTGGATCATGAGTAACTCGTTCTGAGTGTTCTGCAAGACGAGCAAAGATTTCTCATAAATTTTAACTTGATAAATGAGCAATGTCTTGCAATATGAATAGTACGTGATGCCGAATGTCACATGACCACAACCGAGCCAATGATTCTTCTCCCTCTCTCGCTCTCTCTCTCTCTTTCTGCAGGATTGTGCGTGATTGTCTCCCATGTTCAGATGCTTGGCCTCAGGCTGCAGTGTTTGGCAGAAATCAGTGACGTTTCAGAATGTTGGAAGGTGACCACAACCGGCACTAGGGTATTTTTTGTCACTTCAAAGCACCTATGGAAAGTCCTTTGCTTTTCCATACGAAAGTAAGCTTAGGAATGCTTTGCTTCCTTCCAGGTCATGCTGCCTGCCTTTCCTCTGCTGCCTTATTGCCAGTTACATTAAATACAATATGACAAGAGTTTATTAATACTTTACTGTAGTCAACATCCGTGTGCGAGCATATAAAATGGCCCCCATGTACAAAAAGATTCCATTGAGTCAACAGACAGCAGTGATTCTGTTAGTGATAGTGAAAGTCGTCCTACAAAATAACCCTCCTCTCTCTTGTCTCCCTCACATCAGCCACTAAGGGTTTCAAAGGTAAGTGCAGGCTAATTTGTTTTTCTTTATATTTTGTATTTTCTTGATTATTTTGTATTATATTACAGTATTAGAATCATTTTTATATGAATATTTTTGGGTTGTGGAATGAATCATCTTAGTTTCCATTATTTCTTATGGGGAAATTCGCTTTGATATACAAGTGCTTTGGATTACAAGCATGTTTCTGGAACAAATTATACTCATATTTAGTTTTGCTGTTTTGGTACTTTATTGGAAATCTATTAGGACTTACTTTTTTAACAAGTATATGGTTATTTTTGGTATTGTTTTGTGTACACTTAAAAAATTGCCTATTTTGAAGTTGTTGAAAGCAGTGTGCTATAGAAGTCAATTAGGTCAAGTTTGATAACTGTGTTGTTCAAATGTTGAATATCTTTAATGTCTGTCTGTGAGCTTTGTTCAGTTAGTGACAGAGGTGTGATAAAATCTCCAACCGTGTAGATTTGTCAATTACTCACTTTGGTTCTGTCACTTTTGGCTTCTTATATTTTGAAGTCATCTTATCAAGTTCATAAGATTTAGAATTGTTATATTTTCTTGATGGATTGAACATTTTATAGGTATGAGAGATCCCACTTTATCTTCAGTAACATGGATTGCCTTGAAATCCACTTTGTCTGATGTTAGAATTGCTTACCAGCCTTCTCTTTGTTAATGTTTGCAATGACCTATCTTTATCTACCTTATTATTTAAATATTTTGGTATTTAAGATTTGCCTCTTGTAGGCAGCATGTAGGGTGGCCTCTTGTAGGCAGCCTCTTGTAGGGCAGTTACAGTGGTGGTGTTATTCTGAACATCTTTTGACTTTTAAGTAGTGTAATTCATGCATTTACAATGAATCTAAATTACTGATATATGTGGGTTTACATGTACCATCTTAATATTTATATTTATATTATATATACCGTGTTTGTTTATCTCTTATTTTAATTAATTAGATTACTCCATGGCTTCCCTTTTATTAACTTGTCCTACATTCTTTACCATTTATATCGGATAGGATTTCAATTTAGCCTGAACAATTTCGTTTATTATTTCTCAGACTGCAAAACTGCTGGGAACACATTCTCTTGATTTTCAGTTATCTGAAATGATCTTTGCCTTTATTTTTGAAGGATATTTTCACTGGGTGTAGAAATTCTGGGTTAACAACCTTATTGTAAATTTATAGCCCACAAGGTGTTGGTCCAAGGTCTTCTCAATTTCATTGTGTTTGATGAGGAGTGATGGTTACTGAAATGGCTGTCCTCCTATATACAGTGTTTTTGTTTATACCCTGCTACTTTTGTGATTTTCTTTTTTTCTTTAGTTTTCAGCAGTTTGACTATTATGTGCCTACGCACGGTTTTATTCATAATTATTTTGTTTTGGGTCTCCTGAACTTCTTAAATCTGTAAACGTATGTGTCGCAATAAATTTGGGGGAAATTCTAGTCTTTGGTTAGATCTTTGCTGTCGTCCCATAGATGCATGAGCTTCTACTCATTTTTTAAAAATGTCCCCCTCTTCTTCATATCGGATTAATATCCATTAATCTATCTTCATTTATATTGAATCATTCCCCATGAATTTTTAATATTCAGGTATTGTATTTTTTACTCCTAGAATTCCCATTTGGTTGTGTTTTATAGTTCTTATTTCTCTCTTGAGATCTCCCATCTTTTTCCTTATGACAACTGTTTTCCCTTCTGATTTTTGAGCCAGTTATAATGTCCACTTTAAACTTCTTATCTACGAAGCCTAACATCTGGATCACCTCAGGACCAGTCTCTGCTGATAGTTTTATCTTTTGAGATTTGGTTATATTTTCTTGGGTCTTCATTATGATAAGTAAGTTGGGGTTGTATCCTGGATATTGTGATTGTTTTGTTGTGGAAACTCTGGGTTCTGTTAAACTCCTCCAAAGAGTGTTGGTTAATTCGCTTAGATTCAAATAGCAAACTCTGCCTATTGTGTGGCACCTCAAAATGCATTTCAGTATTTTTATCTTTAGCTGTGCCACTTGCAAACTGTCCTGCATATGCAAGGTTTAGGGATTAGTTGAAGATTTGGGCAGAGTTAATACTCAGAATTTGGGACTTCTCCCTTCTGGCTCTGTTTCTGGGATTCCTTCTCACTTTCTAGAGGCTGTGGTTGTCCTGAAATCTGTCTTCTGGTTATTTGAAAGACTGCAGGGTTTCTATGAAAGTTTTACTCTCCCCATGTGGTACAGACTATGGCAGAACTAAAAGCTAAAAAGCTAAACTAAACTAAAAGTTATAAAAAATGGAAAACCTTTTTTTGTGCCATTCTCTTAATCCAGGTGTCAACTTACCTTCAGATTCTGCCTGTTTTTGCTTACTCTCTAGTGCCTTCAGGTTGTTTTTAATTTATTTACAGCACTTTATAGTTTCTACTCGTACATGTGGCTGCTTTTTAAGATTTTCTGTCCTTGTTTTTCTAGAAGTTTTACTCGTATGTTGCTATTTGTCCTCTTCAGGTATTTGCAGCATTCCTGAATTGGGACTTCTTGTCTTTCATTAGTTTAGGAAAATTCTTGAACAATGTTTTAAAATATTGCTTCTGCCACTTTCTCTGTCCTCTTTCTCCAGGACTAAAATTATTTGTATTTTAGACCTCTTCCCTGTGCCATAAATCTCTGACTTGTCTCTATATTTTCCACTTCTTTTTTTTTTTTTTTAATTTCTTTGGGCTTCAGTTTGGATTTTTTCTGACATATCTTTTATTCATTAATCTGTCTTTGTTGGGTTTAATCTTCTATTAAATCCAATCCACTGAGTTATTTATTGCATCTATTAAATTTTTCAGTTCTAGAATTTCCATTTGATTCTTTTTTATAGTTTCCAGTTCTCTGCTGAAAGTCTGTCTTATAGATATAATTCATAGTTATTTAAAGTCCATGTTAGATAACACTAGTATCTCAATTTCCTATGAGCCTCTTATCTATTGGTTTTTCTCCTTTCTTAAAAAAAAAGTCTTGTCCTTGGGGCACCTGAGTGGCTCAATGGGTTAAGTGTCTGACTCTTTTTAAAAATTTTTTTTTAACATTTTATTTATTTTTGAGACAGAGAGAGACAGAGCATGAACGGGGAAGGGGCAGAGAGAGAGGGAGACACAGAATCAGAAGCAGGCTCCAGGCTCTGAGCCATCAGCCCAGAGCCTGACGCGGGGCTCGAACTCACGGACCGCGAGATCGTGACCTGAGCCGAAGTCGGACGCTTAACCGACTGAGCCACCCAGGTGCCCCAAGTGTCTGACTCTTGATTTCAGCTTAGATCATGATCTCGAGGTGCATGGGATTGGTTGGGCCCTGCATTGGGCTCTGCATTGCCAGAGGCTGCTTGGGATTCTTTCTCTCCCCCTCTCCCTGCCCCTGCTACACTTGTGCTTGCTTTCTCTCTCTCTCTCTCTCTCTCTCTCTCTCTCTCTCTCTCTCTCAAAAATAATCAATATGGGGCACCTGGGTGGCTCAGTCAGTAGGGCGTCTGACTTTGCCTCAGGTCATGATCTCATCATTTGTGGGTTCAAAGCCCCTCATGGGGCTCTGCGCTGACAGCTCAGAACCTGAAGCCTGCTCTCCACAGAACCTGTGTCTCTCTCTTCCTCTCTGCCCCTGCCCTACTTGTGCTCTTTCAAAAATGAATAAACGTTTAAAAAAAAATAACAAACATTAAAAAGTCTTGGCCTTTTTCTTATTTTTGACTGATTAACATTTAACGAACATTGTGTATAGACAATGAAGTTGTAGACATAAAGTTCTGTATGATATTTCTTTTTAAAATTATTTTTAACATTTATTCATTTTTCAGAGACAGCGAGAGACAGAGCGTGAGTGGGGGAAGGGCAGGGAGAGAGGGAGACACAGAACGTGAAGCAGGCTCCGGGCTCTGAGCTGTCAGCACAGCTGACAAGCCCCGATGTGGGACTTGAACTCAAAGACCACTGAGAGATCATGACCTGAGCTGAAGTCAGATGCTTAACCAACTGAGCCACCCAGGTGCTCCCTGTATGATATTTAATAAAAGAAAGATTATTTCAAGGTTTCAAGAGTCTTAAAGGTACCTAAATGTAGACCTCAAAAAGTGGAGCACAGACAGCTGGGAAAATGCGTTCTGGTCTTAGAACTTTGGGGACTAGAGCTGCTTCAACTCTCCCTCAGGGACCTGCTCATCTCAAAGCTGCTTCTTACCGCTGTTCTGGGTTAACCAGCTTTTACTTCTGACTTACTGACATATAAACCATGTCAAATGACAATCTACCTCAGATCTTCAAGACATTCTGGATCTCATACCCACCTATTTCCTCCTGACTGATTCACTACAGTTTAGTTCAAATTCCTGAAAAAGAGAATATGAGAGGCTCAGCCAACGTATTGGTACCCGTCGGGAATGGTGTGTATTCCTGGTCTAGTCAGTCATAGCCGTAACCATAGGTGTGAACTCACATGTTCAAAAAGGGCAGCAAGATCAGGCTTGGAGGGAAGTCCCAGCAGAACCAAGGATCATCACATCTAGTATAGTCTGAAAGCACTGATGACAGCATCATTAAATTTTATGTTATTTTCTTCATCTATTAGCTTTCCTGAAGATAAATTACCTCATTGTTTTAAATTTGAATTCCATTTTTCGTGAGTGAATAGAATTTTACTTCACATATGAATAACCCATGGGAGATATATATTTTTTTTTCTTTTTTTTTTTTTCCAGAGAGAAGTTACATCTGAATCGGTCAGGCAGTTAGACTGAGGGCAATCACGTCAGGGATTGAGTTGATTCAGAACTGAGCTCTAGTCCTGTGAGTACTGGTCTATCTCTAGCTCATCCTTACTTGTAAACCCCTCTAGCTTCTCAGAGTCCTAATCGTAAGTCTGGGGGTTTACCAAAGCCCATCCTCCTCAGCAGACTCTGAACTCAAATTTTATCACCCCGTATCAATGAGTCCTTCAAAAGACTCAGTGAGTCATGTCAGTGAGCCCTCAGCCTCTGCTTTCACTTTCAGAATGGACTATTTTCTGAAGGGAAAAAAGTGACCTCAAATACTACCTCATCTCTCTTGGCTTCTTTCTTCTTCTAGATCTTTGCCCAACAAATGTTCACTTCCTTAGTAGCCTTTCAATTCCTCAAGCAGATTCTAAAAATATCTTGCCTAACTTCTGAAGCTATCCTTATGAGGAAGTTTTCAAGACAGCCACTGTAGGAAGCAAACTTCATCTGCTGTCTACATACTTCCCAAGAATGTCACCAATTTATAATAAGAACTGGTTTTATTTCCCAGGACCTTTGGTCCTTCCATATTATAAAAGATTTTATAGCTAACTTTTACATTAATTGTTGCACCTGGTGGTTTTTCTCAAGGCCATTATAGCACATTCTGTCTTCTTGCCCCGTTGCCTCAGAGAGACCCCAAGTTTGGCCTAAGCAACTCATAAAGGTGGAAAAGAGTTATCTAGTGGGATATACATGTCCTCCTCTACTCCAGTCATCACTTTTTTTAAATGTTTATTTATTTTTGAAAGAGAGTTTGTGTGTGAGGGGGACAGAGGATCCGAAGTGGGCTCTGCACTGACAGCAGCGAGCCCAATATGGAGCTCGAACTCACAAACCATGAGACCGTGAGATCATGACCTGAACCGAAGTTGGACGCTCAACTGACTAAGCCACCCAGACACCCCACTTTTTTGTTTTGGATGAGGGTTGTGATTTCTCCCACTTTGCCTGGCACATGGGTAATGACAAGTGTTAACCTAATGGGATAGTTAGGACAAAGTGAGACATTTGAGTGGACCCTATTTACCACCATGACATGAGACTTTCCATAAGAAAAAAACTATCACCTCTCCCCTTGTTTCCTAATATGTCCACAGATCATTCTGGCTGGTCTTATACAATCACAACCACCAATGGCCAGGCTTCTCAAGAACTCTCCAGCTCTTATGCGAGCTGGACTTTCAGCTCTCTCATCAAACAGGAGGCACATTTGGAAAGTGACAGGGGTTACCCAGCTATCATTTGATTTCTCACATTGAGAGAACCTTCAGAATATGTTTTCCAATCCTTCCACTTGACTATCACATTGAGGTACAGTCTCTCATCTCCTGAGGGACCTGATATTAGGACTCCTTGGTCCATGGAATTACTCCAGTTAGTCTCCAAAGCTTGGGTTTGCGGAGTACAGGGTTGGATAATGATGGGGAAAGTCAACCTCTGATTCTTTTTTCTCTATTAAGTGTGTTATCATGCCAATGATGTCACAGTCCTGGTGGGGAGGCCCACCCAGATCCATTCTTCAGCTTCCTCCCATTACCATCCATTCCATTTCTAGATTGCTCCCCACAGGAGTGGTTGTCTCTTACCTAGTTAGGTTCTTGGTCTCCTACACTTCCATCCTCCAGAACATCCTTCAAGATCTCCTGTTTGTCAGGTGGGACTCTAGCCCTGGAGATGGCCCGCAGGAAGAAACTAGAGCACCATTGGGTGAGTCCTCTTTATCTAAGTAGTCATAAATTGTCTTTCTACCTTAGTATCTCAGTCTCTGTAGAGCTTACTGTATTCTTGGGAAAATCTGACCTCCTCTGATGTTTGTTCCAAATTAGTAAGGGATAGTCTGGTATTCCTCATATTGTAACTCTGAGCACAGCGTGCCCTCTCATCCCACTTTTTCTTTTAATCTACCAGATGATCCATGCCAGTATCCCAGAATAATCACACAAATGTCATCATCCATTGTGCCTGCAGCTTGAAAGCCACAGAAAGCCACTGGCTGGATGGCACCACTCCAGTAACTTAGGAAGTTTCTCACGCTTGCCTTAGTCTTTCTCTGCTACCTTCTTACACATGAGGTCTTTCTGCCCAAGTGTGTTAACTCTTCACAGGGATTGACCACAGGGCTGGTCTGGATTTGAAGACTAGTAGGCATGGCATCTCAACTATGGAGACTTCCACTTTGTTTTACCACCCCTTTACCTAGAAAACAATGCAAAGTATATGCAAGCCTTCAAGGATACATGGTAGTTCAAACCAGTGGACATGGCGTCACTGGGTTTCCCTTACTTTTATTTCTCTCGAGGCAATTAGACCTATTCCTTAATCATTTCTCATTCTCCTCAGGGGCTCTTCCATACTTCTATCTCTCTCCTTGAACCTCCTACTTCTCCCTTCCCTCTCTCAGTAGAAATCTTTGAATCAGTCTCTGCGATCAGGTCTCATAAGGTGACACCATTTAACTGCCGCCTACTCATAGACATTTCCCCCTCTTGTCTCAGGGGAAAACTGGTCCCTTGCCCTAAGTCTCCACTTGGCTGTAGGGTCGGTTCTTCCTCCTGCTTATCTCCAGTCCCTCATTCCATCACCATCTCCTTTCTCTCCTTTATCTTGAGAAAAAAAAGGTCTTATACTCCACTTCAAGAAAGGAGGGAAAAGCAGCAGGTTCACTGGCCATAGTAACATGTAATAACTACTAGAACTGGTTTTAAACTTGTCCCTGCTGATCAATGACAGCTTTGTATCATCAGTACCCATGTGTGATATTGTGACTGATAATAAGAATTGTGTATTTGGTTTTGATCCCAGATCCTGGCATAGTTCCTAAACCTGTTGGAAATTCCCTAAGTGATGAGAGGATTATGATACCTTTTGTAATGTCAATGAGGTGACTTTTAGAAAGCCCCTAGGTAACCTAAGGATGGGGCTGGCTTCCAGGAAAACTAACCATGTGATTAGAGAGTTGGAACCTTCAGTCCCACACCCTTGCCCCCACGTCCATAGAAGGTCTGGAGATTGAGTTCAATTACCAATGACCAATGATTTAATCAATTGTGCCTATGTAATGAGGCCTCCATAAAAACTCCAAGAGACGGGGTCCAGAGAGCCTCCCGGTTAGGGAACTCATGGAATTTGGGGGAAAGTGGCACACTTGGAGAGCATGAAAGCTCCATGCCCCTTCCCACATACCGTTCTCTATGCATCTCTCCATCCAGGTGTTCCTGAGTTACATCCTTTTATAATAAACTGGTAAATGTAAGTAAATATTTCTCTGAGTTCTATGAGCCACTCTAGCAAGTTAATTGAACCCAAGGACGGGATGTGGAAACCTCCAGCGTACAGGCAGTTGGTGAGAAGCACAGGTGACAAATGCTCTTGCTACTGGTGTCTGAAGTGGAGGGGGGATGTGGCGTGGTCTTGTGGACTCAGCCCTTAAGCTGTGGGATCTACCCAGGTAGATAGTGTCAGAATTGAGTTAAATGCTTAGTGGTGTTGGAAAACACACACATCAGACCATGCCTTTGAAAGCCAGCCCCACACTTCTGAGTTAGCCAATCAGCAATATTCTTATTCCAGTGACCTCAATTTCATGGCTGAAGTACAACCAATCCATAAACATTCCCACTTCTGAAAAACTGGCCAATCCCTGAACGTCGTGTGTTCCTAGAACTCGATAAAATTCGCAGGAGAGGGCCACCAATAACCCTATCAGAGACCCAAGCAGCACACACAGGGCTGCCGTGCCTCAACTTTCCTCGTGGCAAACTTTTCTCTACACCACGTGGCCCCCTCAGCAAATTGTTGGAGGTGGACACATCCGAGTTGAATCCTCACTCTCCCCACCTTCCAGCCACATGACTCAGCACAAGTTACGTAAACGTTCTGAACCTCCATTTCTTCCACATGTTTCCCATGACGGTTGAAAGGTGTCTCAGGAGGTGAGCATAAAGCATGTTGCCTGGCTGGCCGTCTTCTCTTCTGAAAGGAGCTAAATGATGCCAGTAAGCCACCAACTGGCCTTCCTGTCTTCATCCTTCAGATCCATCACAGCTTGCTAGAATCAACTCTCAAAACAAAGTCCATGAATATACGCATGATATTCAGCGTCTAAAGTAACAAAGATGATTGTGTTGAACCAGAAAATCTAATTGTTTTCTGGTTCCCTCTCATGAGCCTGTCACCTACAATGTCATCTCATAGTGGTCAGAATTCAAAAAGTACTCTGCCTAAAAGACCCATAAAAGTCTATTCCCTTACACCCCCCGATTTCCATGTTGGAGCAAGGGGGGGGCGGTGGTTGTGGGTGCCTTCTAGCAGCCTGTTCTTTTAACAGGGAGGGTGGAGGTGGGGTAGGGGGAGACCCAACTGCTTAGCTGCAAAGATTCTGACAGACTCCACAAAAGAACATGCTGTATGAAGACTGACTCAATTCTGATGACGCGGAGAAAGCACAGGCTCTCTGCTAGCCTGTGTGTTCTCCCTGCTACTGAGACTTGGCTCTCTGAAAATCTGTTAGCAGGCGAACTCCCCGCTTTCCAAGCACTTGTCCATACCTTGGTCCCGCTTGCCCCACTGCTCCCCACGGAGGTTCTCCTCCCCTAAGTCCCTCTGCCGTATTGCCAGACCCTTCTCACCTCCCAGCATCTCAGCTTCCCACTCCCCATGCTGAACCTCGGCGGTCTTCCTCCCAGGAGTGTCCTCCCTTCTGTGGAAAATGCCTAGTGGCTGGGCCCTGGGGAAGGATACTCTTGGAAAACTGACCCTCCCGTGCCCCTCCTGTGGAGAGCGGGCTGGGGTGCTCTGCACCAGTTTCCTCCATCTGCTGAGTGGGCAGGCTCAGGGCCGATCTCCAGAAGATGGCAGAGGCCTACACCCTCTGTAAGAGGGCAAAGGGAGCATCTCACACCTGCTAGAAGCCTCACACTGTGTGTGAGTTTTCCACTATAGTCAGCCTTCCCCAGAGTGAACTTTGGGACTCTGGGAAGGTGTGCCTCCACCAGGAAACACGCTTGACTGTCCCCCTGCTTGATTGTAGCTGCCTCGGTACATTCCTTATCATTTGTCAGGAGATACTTCTTCTGTTAGCATCTTTTCATCAGTTGTATTGCTACCTCTTGGTGACAACCACAAACTCCTGTCCTGAAAAGCCTAATCTAATGCCGCCCCTATTGCTATCTTTGCATACACGACTAGACGCCCCCCGAGAGCTCTCCTCGGCCGAGTCCCCATCTATCCCTATAATGCCCTACTCTCCAGAGGAACTCTAGGGTCTGACTGAGCTGGTGTCTTTCTCATCTACCATTTATTTGTAAGTGGCTGATGCCACTCACAGCCAATGGGCACAAGACCCCCAGGTCCTTTCCAATTCTTCAGTCTGGTGATTTTCTATTTACTCCAGTCCCCACTCTACACTTGCACGTTAATGCCCGTGTTCCCAATTTCACACAGGAGCCCTGCCTAACATATAAAGTTTGTTGATACAATGATTATACTGAGAATCTGAAAATCAACCTTGATTAGAGCAATAAAGGAGGAATAAGAACTTGAAGCGTTTATGAGCACTCTGAGACATGCAGAATAGGTTGCTAAAATGCACGTATTAATCTATCGGGATCATGTGTGATGGAATCACAACCCTCGTCCAAGTCCCATTCTCAAAATGGAGTGGGTAGGAGCCCCTAGGGGCAATGAAGCCGAAACACGTAAGAAGCAAGGAGACGTGAAATGCAGTGGCCCTTAATATACTGTTGAAGGTTGGCCAACACTTTTTGGTGAATTAGCTCACTGGCTGTGAGTACAGCTGCAGCTCTCCTTTATCATCACATTTATCCCAAGATTTCTAGAAAACGCTAGCTTGAATTTCAGATATTCAAATGTAGGCAATTCTGAGATGTCTCTGGAAAAACACAAACGCTCCTCAGCTTACTTCCTTCCTGCCCTGGTTCTTCACAACCCACATGCTTCAGGGAGTGATTGCAAAGGAATTTTTTTCAAAGGACTGAATACACTTCTCCAGGAGAAGAGATTTACATTTTAAATGATGTTTTAAGACATTTCCATTTAATTACTACAGACAATTTCTGTTTTTCGGTCTCCAATTATTCTCAGCATAGTCTACTTACCATAATTTCTAAGCAAGTACTTGGACACACGGGATGATTTTATTTTTTGTTATGGCAATTGAAGATAAACGTTAGGAACGAATTGGGGGGGGGGGGGAACCCAAACTATTTTTTGCTGAATGGGCCAAAAGTGGTAAAAGTGGTCTATTTTGGATTATCTTCTGCCCTAAATGCTTAGATAAGTAGACAGGGCCAGCGAGCTTGATGTGTTCTTTCCTTACGTGATAGGTTTGTTTCCTCTCTAGCTGTAACTAAGTTCCACTGGCAATTCTTCTCTAAAGGAATCATGAAAGCTTTTCTCTCACCTTCTGCCTGAAAGTTATTCTTCACACTAAGATTTGGGGATAACGTTCAAACGAGTCATACAGGATGATGTAATGCATACTGCACCACAGAGAACACGTCCTGCCTCCCTGTTGGTTCAAAGAAAGCAAGAAAGGTGCTGTCCAGAAGTAGCTAATTCTCTTCCTCACTTCTGTAGCCCTGGGGTGGACTCGGTGACCTTCCGTCTTTTCCTGTGGGTGTTTGTCATTTTTCAGCTCACTTTCCTCTTCATCCCATTATTGCAAAAAGTGGTCTTTAGAAATGCTCTTCCTTTGAAGCAAACTTCCTATAAACTTATTTTTATTTTTTGAAGTTTATTCATTTTTGAGAGGGGGTGGGAAGGGACAGAGAGAGAGAGAGAGAGAGAGACATAGAATCCGAAGCAGGCTCCAGGCTCTGAGCTGTCAGCACAGAGCCCAATGCAGGGCTCGAACTCATGAACTGTGAGATCATGCTCTGAGCTGAAGTTGGGCGTTTAACCAAATGAGCCACCCAGGTGCACCCTGTAACCCTTTTTCCTTCGGAAGTCTGCTGCAACGCACCTCAGCTGGGTTTTTTGTCTTGAGCAGGCATTAGTGATTTATTCTCTCCCCAGTCTACCCTGTTTGTTACATGGCTGGAGAACTTTATTTCAATTCCTCTGAATTTTTTTAAATGTTTATTTTTGAGAGAGAGAGAGAGGGAGAGGAGGAGAGGCAGAGACAGAGAGAATCCCAAACAAGCTCCATGCTGCCAGGGCAGTCCGACGTGGGGCTCAATCTCACGAATGAGATTGTGTGTGACCTGAGCCGAAATCAAGAGTTGGACACTTAACCGACTGAGCCACCCAGGCACCCCTCAAGTCCTGTGAATTTTCATATAGACTAGTATTGCCCAGAGAAACACATCTCGTGTTCCTATTTTGTAGCACTGGATGAAGCGGCCTGTGGTTTTCTGCTGTTTGCTGTATCCCAGGTTGGGTCCTCGGTCCTAACACTGGCCACCTCCCACTCCTTACTATCCATATAGAATTAAGCTCTTCCCTTCATTCCACCCACCGCCTTTGTAGGTGTCTGCAAGAGTATCTTCTTGATTTGATCCTCAGCTTTTGGTCCAAATTATCGTTGAAACACCATCGACAGCACCAGTTTAAACAGAGTACGTCTGGATTCTGTATGATAGGAATCTTGTCTTCGACCTCCGGTCTTACTTTCAAGCTTCTGGGAGTCTTAAAGTCTGGATCAGTCCTTGAGGATCTGCTCATCTTTACGCGAGGTTTCTCAGCTCCCGGCAATTCTCTGCCAAGTGCCAACTGTGTGACTTGCTTCCTTCCGCGTACATTTTCTGGGCACCCACTCCGGGCCAGAGGTCCTGCCATCAGGGAGCGGATATTCTAACGTGAGACACTTTCAGAGAGCGGTAACCAGGACTGACACACGCTAGAGACTAACCACACGGTAGCGCTGGAGGCAGTAAAAGTGGTCATTTCCGTCCGGCTCTGGCACATAGTAGACACTCTGTTATCCGCTCAGTATTTTAGAAATATATAACCGTGCGGTTGTAGATCTTCTTATCACAGTTTGGCTGAGGAGCGTTTGTACTGTATCTGGAACCGTTCTAGCTTAAAAGAGACTAAAGAGGAATGACAGCCAGACTCAACGCTTTCCTCCAGATTACAAAAACAAAATTGCTATCAAGGCCAATATCGGTACAAACAGAGAGATTTTAATCTGTGCTGTATATTAGGTAATAGTCTTGGATCAATGTGAAATTTCTGGAGTGTGATCACTGTACTGCGGTTATAAAAATGTCCCTGTTTCAAAATTTGAGGTCTGGAGCTTCATAACGTAATTTACTCTCAAGTTCAGAAACAAGCGTACCTATCCACAGAGAAGGGCGTATGCACGCGTGTGTGTGTGTGCGTGCGCACACACCCACACACTCGGTGGTACAGAAAAGGTGGCAAAATGTTAACGAGCAGAAAATCTGGGTGAGTATATGGATGGGTGTTCACTGTATTCTTCCATTTTTTTTTTTCTGTAGCTTTGAAATTCTTTAATATAAAGAATTGGGGGGGGGGCGGGGAGAGGAGAAAATAAAAGATAAAAATACCCTGGAACTACCTTCAGTGGTTTTTGAAGCAAAAGCCCAGGAAGTGAAGAAAGAATTGACAAGTCAGTTCTGAAACCAAACACAAATACTTTTTATTTATGGGATATCATTTTACATCAATTCCATGAAAACCTAAAACCAGTTTGCTGTACTCAAGTTAGGTGGCATAACAGTATTGTAGTTAGGCTGGAGTCACAGGACTTGCACGCGTTTATGGATGTAATGCAAATACTGACGACACGAAGCGTTCACAGTTACAGGTTGGCTGCTGTCCACTTAACAGTAACCCCCAAGGGAAAGGATTCTATGATAAAAAGCAACCCATGTTTTGGTCTCATTTACAGACACCCAACGTTTAGTTGGTCAATGAATTCTATACATTTATCATACAACATATGAAAGAATAAAAGATAAGGCTTACAGAGGTATTTTAGCAGTTGTAAGAATAAAAACCAAGGGCACAAACTAACTTGGAAAGCTTTCTGTATAAACTTCAAAAGCACTGTTACAACGGAGACTTGAGAGGCAACAGATGTCCGTTGTTAAATGAGAATCTAGAGGGGTGTCTGGTCAGATTTTGTAAAAACTTAATTCAGAGTTCATGTTTCAAAAAAGCGGCACGTAACATTACAGTGGGTGTTCATGGCAAATCGAATCATGAAACTTCTGACCTACCAGGAAACACCGAAAAGTTGTATTCCATGACAACGGAGTATTGCAATGTGTAGTTCAAAACACAGTGGAAAGAGAGAAAAGGTGTAGACAGGTAAGAAAGAAAAACCAGAAGAAGGCACCCTAATTTCTTTAACATTAAGCACTAAATAAGTGTCTGATGACTGCTCAATTTTATGTAACTTAGGAACATTTTTAAGAGAAAAGTATCTTATTACTCATTTGGCCCCTTTTCTGCTCCCTAGAAACAAGTGCTGACTGCATAAAATCAAGAACTGAGGGCAAGCACTCCACAGTCACAGAGGCTTATTTTTCAAGGAAGTTTGAAAATTATTTGGAGTTTTCTAAATATGCAAGATTATCATCACGTTGGAATACCTACTTTCACATTCTGTACCACGAACGGTTTTCACTCGGGTTTTCCGCCCATCATCAAAATGGTCACTATGGATGAAATGTAACGTCTCCCCATAACAATCCTTTTATCTTAGGATTAACTGTGCTTAGTGTTTAAAACATTCTCCAGTTTCTAACAATAACTTTTACACCAACTTTATCTGTGATTCATACTTGTTTAAACAAAACTGTAATTGATCAAATTTAAGAACTGTGGCCATTAAAGTGTGTTTTTGTTTTTTTAACTTTACAGGATACTTTTGGAAACAAATCAAGCTCTTCGCCAATTCAGACTTGGCGATGGCCAATCGCCACTGGAGTAACAGGCACCCGTTGGAACGGAACCCCTTGCAACACATCGGTCCCAAGAGCTGTGCTTGCCATCAACACCTTCTATGCTTCTCAGGTATTAATTTGTGCAAACTGGTAGGAATTTGTAAGGTAGAAGTGAGTCTACAATTCCTAAGCAAGGAATGATCAAGTATGCTTAATCACTACAGAGTTTTTCACACTTCTGGTTTATTTCACAGCAAACCAAACATTTCTATTTGGTAGAAAAAGGAAGTCATTTCACTCTACCATATCATGATTTTGTATATGCACACACACCGTATATACATACAAAATTTCTGTCTTTGGTGGTTCAGTTAGGGAAAAAAATAATATGAAAATCTGAACACTGTTTGCAAATAAACTGTGAAATAGTGGTCAAGAGTAGCATCGTCTGTGTGCTTTACTCATTTAATGCCATTTAAAGGTTCACATTTAATCCAAAAGATTTTTTTGGCCAGATTTTGAAATAACCCAAACCTCTTCCAATCATTATTTAATCATGGGTCCTGCTCACATCTATAGGATTCATTTGTTCAAATGCACCATTAGCTTTTTACTTGGTTTATATCATTAGACTTTTACGTTTTCACAAAACTTTAGGGACTAAATCAGGCATTCAATAGCACCAGTTAGTTGAGGGGAAACATGTTACCTAAAAATTTCCTCAAGAAGGGTAAGGCAAGGGGGGGGGGGGGGAAGACACAGCATACAAACCCCCAAATACCGTCCTGTTTACTCTTGTTTCTTCATCCACATAAATAATGGCTATCACCTTTCTGTACAAATTACCCAGGTAATGAATGACGAGTGGCCCCTCCAGGAAAGGTCCTACTGCGTAATAAAGTTAGCTCAATGCTGGTGGTTTCGTGTCCACTGCCTGCAATGGACATTCTGCCAGGGAAAGCCTAGCATGAGAGAAACAAAATGAAACGAAACGAAACCTCTCGCTTACGGTAGAGTTCTTTTTCCAAAAAACTAGAAAATTAGACGCCGTGAAAGCTTAACTGAAAATCCAAACCACAACTAAAAGTGCTCTGCGGTGACAAACTGCCAGCGAACCATTCGGCTTCCACGGAGGAGGCGAAATCAAGGTTACTTCGAATGGCACGGGAAGCATCGGCAGACCCAACACTGACCAGGAGAATGCAAAAGGAGAAACAGAACCGCTAAAGGAAGTTTACGAGAGTTTCAAGCTCTTTTCAAAACGTGCGATTTTCATTTGTTCACGTGTACCTATATTCGAACTACTCCGGCTTTAACCTCAGAGGATAAAATCCTACACCTCGCATGGTGGAAAGGCTTGTGGCATGGTGCGTGTCTGTATGTTCAAGTAATTAGAACTTCCGTCGTTTAAAAGCGCTCATATTTAAGTAAACCAAATTATATTTGGTATATGCCTCTGAAAATTTATGACTCCCACCTGCTTCACGAAAGTTGGCCTCTTAAACAAGAAGGTTAATTCAGGTAACATTTGCTTGTGGTAACAGTTGTTCTCTCTTGTTTTCTGAAATGCTACATTTGAGACCAAATAAAGTAGAATTGGTTCGTCTGAAAAAAGGGACTAAGAAATATGCCACAAAAATTATTTTTACAATACAGTTTTGCAGAAATAATCTCTAGGTGAAGCTTTTTCTTTTTATACACATATACAAAATTTAAACAGCAATATACACATCATCACAGTGAGGACGTTGGCAAATTCACCAATCTGTAGTGTAAATACAAACCGCAAAGCAGCCTTCCAAGAGAACAATGCTACACAGCAAGCAGAGCTGACCCGTTCAATAGCAAACACCACAACGTCCCTGCAGAAGGGAGACAGTGCAAGAAAAGCAGCATGCGCTTGGATACAAACAGCAATTTATGGCTAATGGTTGACATATCTGTGGTAACAGTGACTCTCTCGCTGCTATGCATAAAGTCCTAGGACATCTGTTTGTCTTTATACCACTCCACAAACTCGTCCAACAAAACTGGCCCTAAAGAGAGAGAGAAAACAACACGGCTATGAGGCTCTTCCTCACAGGGGGATGGATGTGCGAATGCACGGTGGCGGGGGTGTGAGGGCGCCCAGCGCCGGTACTTACACGCTCCATCTTCGTCGTAGTTGCTGAGGTCAAGGTTAATTGTCCTGCTAAACTCTAGCACATTGCACCACTGGTCTTTGTTAATAACTTTATATTTTGATTGCTGATGGAGGGAAAAGTAATATGAATTACCGACACTCAGAATTAACAAATGGCACGGTTTCAACTGCTGTATGAATCAACATAATCAAGTTCACGAAGGTTAACTCTTTCCACTTGAGGGATGTTAAGCACCAATCTAGGACAAGGATGAGAGAGAGCAAGAGAACTGAAGATGACAATTTGCATTAGAAAAATATTATGAGGGCTCAACACAAAATGACAAGCACATCAAAGAAACGTGATTTTTGTCCCTAGAAGTGAAATTCCTAACCTGCAGAAATCCTTTTATAAAAAAGAGGTAATTAACCTACTTCACAGAGATACTGCAAGAATTAAAAGAGAGAATTCATGTAGGGTACTTCACTCGGTGCTTGGCAGAAAGCAGGGGCCAAAGAAAGAGCCGCTCCCACGAGTAACGCTGTCCTGAGCGGCACAGCTCACTGCCGGGTGTCAGCACAAAGTACACACAGCAGCGACTTACTCTACGAGAACTTACGAAGTGCTACCAGCGGTCTCAGAGCTAGGTGCTCTGTCCAGCCACTGAAGAAAGTTACTGTTCTAACAATTCAAAACTTGAATCTGATCACAAAAGTAACAAATCAAGGATACCCATGAAGTGGTTTTTCTATTCCTCTTGGACAAGAAATATGCCGCAGGTATATTTTAAAGTACACGATTCCTGTAGAAAGACTGAAAACTAAAACCCAGATTCAACGGCTTTGGAATCCTAACCACTAAAAATCAGGAACACCGGAAAACAATACAAGTACATCAAAAAGCAAAGAGCTGAGCCAATGGTTTTGAGGATGCAAACACAAGAGAAACTCAAATGAAAGGATCGCTGTGTCCTTTGAAAAGAAAAAAAGCAAACTAATGTAAAAGAGAGAACAAAGCACAGACTACAAGTTGAACTTTCTAAGCAGTGCAAAGCAAACATCGGTCACGGAAACAGTTGAAGATGCTTCTGGAATTGTGCAGTCAGACCTGCCTGCGGCAAGGTCTCTCAGCTAAAACGCACCTCCCACTCAGGCTCAGTCTCCTCAACTCCAAGAACAAGGACCTATTTCTACTCATTTTCCAAAGAAAGCTAACATGTCATGGGATGGCCAGAGAAATTAGAACAGACCATTTGCAGACATGGATTGCCATGTAAACAGACACTTCTCACAGTAAAACTAGAGTTTTCAGACCTGTCTTAAGGAGTCCTGGTTAGGAACATCAAAAGCAATTTTTAGTAACAGTCCTCAAAGAATCGTATCAGCTGGAAGTGTTTCCGGACCCATACAAAAAGTGGGTTGCCCAGAAGATTACGGCAGGGGTGAAGCCGGTCAGGGTACGGCCCGAGCTTTCCTCAAGGACTCGGCACCCTCATCCTTTCAAGCAAAGGGCACCTTTTAAAGGGTTTGGGGCTGGAGGGCAAGAAGGATGCCATGTAGGACAACCCAAGTAGCTCAAACCTGCATCTCAGATACTCGCAGGTCCTACAGCATCACACAGCATCAAAACCAGCTCCTGAGAACCAGCAGCTCAGCACTTCTGATCATTAACACTTAAAGCAAACAAACAGCGATGGAGTGAAACGCTGGCGTCTTTCTAACGCAGACGTAAAGCAAGTGGAAACTGAGGGGGATACAGCCAGTGCGCCTAACGCTCAGGTTGGTCTAGGTCCCCAAGTTCCTGGAGAGAAGACAGATCTCTTATCTATCTAGACGAGACTAGACAACAATATATCACAAACTTCTTTTAGTAAGAAGGCAGAAGGCTGTTTTTTAACCTTTGCTCGCTCAAAGTGGAAATTCACCTAGAGCCACAAAAGAAAGTGAATCTTGCTCATGCAGAGTAGGAAATCCTGACAGAAGTAAAGCTTTCCGAGCGGGGCGAGAGAAAGGAAAGGACAGAGCTCCAGCTGTCTCGCTTGCACCTGCGCCGGGGAGCGATGCGACACATGACCCCACACACAGACACACCCCAAGAAAACGGGTAACTGCTCATGGACAGCAATTACACGTCACCATAATTCCTAAAGGCAGAAAAGTACAACAGACAAAATTACGTGAAATGGTTAAATAAAGTATACTTGGTAGTTCTAAGCAAGCAAACATACATTCCATAAAATAGCAATTTGGTACCTCTAAGAATTGGTGAAAAACTGGAAAAAGGGGCCAGATTTTTCCTAATAACAGTCCCAACATGCACTTGGCAGTGTTTATGTCTAGGCTGCGCTGGTCCTTTTCCTGTTTAACAAACAAAAACAAGGATGAGCCAGATGCCCCCAAATAATAAATTCCAATAATCCAAATTTCTATTTCACTTCGACACAAAATTAGTTAACAGCTCATTTATCATACACCATAAAAACCCTGAACCAAGACTAAGGGAGGGGGGAGGGGAGGCAGTCAAACGCAACGGAGGGCTTAATCGTTTGGGTACCGTACCAATTTACCACAGGAAATTCATGTCAGCTGAGTGATCGCCCTAATGCAAAGTGGATCAGTTATGTAGTAACAATACCGATGATTATTTCATGGGATAAAGAAAAAGCTACAACTCAATCACTCGCCATTTGACATTTCTGATGATCATCCAAATCATTAGTATTGACCCCAAAGCCCGTGACTTAACTGAACGGAATTTAAGGGTTTCGGTTTCCATGCTTAGGAATCAGGTTTCCTTAATAAAAACCATTTTTTCCAACAATTTCATTTCATTGGTAAATGTTTTTCTTGTACCTAAACATGCTGGAATTAAATTCAACTCATAATAAATGCTGGGGCTCTGGGGATTCTAAGAGGACGAATGCATCCCCCTACTCTGCGGGAAAACAGTCTAACCTATTACAGTCCTTCTTACCTTGGATTTATTAGATGTGAAATCTCTTAGCAGAATACACCTAACTAGTAGCCCAGTGAAAAACAACATTTTGTAAGGAAACCAGAAGAGAAATATTACATAAACCTGAATATGGGCAGATTAAGCTCAAATTCACTGATACTTGCAATTAGGATCCTCCTCTCTCACTGTCCCCTTCTGTACAAGTTTCCATTCCGGAACTACAAGTGGGCACTTTCTATGCAAAGGGACAAAGGACCTGGGACCATAAGCGGTAACCTCACACATCCAAAGCTAGCCTCCCTGTGGTATTTGAACTACCGTGGCAATTTGCAGAAGTACTTTTCTACAAAGGGAGAAAGTGCCTGGCTATCTCACTCGGGGTGGACTCTAAACGTTCGCCAAATTAACAGACGATGCTGTGACCACCACTGTCAGCCACATATGCAGCCACACACACCTTCCGATAAAATAAATTGTTACCCCAAGGACTTAATGCTGAAATGCTCTTTAGTACACAGAGAATTTCTGGCCATGACACCGGATTTAGAAGTAAAGGACTCAAACAATACAGCAAATGTGAGGGCCTCACTCAACAACAGCAAACAAGGTAGATGCAGATACAGGAAGATGTGCAACGGGGTCTGTCTTTCGGTCCCGGTCATAAAGCGTAACGACCGTTCTCGTACAGACCGGGTCAGATGGCTCCAAGTCACCCTTCTCTGTTACAGGCCACACAACTGAGTCTGAGGATGGCGGGGGCCCAATTCCACAGTTCAATGCCAACAGGTGGGACCTCCTTTCCACGGCGTTCTCTGCCTGTCTCCCGGCCATGCATACGGGTCTTGCTCAGGGCTGCGGTACTCACTCCCATGGAGAGGAAGACAGTAGAAAAGGTGCTCCCGAGATTGCCCACCTTTTGCCCACCACCTCATTGGTTTGTTGCATTTCGGGGGTTCATACTTCTGTGATGCACTGTGCAAGCAAATGGAAAACTTCCTCTTACCCTGTAACATAGGTGTGGCAGACAGCAACAGCACACCATGCTATAAAGCAATCCACAGAAAAATAAAAAAATAATAACGAGTAAACTGTGGAGAACACACGCGGCACCACAGGACTGGGCCCAAACGTCGTTTGTTGAACAACAGCTCGTGCAGCACAGGGCTGACGCCACCGGCATTCGGGAAAAGCTTTCCCTCTGAGCAGTTTGTCATCATTCACCACACCTAAAATCACTAGTCTTGCCTTGATACATTTGTGCCTTCTTCCAACATCAATGCCTCTGTCCCCATCACAATGGACATACACTAAGGTGACAAAAAAAAAAAAAAAAAAAAAAAAAAAAAAAAGATACGAAGGACCTGGACAGACTCTTTGCAACAATATAATCATCTGACAAACTGATGATCATGAAGGATTTCAATGCATGTGTTTGGCAGTGATGCCAAAACATGGAGGAAAAGGCATCAGACTCACAGGACCGGAAGCTGAACAGCACTCACTTACTCCTGCTCTGCCAGGGTGCCAGCCGGCAGCTCGCAATCACTAACACCATCTTCTGCCTAGCAAATAAGAGAGAGATATTATGGATGCACTCACGGTCGGAACAGTGGCATCTTGCTGGTAACCAACATTGCCAGTGGGGGGACTTGACTAAGTGCGAATGACCATAACTGGAAAGGCTCAAAATTCCTGGAACAGCACAGTTGAGAGATCTCACAGCAAACATCTCCTAAACAGCAAAATGGGAGACACACTCAGGGGGTTCTGTGACAATGATCCTAATGGCAGTCTCTGCAAAGGAGTCCCAATTAAAAGTGAAATGAATCTTCTAGAATGCCATGAGGCAGCCATCAACATCATGGGCAGTTTAAAAAAAAAAAAAAATTCACCTTAACAAATTCAAGGAGTACGGCAAAGACACACAGAAGCTCCTCACGAGAATTTAAATAGTACACTGTCAACACCAACCCTAAGACCCTCTGCTCATAGAGCACCAAGGAGCGAGGGACAGATTTCCGCATCTCAAGGTCAGAATCTAAGCAGAAAGTGCCTTGAGAGAGACAGGCAAGAGTCGCTCAGTATCCCTGAAGGCCCATCAAGGTTAAAGGAGAAGAAACGAAACTTTCCTTCCTGCCTACTCCTGACCCAAAACGTGTAGGTATATATTTCACGCACTTGCATTCAACGTAAGATAACACATTAAAAAACAATTATATTTTTCTAATAATAGGAACCAAACAGGTTCTATACACCAAAGATACACTAACTCCCTACAATACACAACTAGATTCTGCCTTGCTGCCTCCTTAAACACAGATTTTTAAAAAGCAGTTACAGATGAATCAGGCCTCTTAGCGGTGCCGCATAAAACCAAAGGAATGTATCTGAAGATTTGAGGAAGTTATGTTTTGTATATGGAATAAATGCATTCCTCAGGCTGAAGTCTCACAATAGCTAACGTAGAGAGTAATGAAGTTCTATTAAGGTCTGATCTAAAGTTCTAATACATATACTTTTAAGAAGCACTCATGTTTATATAAGACTGTTCCAGGATAGGTCTTCTTGTAAAATGTGAAGATTAATCATTTTTTTCCTTAAATGGCTCAAGTGACTTAAGAAACAATAATAGAAACAAAGCAATTAACTGTAAATATGTAAATGTAAGTATGGTATTATAAAGACGAATCTTCTAACATCTTTCACATCCAGTATCCAGATATGCTGTATCAGAGGCCCCCAACTGTTCCAGATGATCTAGTTCCAATTTTCACAAAGTGTTCACAGCTTAAGACTTGTATGTGAAAAGGGGGATGGACCTTGAATTATTAAAATGATGAAGGAAAAAAGCCTTCAAAATAAAAAAACTCCCTAAAATTTTCGAGACAGCCTTTACCAGATGAGCTCAAGAAACAATATATGTGACCACAATTCACAGACATAGATGGCAAGAACCAAGTCGGAAATCGGTGTGTGAGATCCAAAGGCCTAAACTGAAAACGGAAGACACGCGTCCTGCACTTCTCGCTTGAGACCACAAGGATTACAAAAAATAAAGAGAGAACGCAGTCCTCCTCAACACAGCTACCTAAGAAAACAAACGTAAGGGAAAAATAATGCTAAAGGACTCAAAGCTTACTGTGATTCAGTTTACAAAACTGACAATGCAGTAAATCAGTTTTTTGAGCGGGAGCTTTTTTTTTTTAATGCACATTAAAAACAAGCTAAAAGTCCAAAAAAACCGAGTCCCCTCTCATTGGGAAAAATGAAACTAAATAATTATGCTCTTAGAACTTACCCAGCAACTCACTTACAGATAACAATGTTTGCAAGGCAATTACTTAATTAAGCTAAACTATTGACACTTCCTTTAGAACAAAAGAAAAAAAATCTGCCAACAGGCACAGTCTCTCCTTGTCATTTTATTTGGCACAGACTGTATTACTGTAAGCACTATTCTTGGAAAACAAGTCATTATTTGAGACTTGAGGTATGCAGACAACCTAAACAATGCCCGTGAAGCGTAACACAACAACTATTTGCAATTCTATGGGTAACTTTTACGAAAAACTTAATCTGTGCCAGAAACTGTTGTAAGTGCCTTAAACTCATTTAATACAACAACCGTGTCAGGACAGGCATTATTATTATCCCCACTTTATAAATAAGGAAACTGAGGCACGGGGCACTAAATATCATGAACCGGGAAGTGTGAGTCCAAGCCTGAGCTCTTCACCGAGTACCACGTACCACGTCGCTTCCCTGAGAAGGAACGAGGAGAGAGGCTGAAATACTGAGGCATAGGGTCCAATTAGCTTTACGAGTACCTGCTGGGCAAACCTCGGTGTCCACAATAACCACAGCGTAATCTTAAAGATAAAACTGACCAGATTTTCAGGGTAACCAACCTGGGATTAGATGACTACATATTCTTCCTTTCTTCCTGCTTTTGTCCTCGCCCAGGACAAAACCTTCTGTTTTCTTCCTAATTCACAATGAAAACATGAGAAGTGGAGGGGGTGTGTGTGTGTGTGTGTGTGTGTGTTGGGGGGACTGTGTGGAGAGGGAAACTAGACAGACACACTGGTTAAGAAGTAAGAAATTTATTAGGGGAAGTGACTCAAACCACCGCAACAGGTGTAGGTTAGAGTCGGGTGGGATTCTCTGATAAGAGGTTGCTGAACGAGGCCTAGGAAAACTTTCCTTAGTAAACTCTATGAGTGACGTGCTCAGTCACGTCTAATTTGCATGGACAGACATGACTCAGCTGCTATTTTACCGACAGGAAGACGACACAGGAGCTTTGATCTGTGGGGCTCCCTACATCTTCCCGAAACACCCCCTCAGGAGTGGTCACAGAAGCGCTGGGAGCCTGAGGCCGGCAAAGCACGAACAGCCAGGGAGGCTGCGGGAACCACCTGCGGGAACCACCCTGTCGCCCAGTAAGCGCCGCCGTGAGAGCGCCTCCCAGTAAGAGGGGCTCCCACCGGGCTCTTCTGCCTCCACAGAACCCTCTGTTACAACTTCGTAAAGCTTTAGTTTGAGGACTGCAAGGGCAAGGACTCCCCCCAGAGAAATCGCCCGCTGCTCCCTGCACCCCCGCGCCTCACAGGGAGGGCCTCCCTGCTCCCCACCTGGCGGCTCCTCCTGACTCCACTTTCCTCCCCACCCCGTGTGGATGCACCTGTGTTGGTCTAGGAGGCCTCTCGAGTCCCTCTGCCCCCCACGCCCACAGCCTCCTCACTCAATCTGCCCCTCATCTCTCCTTTCTGCACCAAGTCCAAACATCCCGCCAGGGGAAGGCCAAGAACGCCCGCTCTTCTCAGGGCTAAGACGCTGCTGCTCTCAGGCCCTCTCAGCCCAACACCTGTCCTCCTCAAAACTCCGAGGTGTCCACTCGCTCCATGACTTCAGCACGCTACCTGCCTCTGCCACAGAGAACGGAGAAAAATCAAATTTAACGGACATTTAATAACTATTCCCAGATCAACAAAAACTTACTATAGTTTTTTACCTCATTCCATTGGTACAATCTTACTGTCAATAGGTCCTTTGTTTAAAAGGAATCAAGAGGTTCCTGGGTGGCTCAGGTGGTTAAGCGTCCGACTTGATTTTGGATCGGGTCATGATCTCACCGTTTGTGAGATCAAAGCCCTGAATGGGGCTCTGTGCTAAGAGTGTGGAACCTGTTTGGGATTCTCTCTCTCTCTGCCCATCCCCCGCTCACACTATCTCTCTCAAAACAAACAAACTTAAAAAAAATTAAAAAGGAATCAAGAAAAAATGGCTGTTTTATTTAAAGGAATTCATACAATGATATTTGCTTGTATAATAATACCTACATCGAGGAAAAAACCCTTCCACATAAAAATACTCAGATGAAATCCCACTTGTATGGAAAAACTGGCCATTTCAGCCCCTGAATGTATGTCCCACCATCTTCCTCCAACAAGACACCACAGGGTGGTGACAGTTTCCAGTCAGGGAAGGCGCTGTGGCTCTGTGAGATGACAGTGACGTGCACCACAGGGGCGGTGCTTGGGCCCTCCTGCCGTCCCCTCCTTTCTGGCTCAGTCTCATCATCTACGTAACGACAACACTGGACCAAGTGGCCTCTTATGCTTTCTTTCAGCTCTAAAGCTCCACAATTCCACGGCATCCATAAGACTAAGTTCAAGTCAGAGTAAAATTAGGAGAAAAAGAATGCAACTTTACAGCCAAGCACTATTTTTAATTGGCTACAAGGTTTGAAAGTGAGAGGAAAAAACCCAATCACATCCTCAGGACTATAGTCTTGTTGGAGAGATGTCAAAGAGCTCATTTTACCACTTTCTGGTATTGTACTATAATTTATTTCCTGGTACATTAAAGTATAAATGAAAATATTTAACATATGCCATTGTTACTTACAACAGGGAATATTTAAGATGTTAAAACGATCAGAAAGTTTCACGTCTATTAAAAGTTTGATTTTTAAAAGGTCTGCTGTGTTAATTACGCATTATTACCTCCAGGAGTCATGTTTTAGTAGGAAAAAAGAAAACGTTAGAGGGGGGAAAAAGAAGAACTTGAGTTCTGCTTCTAACCAAGATGCAGTTAGAAAAATCAGATTTCCCCTTTCAGTTCCAACAACCAGAAAATTGGACTGAATATATGAAGTGATGCCTCTCACACAATGGGCAACAGACCATGACCACTGAGAAAAAGGAGACAGGAAGTAAGCCCTACGGTGATCCCAGCTCACTGTTGGGATACCCCTCTGAGGCCAGAGCACAGGAGGGGGAACCCAAACCAAGTCCAGTGGTCTTGCTGAGTTGGAAAAGACAAGAGTTCAAGGACACAAAGGTGGTTATAATTTGTAGGACAGAATACCAAGGTGGGACCTACACAGAGAGGGATCTAGACATTTACAAAGTGTCTCCCTAGTCACTGGCCAAGGACTTCTCTGTGTCTGTGCAAGAGGAAACTGCCTGAGTCTGGGGAAGGAATCACACGGCAAACAAGCAGGCAGGGTTCCTGCAGGGTTAGGAAGCCCCTGCATTCCTACCAGCTACAGTGAAAGGACCTAACACACATGGCCTGGGGTAGAATCCTCAAAAAGAGTCTTACGGTGAAGCTGAATCACCCCTAGACTGACAGCAATCTCCAAGTAACTGTAATTATACACCAGGAAAACTTTTAAATCAAATCTTATTTAAAGGAATACTAGAAAACCCTGAAACCAAAAACATAACATTCACAATATCCAGCATCCAATCAAAAAACAAAGAAACAAAAACTACTAGGAATGTAAAGAACTTGTGAAATACGACGCATAATCAAGATAAAAATTAAGCAATAGAAAGAAATCCAAAAACGACATACATGATGGTACCAGAAGATAAAGTTGTTAAAACAACTGTTATAAACATGTTCTAGATATTCAAGAGGTAGGAGATATTATCACATAATGAGGAGAGAAACATAAAAAAAAGGCTCAAAAGGAACTTATAAAGATGAAAAACTACAGTACTTAAAATTAAAAATACACTAGCTAGGATTAACAGAACTAGACACTGCAGAAGAAAAAAGATTAATATTAGCAGATGTAGCAAGAAATATTACAAAGGGGATGGGGGGGGGACCCAAAAAACTGAACGTGGCATCACTGCCTTGTGGGACGGTATCGAGCATCTAACATAGGTGTAACTATAATCCCAGACAGAGGGCAGAGGAGAACGGAAAAAATGATGAAGAAACAACAGCTGACCAACTTCCCAATCTAATGCAAACTATACGTCCAAAGATTCAAAAAACTAAACAAACCGTAACCAAAATACATATAAGGAAAATTATGCCAATGCATATCATAATCAACTTGCTGAAAAGCAGTGAAAAGAGAATAAAAAACAAAACAAGACACTATGTTCAAAGGAAAAATGAACATCAGACTTATCAGAAATTATACGAGACACCAAGGGAGAGAGATTGTTAAAAGTACTGAAAGAATATTAGTCAATCTAAAATCTTTTACCCAGAAAAGCACCTTCTAAATTGAAGGCAAATTAAAAGCTTAGAGAACTCATTACCAGAAAAGCTGTACCACGAAAAATGTTAAAGGGAATTTCTTGGGTAGAAGGAAAATGATACCAGGAAGAAATGTGAATCTACACAAAAGAAATAAAGAGCACAAAGACGGTGCATCAAAGATATTTTTGCCTATTTAAAGCAAAAATGGTAACAATGTATGCTATGGGCTGAATGTCTGTGGCTCCCCCAAAATTCGTATGTTGACATCCTAACCCCCAAGGTGATGGTTATTAGAAAGCGTGGCCTTTGGGGGGCGCCTGGGTGGCGCAGTCGGTTAAGCGTCCGACTTCAGCCAGGTCACGATCTCGCGGTCCGTGAGTTCGAGCCCCGCGTCGGGCTCTGGGCTGATGGCTCGGAGCCTGGAGCCTGTTTCCGATTCTGTGTCTCCCTCTCTCTCTGCCCCTCCCCTATTCATGCTCTGTCTCTCTCTGTCCCAAAAATAAATAAACGTTAAAAAAAAAAAAAAAAAAAAAAGAAAAATTTAAAAAAAGAAAGCGTGGCCTTTGGGAAGTGGTTAGGTCACGAGGCTGGAGATTAGTGCGCTTATATAAGGAGACCCCAGAAGCTCCCTCTTCCTTTCTGCCATGTGAGGTTACAGCAAAAAGACAGCCATTCAAGGATCAGGCTCCAGGCAATCACCAGATACCTAATCTTGCTGGCAACTTGATCCTGGATCTCCCAACCTCCCTTCTACAGAAATAGATTCCCGCTACTTAGTCTCTGGTATCTTGTTGTAACAGTTTGAAGAGACTAAGTAAGACAATATATTGTGAGATTTATAGCATGTGTGTATATATATATATATGTAAAATGTACAACAGCAGCAGAAAGTATGGGAGGGCAAAATGAAAGTCTACTGTTATAAAAGTTCTTGCGTTATACATAAAGTAGTAGAATATTATTTGTAGACTATGAAAATTTAAAGATGTATATGTAAAGCCTAGAGCAACCGCAAGAAAAATGAAACAGATGCAGCTATTAAGACAATAGTGGAATGGAATGATTAAAACGGAATCATTAGAAAAAACAAACAAAACTCAATCCAAGGAAGTCATGATAAAAAGGAAAAAGAAACAAAACAGATAAGACAAATAGGAAAAAAATACTATAGGGGATGTAAATTTAACCATAGCAATAATTACATTCAATGTACATGGTTTAAGCATCTCAATTAAGACAGGTATTGTCAGACTGTGTATATGGTATCTATAAGAAACTATATCCTACCTATAAGAAACCCACTTTAAATAAAGACACATGGACAGGTTTAAAGTAAAAGGATGGAAAGAGATCTATCATGCAGACTTTAATCAAAAGAAAGCAGGAATGGCTTTATTGGTATCAGACAGAGCAAACTTCAAATTAAGGAATATTACCAGAGATAAGAGACATTTCATGATGCTAACATGTCGACTCTTTAAGAGCATAGAACACCATGAAGTAGATCTAAACCTAGTTAGTATCTGCTTCAAAATCCATGTTGGAAACAACAGGAGCAACAGAGCTGGAGAGTTTAACAATCCCCTCTCAGTGAGGGGCAGAGCCTAGCAGGCAGACATCAGGAAGGATACAGAAGACCTGAACAACACTATCAACCGACATGACCTGACATTTATAAAACACTTCCCCGAACAGCAGCAGAATATTCATTCTTTTTATGTGTTTTACACATAACACATTCATCACGAGACCATTCTGGACCACAGATGAGGTCCCCATACCCCTAAGTGAACTGAAATTACACTGGGTATCTTATCTGACCACAACAGAATTAAACTAGGTATCAATAACAGGAGGCTTATGTGGGAAGTCCTAAATACTTGGAAAATAACACCAACAACACGCTTGTAAATAACCAGTGGTCAAAGAGGAAATCACAAGGGAAAACAGAAAACATTTTGAACTGAGTGCAAATGAAAATACGTACATCTCAAATCTTGTGGGATACAGCTAAATACACCAAAGCAAACCAAAGGATTCAATAAAAAATCCATCTTAGGGGCACCTGGGTGGCTCGGTTAAGCGTGCAACTTCAGCTTCGGCCATGATCTCACCGTTCGTGGGTTTGAGCCCAACGTCGGGCTCTGTGCTGACAGCTCCGAGCCTGGTGCCTGCTTTGGATTTTGTGTGTGTGTGTGTGGGTGTGTGTGTGTGGGTGTGTGGGTGTGTGTGTGTGTGTGTGTGTGTGTTTGTTCGCGCGCGCGCGTGCGCGCAAGCGGCTCTCTGCCCCTCCCCCATTCACCCTCGCTCTCTCTCTTGCTCTCAAAAATAAACATTGAAAACAATCTTTTAAATCCATTTTAGAGCATATTTTAGCCAAACTGAATCTATTTGGCAATGATTAAATATGCGTGGTATTCACCTTCCATAAAGGGGCTTATTAATTCATTGGTAATGCTCACCAAAAGCAAAGACCTCTGCTGGCTGTTACTGAGGATGCGAAGAAAGAGAAGACACAGTCCCTGGCTCGGTCTGAGAAGACGAACGCCTGTCGTACCCAGACGCCACCCAGACGCCACGGCCGAGCCGGAGGAGGTCGCCAGGGTATGCAGCGAAGGCGCACGACCCCCCAGGTCAGGAGGACCCGGGAGGCTGGGCCCAGGCGCCCGACGCAGGAGAGAGCTGGGAGAGCACCAACAGGACTCGGGCAGAGGCCCGGAGGGACGAAAGGCAGAAAGCAGAAAAGCCAAAAACGGCGGGCGGCAGGTTCAGCTGACTGGACTTCCCCGCAACACAGGCGCCGTGGGAGAAAGGAAGCCTGGGGTGACTGGCAGCCTGGACTTGAGGCCAGAACCCGGGTCTGAGTCCTGGATCCACTGCCGCGGACAGAGTGACTACGGTGCAATGTGTCTGCTTCTCCGAGGCCCACTCTCCTCCTCGGTGTAGTAGATCGAAAACGCCCCTGCCTGTCACTCGAGAGGCTGCAGAGCAGCTGCAGGGGGCGCATAGGGAAGCCCCACGTGACATCCGGGCACCGGGAACTGAAGGCTTCGCCGAGCCGGAAGGCGGCCCAATGACCCTGGGGCCGGAGGTGGAGGAGTGGCACCCTGCTAATGTGATGCTGGAGGGGACGTGACAGAGCCCGGGAATAAGGGGACCACAGCAGCGCAGGCAAGGAGAAGGAGGACCGAGGGCCTCGATCGGATCGGCAAGGCTGCGGTGGAAGGCGCCACAAGAGGCGAGCAAAGGAGTCCTCGGGGCACAGGCTGCGCTGATGGACCACGGCTGGCGACGAGGCTACGGCAGATACGTGGGCAACTCTGGCCCCCAAACAGAAAAGCTGGAAAACAGGGCTTACTTTGGTGAGAAGGTAGAACGCTTCTACACGAACTTTACCAAACAGGAAGAAACAGCTGACTTTGGGAGGAAAACGATCTCGCGGGATGAAATACTTAATCCTACAAACTGTGTATCTATTCTAAAAGCATCTGGCAAATAACTTCCGCATACGATTACGCTAATGCCATTTAGTGGAACACTGTATCTGAATTTCACCATACCATTTCTGACATCTATAAACTTTCACGGGTTGGGATTTTATGTGAAGGTTACGAGAAATGCAAAAATGCACAAATGAGGACACCACAGAGAACTACTCATGTGCTACCGCAGATGCACCAGAATTCACCGTCGGGTAAACCTCTGGTGGGGAACTAGCAGAGCCGAAGCACGTAAGCAGTGAAAAAGACCAACATGGTGGTAAGAAAAAAGGGAGTCACCTGACACTGAATTCTTTGCTTTAAATCACAATCGATCAATCAAGCCCAATGCCCTGAATGCACCAAACACACCAACTTAACAGAAAACACGACACCGCTCTTGAATGGAGTGTGACCGTGTGGGCTGGGGACTGCGGGCGAATGAACACAATGCCAACTGGTGCCTCAGAATCCACTGCCTAGGGTGACGAGGCTGAAAAACTGAGCCTTCATTCCGCTCCAGGAGAACCACGGTCACACACTTAGCCCAGCCTCACGATGTGACCAACAAGATGCTCACTTTTCAAAATGACGACTGGAAATTAGGGTTGAATAATGTTCATTGCAATTAGCTTAGGTCAGAAATTCAAACGATTTCCAAATACAATACAGGAAGTGAAACAGAATCAGATCTGCAGTTTACTCCAATAACTCAATGGGTGAAGGTTTGTTGTTTCAGGAGAATGAAAAGCTTTTCTAAGCCTATCTAAAAGACATTTAGAAAAGTGTCTATTACATGCCAGTTTATAAATTACTTCTCAGCCAATAGCAAGAGCTATTCAAGGTCTGGCACCATAGCTTTTTGCTAACAAACTACATTTTTGCCCAGAATCAGGGTTAGTGTAGAAAGCGTACATGTAGAAAGAAATCCTAACTAGCACCCTGGGAGTAACTTACTCAACCTTCTTTGCTTGCAGCATGTAAAAACAAACCTCAAAAGGCAATTTAAAAAAGGGGGGGGGGCGGGAGGAGAGGGAAACATCTGGATAGGCTCCAGAGAACTCACCCGTGCAAAGTCAAATGCATATCTGTAAATAAGTTTAAAGTTTGTAGAATCATTTAATAATGATCTTAAGTAATCCAAAGTATTTCTGAGTTTTTCTGTTGTATCACATCTAGAAAAACAGAATAAAGGCAAATTATAACCTGAGTTTTTTTCTTAACTGGGGCAGTAACATGAAACAGAATACCAAAAGACAATAAAACCCTGGAGTTGCAACACATTCATGATGACCCATTTCCCTACGTTTTTGATTTTTAAAAATTTCAAATGTACAGAAAAACGGAAAGAATAATGAACAAGCACCCATATACCCATCCCCTCAGTTCATAACACACATTGTCACATTTGTGCTCTCATGTGCACTTTTTTCCGTACCACTTGAAAGTAACTTACTAACATGATGACACTTCACTCCTAAACACTTAAATACCATCATCACTCCTAATATTCTGTCAGTGTAAACTTTCTTAGCTAATATACAACCCATATACAAAGTTCCCCAGTGTTCCCTCAATTTTCTTCACAGATGCTTTTTCTTGATCCAGGATCCAATCAAGGCTCACGCATTGCTTTTAGTTGTCATATCTCCTTAGTCTCCAGAAGGGTGTCACCTCTCTTCTTTCTTGACAATGCCATTTTTGAGAACGGTTGTTTTGTAGAATCTCCGTTTGTCAGATAATTTCCCTCTGATTATACTTAAGCTAAATGGTTATGACAATGCTGCTTGTGAGGCCCTTCTCAGTGCACCCCATGAGAGGACTTGTAACGTCAGTCTGTCCCATTAGGAGTCACAGTAAATGGACTCATTCAGTTAAGGTAACATCCCCCAGATTCTCCATGAACAGGTATTTTCCCTCCTCTGAAATAGTATGTAATCTATGGGATGATATCTTGAGACTGTGAATCTTGTTCCCGAACAACCTTCCATCCGGTGGTTTTAGCCTCCACTGGTGATACCACCCGAATCGGCTTTGCATTTGAAGATGCAAAACGGTGATTTTTCTGACTCTATCACCCTTACCGGCTGAAGTTATTCTATAAAGAAGAGTTCTACTCACCACCTTTTGCGTTTTCTGGACTTAAGGATTTTTGCTTTTTATTCAGTGTTATAATCTTTTACTGCCTTTATTCTTTTTGGTGCACAAATCGTCCTCATTTGGGCAGTGGCCCATTCAAGCTGGTGCCAGTGTCCTTCTGACATGTGCCATCAGTCTCTGAGCACGTCCTTGCTTATGGTACAAGATATTCCAGCTCACCTTGTACTTTCTCTACCCTAGACTTGAAATCAGCTATATCTCCAGGGAGCTTTGGTGATGAAAACCTGTTTTTACAGATAAGGGACACACTGTTTATTTTTCCTAAGGAAGCAGACTGATTGGCTAATTTTACAAACTAATTTTCTGTTCCTCATATCTAGCCCTTAAAAATGAGAACCAAGAGTCACCATTTCCATCAGCAAAATCAAAGCTTTTCAATGCTGGACGTGCTTTCTTGTGTTCCCCTGTAGGGCTTTCACCTACCACTAAGCATAAGTAATACACAGTAAAAGTATTATCAACGTAAACAGTTTATATACTTTATAAACTAAAATACCGTTCATACGTTTACATCATAGATCAGCACACTGATCTATCTTTAGCAATAAATTTGTAAAGGTTTCTTTTTGTAGCTAACTACAAAATAGTCCCCCATAATGTACTGAGATAATAAAATACCTAAAAGTCAAGAATTAGAGTAAATGTTTCACTTCTATGAATGTTTCAACAAGTTAGAATGTGCTGTATTTCTTCCGGATGTTTGAAAACTAAAAAAGATAACAATTAGACTGTTTTAGAAGTCAGAAAAGGCAGGGGCAGCTGGGTGGCTCAGTCGGTTGGGCATCTGACTACGGCTCAGGTCATGATCTCCCAGTTCGTGAGTTCGAGCCCCACGTCGGGCTCTGTGCCGACAGCTCAGAGCTTGGAGCCTGCTTCTGATTCTGTGTCTCCCTCTCTCTCTGCCCCTCCCCCGCTTGTGCTCGGTTTCTCAAAAATGAATAAATGTTAAAAAAAAAAAAACTGTTTTAAGAAGTCAGAAAAGGCTTCTTTAAGGGACTGAAATGTTAGCTAATGGCTGAGAGCAGAAACAGGATATTTCTGGAGCAGAGGGTTTGCCAGATAAAAGGAACAGCATGCGCAAAGGCCCAGTGGCAGAAGGGAGCATGCCAAGCTCAAAGACTAAAGAAACCCACTGTGACCAAACGGAAGAGAGTAAGAGGGGAAGTGGTTCCAGGATAAGGCTGAAAGGGAGGTGAGGCCAGGCCATAAAGGGTTTTGTGGTCCATACTGTTTTTTGTTTTTTAAATTGAATCCTAGAAACACTGGAAGCCACCTCCAACCATGGGAGAGACCACAATCAGGCTTGCATCTTGAAAAATTCACTCTGAATCTCTGTGGAGAAAGGCTGGGGAAGAAAAAAAAGAGAGATGCTGATAGCCTAGTTAGAGATCTAGCGCCAACCCCCAAAAGAGGGCTGGTAGAAGCTAACAGGGCACACGAGAAAGCAGGAAGCTGGAGTCTAGGAGGCAGGAAGGGAGCAGGGCCTTCTCTGCACTGGGGACTCTACTGTATGGTTTGATTTTTTACTGTATACATAAATAACTAATGATACTTTATTAACAATATGGCAGAGGGTCAAAGAGGAGAGAAACCAGCTAACCCCGAAATATTTAAGGCCGAGGTCTCTCGTCTTCACTGGAAAGGAAGGTTAAGGACCAAAGCCACAGGAAATTGGCCAGATTTTGGCAGGGGGTTTAGTTTAGTCCTGTCCAATGAGAGGAAGAAGAACAGATGTCTGTTTCAACAGATTCAAGGGCAGAGAGCGCTCATTTAGACATCTGCTACATAGCTAAAAGAAAATAAAGTAGCCATGAGTCTTTGGGTAGAACCGCAAGGCAAAATGGAAGTTCGTTAGCATGGCTGGGAGTCTAGCTGCCACCCTGGCAAAAGATGTCCCCTGAAAGACGTTTCCATTTGTCTTAAGACGCTCAGAGATCCTGTCTGGAGTAAAGCATAAAATACCAAAGTAAAATTTTCACTTCATGTGTGTAATAAAGACAGTTACACATGTTAGAGCTATTACCATCAATAAAGAGTTTAATCTGCTTTAAAAGGGCCCCTGCCCCGGGGCGCCTGGGTGGCTCAGTCGGTTAAGCGTCCCACTTGACTCAGGTCAAGATCTTGCGGTTTGTGAATTGGAGCCCTGCATCAGGCTCTGTGCTGATGGCTCAGAGCCTGCTTCGTATTCTGTGTCTCCTCCTCTCTCTGCCCATCCAATGCTCATGCTGTGTCTCTCAATAATACATAAACGTTTTTTTTTTTTTTTTTTTAAAAAAAAAGGCGGGGGGGAGGGCCCTGACCCACAGAGCCTCTGGAGTGACCCCCAGCAGGGAACACGCCTCTGAGTCACCCAGTCCGAACTACAGGTTGCCATCTAGTGGCCACTCAACAAGATCAAGTGAAGAAACTGGCTTGTCGGGAAGTTGAAGCAAACCAGCCCGGGACTTCAGGAAGCAGCCACATCTTCAGCCTCCCCCCTGCCCCCTCCCCCCTCCCCACCCCCGCTTTCCGGTGTATCACACATAAGAAAACTCCTGTTACTTTCTGAGTGACATAGTGCCACACCGCTCAAGAGCACCGTTTTCCAAAACAAAACGTGGCCATACTGTGGGATCATTTCTTCTGTGACTTCTGCTCCTGTTACAGATTCAGAAGCACCAGAAATCGGGACAATAAGCACCAAAGGTTAAAACCAAAAGGAGTTCTCCATTCCCTGGGGAAAGGCCTTCACCCCTTCAGTTAGCCAAAGGTATTTTTCCAGCCAATCCTCACTTCTATGCAAAGTAAGCTACAAGTCTAACACACTTTTGTTTAGCTTAAACAGCTTTGTAAGTTTGATTCATTAGAAGTAACCTTAAACCCACGTGTTCGAACAAGGCGATAAAACAAACAGTCCACTGAAATGAGTTGTGCCTTCTCCTGACTGAGAATGAGCTACAGAACGTGGAATGAACATATCGGCCCCCCCACTCCTGCCAGATGCCCTCCGTCACTCCTTCCAGCACTTCCAAAACACTGGCCCTGGTGGGGCTTGCACACAGCTCACTCCCCTCCCCAGTGTCCAGGAGATGGGAGTTCTGAGAGCCCAGGCGGGAGTCACAGAGCATCACTTCCCTTTCCTGGTTCTAGATGTGCTGCCAGAGACACCCAGGGAGCAGCGGAGCATAGTCTCCACTCCCTCTGTCCAGTAACCATTTTCTTCAAACTTAGCATCTTAATCAAATATTCTATTATAAATACAGGGATTGTCACATACACTTTAATTCCAGACAGGTTTAATGAAACCAAAAAAGGGCAAAAAAGACAAAAATCCAAACTAGAAGACAAAACAGGCAATTCAGTAGACAGATTACTTTCTATCTCTAGAGCATATTCGTCTCTGAGTATTCTTATTTACCGGGTGTGGACACCTTACAAATACAGTACTTATGTAATCAATTCGAGAAGCATAAAGAGAAGTGGCCTTACTATTTTTGGATCTTTTGGCTGAACTTTGCTTCTGAGCCCCTGCCCCAAAAGGACTGTCTTGCTCGTGAGTTTTATTTCCCCAGGATGTAGAATACTGCAGTTGGCACATCGCTGCCATCCAAACACTTGCTGAACAAATCAATCTAGAGAGGTTAAGGGAGGGGGAGTGGAGGTTCTTAAAACTTGCAATTCGACTATTCTGAACTATAGAGAACCTTAAAGGTTGTTCTGAGTAATGATCTCTTCCTCATTGATGAGGAAACCAGTCTCCAAGTTTCGTATCACACAAGAAGAAAGCAGGCTCCACCCTGCCCTTAGAGTGGACCCAGCTTGTCACCTCATCTTGAACTACAAGGACCAAGTGGCAGTACCCTAGAGGAACCCAACTGCCCCCGTGTGTGTCACACTGAGTGGCAAGCAGGGTTCCCAACAAAGAACCTACGGGGTGGGGTCCCTGCAATTCCCCTCTGCCCTCCCAGGAAACTTACATAGACCTCCCAGGAAACTGCATACTTCCCAGGTGGTGTGGCCCTCAAAACGCAAGGGAAAGGCCTGGCAGTGTGTAACATTCTTTTGTAAAGGCAAATGTAAAAAATAATCTAGAATTACTTAAAAATGGATATTATAGCCTCTTAAGACAAATGAAAATGTGCCCGAAACATACTAATGGTGCCTCCTCTGAAGGCTTGAAATAAAATCTTGATATGGCCATGCATTCATCATTACACAGGCCCCCCTTTACAAAGTGCAGCCATTATGTGCTGTACTCAGAAGGCAGTTAGGAAAGGCAGGGGGGGAAACAGTGAAAGTTAGTAGACTTAAAATTGTTAAGGAGATGTTCCCAACATGACAAACATAATTTTTAAAGAGATTTCAGAGGACTTAACCCTAAAATTCTAGAGCATGATGACAGGAAAGTGTATGGCTTTATCTAAAACTAATTTGCCATCAGACAACAGTTGTTACAGGAAGAATGTGACTTAAGAATCAGAAGTCTTGGGGCACCTGGGTGGTTCAGTCAGTTAAGCATCCAACTCTTGATTTGGCTCAGGTCATGATCTCCGGTTACGATCAAACCCCACGTCGGGCTCTGTGCTGAGTGTGGAGCCTGCCTGGGATTCTCTCTCTCCCTCTCTACTACTCCCCTGCTTGCTTGTGCTCTCTCTCAAAATAAACATTAAAAAAAAAAAAAAAAAAAAAAGATCAGAAGTCTTGGGTTTTCTTCCCATTTCTGCCACTTACTTTAACACATCATGTATCCCATGTGTCCCTTCTAAGCCTCAGTTTCCTCATTTGTAAAATGTGCAGGATAAAGCCTGATTTGTCTTCCTCACAAGGAAGGCAGCCGTGAGGCTCCAATGGAAAAGCAGCAAAATGACTTAAGAACTACTAAAGCATGGTGCAAATAAAGCATTGTTATCAATAACAAATGGATAACAATTTTGGCAAATTCCAAAATTATTTGAATAAAACCATAAAACCATTTCCACTCCAATTTCAATCCAGTAAATGTCAAAGTCTATTATTCCTAGTAAAAGTAAAAAAAAAAAAAAAAAAAAAAAAAAAGAGTCATTCCGTAGATCAAAGTTACTATGTTAATAATCTGCTCTTCATCTTCAGGTACCACTGAAATATTTACTTATCCTCAATTGTATCCTTCAATTCAGAATGCAGAGTAACAACTGTTTACTTGAATGAAACTTTGTGTACACACACACACACACACACACACACACACACACACACAATGAACACATAAAACCACTGTTTTTTTTCTCATTCTGGGTAACACAAATAGACTCTTTATTATTATTTTTTAACCACTGGAGTAATGAAGTTCCAATTTTGCCCAAAGGTAAAATCAGAATATATAAAATACATATTTTCATTTATAAGTTAAACTTCAGTCAACTTTTTCTCCCTAACTGTAAACCAGATGCTGATAGGCCTTTGCTTTTTAAGCTCTGAGCCTGTGCTAATATGACAGTCACTAGACACACATGGCCATCAAGCACTTGAAATGCAGTTAATGCAAACTGAGAGGGATCATAGATGTAAAATATGTACCAGATTTTGAAGACTTAATATGAAAAAAAGAATGTACAACAGCTCATAAATTTTGAAAATATTGATTATATGTCTGAATAATAAATAATATTTTGGATATCTGGAGTTGAATAAAATATATTAAAATTAATTTTACTTGTTTCTTTTAACTTTTTTTTTAATGGGACTGCTAGAAAATTTAAAATTACATATGTGGCTCACATCTGTGAGAAGAGGAGAGGCTGGTCTATTTTCTATTGGGCAGCTCTGCTCTAGAAGAATACTAAAGTAAACAATACACATTATATAAAAATTATAATTGCAAAACTTCATGCATACTGTCTTCTCTTCATCATGAAAATGGGATTTGGCCTTTACACCTATAGCCACAGGTGAAGTTTGCCAGATCACCCGGCTTTCCTGCAGTCACCCAACCCAGGCTCCTGACCCACCAGGGAGGAGGCAGCCAGCTGGGAAGTGCAAGGACGCCACCCCGCCTCCCAACCAGGGCAGCCGCGGGACTTACTGTAGAGAAGTCATTCCTTTTAACCATTCCTGCAGAGTAAAATAACCCATGTTTTGTGCATCCAATTTCCAAGCTAGGACAAGCATAACTACCTGTATAAAAACAAACAAAAAAACAGACCAATCAAATCAGAACGACAGATCTCAGCAATTAATCATATTAACAACTCTCCAAATGCTTCTGTTCGCCGCAGTTTAGTCACTGAAATATCAACAGGGTAACTTCAAAAATGAGTTCTAGGCTGGGAAACATCCAAAAGTTTGGTAATTCATCTGCTGACAAGGGCTTGGGGAGACATGAACTCTTATGATGCAGAATGGTGGAAATGTAAAGCCATTAACCTCTCCACAGGGCAATTCTGCAATATTTATCAAAATTAAAACCAGTGTTTGACTCAGCAATTCCACTTAAGGAAAGTTATATTATAACTTATACCTGTGCACGAACACAAAGATGTATATTCAACAATATTTTCTGCAGAATTATTTATAGCAGCAAAAGAATGAGAACAACCAAACATTAATCAGGGACTAAGTATATACTTCCTTGCTGAATACTTTCTATACAAAGGAATACTATGCTGCCATTAAGACAAATGAAGTAGAGTTATCAGTACAAATAGGGAACAATCTCCAAGATTTAGTGAAAAGAGCAAGCTGTAGATCAGAGGGCTAAAAAATAAAAAGGTAAGTGGTGAGTCATACACAATAATGCAGCTGTACCACAAATACATTAGTGTTTGTGAGTTGAACTATACACACTGAAGAAAATTATTGTGAAGTGGCCCCACATCCCACTTAAATAGCGCTGTGCCTGGAATGAGCACAGGATGAGTGACAGGGCCCAATCACTTCTCAGCGGGGTGCCACTCTTGCTTTTAGTGAATCTTCTGAAACTCTGCAGGCATCAGGAACTGTAACAACTCTAGTTTATGGCACTACTTGTCACTTAGCTGCTTTAGAGAAAAGATGACACAGAGATACTGCCAGTGAGTTTAATAAACACCTGAAGGAGTAAAGACAAAATTACATTTCAAAAGCGCATCTAGCTTCCAACTATCCAGGGCTCTGCAGAGGGAAAGAGCTGAGGCCATCCATCCAAGAAGAGGGTAAAGAAGAGGGACAGGGATTTCCGAGGACCATCCTGCCACTCTGTGGGACTGCGTACCTCAGGACGTTGTCCACACCTAACGGACATCCAAGTCCTGACCTGGGGATCACATATTCACTGCTAAATGGCTACATCTCCATTTGTTGTAACAAAACAAACAAACAAAAAATCAATGGCAAGAAAATAGATCTGTGAAAATTGGCCAGGGACTAGCATGTTCCACATTTGGCAGCTAATTTGATTTCTTTACACAGGACCTGAAGGCTTCATTTCGACGGCTGGAAGAACCAACCCAACCATTAATCTATCACCCACGTGCCCCACTGGGTCAGATGGCGATGGTGGTAAAAGGAATCGGGATGATGTAACATGAAAAAAGTAAGGCAAGCAGTCAATTAGAAATCACTCCAGATGATTTAATTGGCCTCTGAAAGCCACTACACAAATTAAGTACTGCAGAACAATGCTATTTAGGAGGTTCAGAAAGTCGGTCCTTGCGTTTGCCAGCAAGCTAGCTTGTGGACTAAAAATGTCCAGCTTTGTCTAATTTATAACTGCAAGATTAATGAAAAGCTTTCTCTTGATGCTGACTCTATGGTTTTCCACGTTAGAAGTGATTAGCAGTGAGAACCCACTGAATCTCTAAGCCCTTTCATCAAATCTCAATTAAATCAGTACATATCAATTTTTAAAGTCACTAGGTTTTTTAGATTAAACAATCTAGATTACTAGGTAGATTACTAGCACTGATTAGTAAACCAATGTTTCTACATATGCACACCATCACAAAACAGCATTGCTTAATAGGTTAAAAAATTTTTTTTAATTTTTTTTTTAATGTTTATTTATTTTTGAGACAGAGAGAGAGACAGAGCATGAACAGGTGAGGGACAGAGAGAGAGGGAGACAAGACACAGAATCTGAAGCACACTCCAGGCTCTGAGCTGTCGGCATGGAACCCAACACGGGGCTCAAACCCACAAACCACGAGATCATGACCTGAGCCGAAGCTGTAAGCTCAACTGACTGAGCCACCCAGGCGCCCCTACGTTAAAAATTTTTTAACTTAAGAGACCCAAACTTCCCCAAAAGAGCACACATGTTCTTCCAAATATTTACACATCAGTGGATTTCCCCTCATCCCTCAGCTTTTCTTGGAATTCTGACTCCCACATAACAATTTACCCTAGGTGAAATAACCCCCATTTTCAGTTTTTAAAAAAACTATTTTGAGAGATAGAGAGAGAGAGAGAGCACGTGTGCACATGGAAGGGACAGAGAAGAGAGACAGAATCCCAAGCGGCCTCTGAATGGTCAGCACTGAGCCGGATGTGGAGCATGACCTGAGCCAAAATCAAGAGTCATATGCTCAACGCCTGAGCCACCCAGGAGCCCCTAACCCACATTCTAGAACTCAAACTTCCTATGTTCTCAAACAATATATATACTAAATGCTCAATAAGAAAGATTTAAAGTTCCACATAAACACTTGTTAAATTAAAAAAAAAAAAATGGTCAGGGCACAGAAACACACACAAGTATGCATGAAATGTGGCTAAAAAGTCAAAGTAGATATTCACGATGAGTATTTCTTTACACAAAATGGACTTTTCTTATGGTAGCTAATAAGGAAGCTAATTAGGCAAACAAAAGGTTTTGCTGTGGCCGTAGTAAATGACAGTAGATTTGAATTTTACAAACCTGCTTAAATTTCCTAGGCTATAAATATCAGGCAAGGTGAAGGTTTTAAGTAAAGTATTTGAAAGTGCTAACTCAACAATGAGGACAAGGCTTTAAAAACAATTTTACTTCTTATTTTTCAAATGTTAACATTTCTGAAATTGGGATGCATTCCAAATGGATGCATATCAGAGTTTATTTAGCAACACTTTTTCTTTCTTAGTGATGATATACAACTTCTATTAATGGCAGCTTAGAACTGAAGTACAGTAATAAATACTTTAGAATAATCTTCTGAATTCATTTTCCTAGTCTTCAATGTGATTCAACATGTTAAGTCTAGTTCTATTCCTAAGAGGAGACTAAGGGACACCATTGCCCCCCAAAAGGATAATAACAGCAGCTCTCTGTTACGGAGTACTGCTATTTGAAGAACTGTGCCTTTCTTCAGTTAGAATCAACACCAGCCCTCCCTCCCACCTGACAGGCCTCCGGGCCTCTGAGAATAAATGTTCACACAGTGCCTCTCACACCTGCAGCCTGACCCTGGCCTCCCAATCTCCTCCCTTTCCGGCCCTGTTGCCCACCTCTGATCATATGCTGATGACAGTCCCCTCAAAGGCAGAACCTTTGAGTCTGGGGCACCTTGGTAGCTCAGTTGGTCGAGCATCCAATTTTGGCTCAGGTCATGATCTTGTGGTTCGTGAGTTCGAGTCCCACATCAGGCTTGCTGCTGTCAGCCTGTCAGCGCAAAGTTTGTTTCGGATCCCATCCCCATCCTGTGTCCCTCCCCAGCTTGCGCTCTCCCAAAACTAAATAAAAATTTGAGAGAGAGAGGGAGAGAACCTTTGGGTCTGTTCTCAGGTCCAACTCACTCTTGCCCCTCTTATTATTCAGTCCAGAAAACACTCTGCCAACGTTGGCCCAGCTGTCATCAGGAAACTTCTTTCATAAGCCAGTGTTTTGTTTTTTTTTTAATCTTTTTAAAAAAATGTTTGTTTATTTTTGAGAGAGACAGAGACAGAGAGACAGAGACAGAGACAGAGAGACAGAGCACGAGCAGGGGAGGAGCAGAGAGAGAGGGAGACACAGAATCTGAAGCAGGCTACAGGCTCTGAGCTCTCAGCACAGAACCTGCCAAGGGGCTCAAACCCACAAACCACGAGATCATGACCTGAGCCAAAGTCGGACGTCCAACCAACTGAGCCACCAAGTGCTCCTGAAGTGTTCTTTTCTATGCTTATGACTAGTCTATGGGCAAGATCAGACAAAATACTACTGGCAGTTCTCCCCAAACCTTTATACCAAAATGAATAGTTCATTAAGATACTGAACTAGATCACATTAAAATAAAAAACTACAAGACAAAAATCCACGTAATGAGCAAAAGGCTCTTTAGAAAATGTAAGGTGTTGGAGGGAGTTGGGAGAGGACAGAGGCATACAAATGTCAAGGGTAAGAAAAGTTTTAAGAATGAAGTGTGAAGTCTTTAGAGTTGTTTTTTTTTTTAATTTTTTAAAGTTTATTTATTTTTGAGAGAGAGACAGAGAGAGCAACTGGGGGAGGGGCAGAGAGAGGGGGAGAGAGAGAATCCCAAGCAAGTTCCTCTCTGCCAGCACGGAGCCCGATGCGGGGCTCAAGCTCACAAACCGTGAGATCATGACCTGAGCTGAAACCAAGAGTCGGACGCTCAACCGACTGAGCCACCCAGGCGCCCCAAAAGTGTGAAGTCTTAATTTCCAGTTTTAAGAGCATGACATACGTGCATGGGCAGCAATCTTCCAAGAAGAGTCTATACAAGGAGGATGATCTCTTGTGATCTCTTCCCCATCATAAACTCATTTAGGACCTTAGACATATTTGTTAAATTGGAGGCTAATGCAATATTAAACTGCATAGTTAATGAACCAGGGCACCTGTATGAGCATAACTTTTCATTTTAGTGTAAGAGAGATGATGTAGGAACAGGAAAAAAATATTCAACAATAACATGACGATAAGAGTTGGGAAAGGGGCGCCTGGGTGGCGCAGTCGGTTAAGCGTCCGACTTCAGCCAGGTCACGATCTCGCGGTCCGTGAGTTCGAGCCCCGCGTCAGGCTCTGGGCTGATGGCTCGGAGCCTGGAGCCTGTTTCTGATTCTGTGTCTCCCTCTCTCTCTGCCCCTCCCCCATTCATGCTCTGTCTCTCTCTGTCCCAAAAATAAATAAACGTTGAAAAAAAAAAAAATTTTAAAAAAAGAGTTGGGAAAAATAATTAAGCATATAAAATAACTTCTCAAAAAAAATTTTTAAAGGAAATACTTAAGGCCTTTATACTAAAAAGCAATCCCGTGGGGCGCCTGGGTGGCGCAGTCGGTTAAGCGTCCGACTTCAGCCAGGTCACGATCTCGCGGTCCGTGAGTTCGAGCCCCACGTCGGGCTCTGGGCTGATGGCTCAGAGCCTGGAGCCTGTTTCCGATTCTGTGTCTCCCTCTCTCTCTGCCCCTCCCCCGTTCATGCTCTGTCTCTCTCTGTCCCAAAAATAAATAAACGTTGAAAAAAAAAAAAAATTTTAAAAAGCAATCCCTGAGTTAAATTTAATCGGAAGTGAAAGAGCTATGAAAGATTCTTGATAATTACAACTTATTCCAAACCCCTATGAATAATTACTCAAAAATCTGGACAAACTCTACATTATGCTGAACAACTAGGGAGGGGGACAAAGGTACAGAATAGACTATGACTCAGCCCCCCAGCTCATCTCTCACGGGAGGTACACATGCCCAAAACACTTTCTAAACATCTAGTTTAATTACTTTACTATCGTACCTTTTAGATACAAGAAACAAACAAGAGGAAAACATGACTGACTAGTTACACCATGCCAATTAAAACAAAAAAATTTTGCTTAGAAATCCAATTAGAATTGAAACTTGTTTCTTAGATTGCCTCACAAAACTAACACACCATTCCTTCTTTACTGTTGCTTTATTTGTCAAGGGACAAAAGACAAGAAAAATAATCAACCGATTTGCCCAACTTAATAGGCTAGACTTACATTTTCTGGTTCAACACCAATGTCTTCGCAAAATTTCTCCATGCCTTCAGGACCTACAATATCATCAGTACCTGCGATGAAATGCAATCTTACATAAATTAAATCTGACCACGTACATGATTATTACTACAGTGATATTACACTGCTGAAATATTTATTATTAAAATAAACGAAAATCAAATAATACCTACAGGCCAGAACTCCTTTCTGAAAAAAAGAAATCACCAAGTGTAAAGTGAACAATATTCGGGAATTTCAGTTACTTCTTTAAAGGATTCGGCTCTGCACAATCATCTGTCAATGTATTGCCATGCCTTTCGACCTACGGACAGAGGCCACACATAATTTTTGTCTGAAGATAAGGCCACTTTGCTTCTTTAAAGTAGCGTACAGCTCTGCCTGATTTGGGTAGTAATTTTTGGAAACATAGCAGAGAACCACACAATGTTCTTTATAAAATTAACTGGGAAATAACATAATCGTTTCTTTTACATAGAAGAAAAGCCAGGAGTCTTTTTGTTCCTGGTAAGGCCATAAAGCCTCTTCCTCCTCGGGCCTCAGCTCTGCTTCTTCCCAAAAGAACCGCCTGCATGGTCCATCTCCACTTGACCTGCTGCTCCTTCTTCAACCACTGCAATTTGGTTTCTGTTCCTCTCTCTCTCCTGAAACTTCTTGCCAAGGTCACCAATAACACCTTACCTGCCAAATCTAATCGACAGTCGGATCTTTATTTTATCTGACCTTTCTGTGGTATCTGAAACTTTGAAGCAATTCTTTGCAAAATCTGCCTCCTCCCACGGCTCGCAGAAGTACCCTCCCTCCGGTTTCCCTCCTACTTCTCTCCTCCTCTGGCTTCTTAATGTGTTCCTTCGCTTCTCCCAGCTTGTTAGATTTCATGTGCAGGGTTCCATCTTTAACCCTCGTCTGGTCCATTCTACACCTTCGCCCAAGCTTCAACCATGCTCGAGTTTCCAGGCCCACACTTTCCCCCCGTAGTTTTGGACTGTCTACCACATTACTGCCCGGCTACCCCACCTGCTGTTTCACTGCCACAGCTAAACTCAGCTTCTGTCCCAAGCCTCTTCCTGCATTTCACATTTTCAGCCATCACCTCGCGGAGAAGGACCATCTGTCCATGCCAAGCCTGCTTATCCTCCTGTACTCTGTCCCACTGGTGGCACCAGCAGAAACAGAAACCTGGGAGTCACTCTGAACTCTTCCCTTCTCTTACACTCTCCACATCCAGTCAATTACCGAGTGTACTGCCCGTTTTTCCTGCCAAACACTTAACTGTACCTATCCCGTGCTGACCTGCTCAGGCTTTATTCTCTCACTCAGATGACCACAGCGGTCTCCCCAGGATCTCCCTAACTCCATAGCCCTGTACCCTCCAGCCCCTCCTCCACACAGCTGCCTAAAGGAGCCATCCCAAACACAAATCCCACGCTGGCTTAAAATCCTTCAATGGCTCCCACCACCTGAAGATAAAGTCCAAAGTCTCAACCGTACCAAATAAGGTTCTCAATGATCTAGTGCCTCCTTTCCTCTTCAGCCTCCTATCTTTCCACCTTTAAATCAAGTTTCTTGAAAATAAATGAATCAATAAATATTATTAAATGAATAAAAACTGAGACCCAGAAATACTTACCTATGGTTTGCTCTGCACACAGGTCCTGCCACACACCCAATACCAGACTGTTCTTTCTGGCCTCGGCCCATCTTCCTCTCCCTTCCCCATGTTATCTGGCCAACTCATTCAGTCTTTAAGGGGAAAGCAGACGGGAGCCCTCCCGCTCTTCCTGACTCCCACCTGCAGAGGCTGGGAGGGGTGGTCCTCTGTGACCCCAGCAATGCTAGGAGTGGTTCTCTCACACTTAGCACATCTGTGTTAAGTCCCAGCTCATCTGCCTTTCCCTCTAAGTTCCTCAAAAGTAAGAGCTATTGTAGTTCTGGTGTAACCTCAGCATACCACCTGGCAAGGAGCAGCTGCTTTTATAAAATTTATTGAATAAATAAATGAATGAATACCTGAATACAGGAACCACTCTACAACCTTTCCACAGCCTCTAGATCCAGTGGTCCTGCAGCGTCCACTCCTCAATAGATCTCGGTTTCACTCAGGTAACATTTACTGAAGCTATAGACTGTCGTAACTGCTAAAGATTAAGAAAACATGGTCCCTGCCCTCCAGGAAGACCGAGTATAGAGTAATTTCTTTTTTTATTTTTTAAAGATTTTTTTTTTTTTTAAATTCAAGTTCGTTAACAGTCAGTGCAGTCTTGGCTTCAGGAGCAGAACCCATTGATTCACTTCTTACATGTGACACCCAGTGCTCATCCTGAACAGTCCCCTCCTTAATGCCCATCACCCATTTCACATATCCCCTACCACCTCCTTGCCAGCAACCCTCAGTTTGTTCTCTGTATTTAAGAGTCTCTTACGGTTTGCCTCCGTCTCTGTTTTTATCTTATTTTTCCTTCCCTTCCTGCATATTAATCTGTTGAGTTTTGTATGCAGAGAAAGGGAAACCCTTTAGCACTGCTGGTGGGAATGCAAACTGCGGTAGCCACTTTGGAAAACGGCATGGAGGTTCCTCAAAGTTCCTCAAAAACTTAGAAAGAGAACTACCCTATGACCTAGCAATTGCACTACTAGGAATTTACCCAAAGGATACAAAAATGCTGATTCAAAGGGGCACATGCACCTCAATGTTTACAGCAGCACTATCAACAAGAGCCAAATTATGGAAAGAGCCCAAGTGTCCATTGACTGATAAATGGATAAAGATGTAGTATGTATATGTCCATATATGTATATATGCGTATATACACGTGTATATATACGTACACACACACACACACACACACACACACAATGGGATACTACTCAGTGACGAAAAAGAATGAAATCTTGCCATTTGCAACAACGTGGATGGAACTAGAGTGTATTATGCTAAGCGAAATAAGTTAGAGAAAGACAGATATCATATGGTTTCATTCATATGTCGAATTTGAGAAAGATTTTATTATTTTTTTAAAGTAATCTCTACATCCAACATGGGGCCTGGACTCACAACCCCAAGATCAAGAGTCACGTGCCCCACCACCAAGCAAGCCAGGTGCCCCAGGAGTAATTTCAATACAAAATAATAAACAGGAGGGCCTGGCTGGCTCTGTCAGTGGAGCGGGCGACTCTTGATCTCTGGGTTGCAAATTCCAGCCCCACGTTGGGTGTACAGATTACTTAAAAATATAATCTTAAAATAGTAATAATAAACCACAATAAATGTATAAAGTGGTTGTCCTCAACAAAGGATAAATATTAAAATCACCTAGAGGGCTTGTTGGAAAGTCTTATGTCATTTCTCTGCTTCAAATCCTTGGCTCCCCTAAAGTCACACTCAGGCCCTTTCCTTGTAATATGGCCACAGCAAATACTTTTTTTGCATGCTTTATTTCCCTTGTAATCACAAATGTGCTGTTTTGTTACAAAATGTTTTGTTTCATATTTTCCAATCTGTTACCTTTTTCTGGGGTTTTCTATTTTCTCCTTTTATTTTACATGTTTGTCCAAGTATTCCTAATTGTCTTATTTTGATTATTAGGGGAATAGCTATTATTCAAATAAAAGTTTAAATACTGAAATATTTAAATAATATTTAAATATTAAATATTAAGATAATAAAAGTTATTCAAAGATTACTTCATTTTTAAGCTAGTTATTTTTTGCTACATTAACACATAAACATGATACAAAATTTCATTTAAAAGTGAAACTGAAAAAATTTACAAAGCAAGTTTCCCCTCCAACCCCTCCTTACTCCTCAGAGACAACCATTTATTAAAAATTCCTGTAAGCAGCTTTCCCAAAATAACTCGTTTATAGAATTCTACATGCATATAATGTATACATATTTGCTATTTCTAAGTGTGAATGAAATTTCTCTGTGGCTTTCCAGGTAGAATTTAATCATTTCATCTCCAACAAACGATCATTTTTGCCTACTCCTTCCCAATTATTTATTTATTTTTAGCTATTTATTTTTATTATTTTTTATCTTTGAGAGAGAGAGTGCACGCACTCGACAGCGGGGCTTGATCCCCTGACCCTGGGATCATGACCTAAGCTAAAATCAAGAGTCGGATGCTCAACTGACTGAGCCACTCAGGTGCCCCATCCTGCTTTCCAATTATTTATGCCCCTTCTTTCTTCCTTTTGTCTAATCACACTGGCTAATAATTTCCAAAACAATGGCAAATAAGCATTCCAAGAGTGAGCATGCTTTTCTCATTTTCCACTCAAAAATGGAAATACATTTTGCATGTTATCATTTGATAGGCTGCTAGCTTTGGCTTTGAGAGTGCATATACCCATGTGTGCCCACATGCACATATTATACGAATGACACAGTAATGCGTCCACATAGAAAAATACCCATATAGGCAAAGTCAGAGCAAAATAGACTAAAAAGAGAAAACCGTTTTCTCCCTTTCCTTACCAGTCAGACACGTGTCCTGAGACCTTTGTGCTTATATTTATGTATGTGCAAATATACAATGAAATCAGTTTTAAATTTATCTACACGCAGGGGTTCACGCTATGCCTATGAATCCTATACCTGGCTTTTGTCACTGAGTACGCCTGTAACCTTCCCGTGGGAATGTCTACACATCTACTTTGTTAGCGGGCTCTTCTTACCTTACTCCACTGCATGTATGTGTGTATGTCTCATTGTTTTTTTATTATTCTCCTACTAAGAAAGAATTTTGGCTAGGAGATCAAAGAATAATTATTCTCATAAGGAAATATTCACCTATTCCTATTGTGCTAAGAGGTTTTATTTTTAGGAACAGATGCCTTTTTTTGGTAGCTACTGAGAGGACTCCCTGGGAGGTAGTTGCAGATTTGAAAGAAAAAGTTACTTTACAATTCTTTTAAAATTCCTGTCTTTGGTTTCCATTCCTCCTGATTTAAAAAAGCTCTTTCCCCATAACCAATTCTTTTTTTTTTTTTCTTTTGAGAGTGAGTGCTAGTGTGCGCATGCGAGCAGGGAAGGGGCTGAGAGGGAGAGAGAATCTCAAGCAGGTCCCATATCCAGTACAAAGCCCAATACGGGGTTGAATCTCATGACCCTGGGATCTTGACCTGAGCCCAATTCATGACCCGGATTTTTAACCAACTGAGACACTCAGGCGCCCCCACTGTAACCTATTCTAGAATCTCAAGAGCCACCTGCCTTCTCCCTGTCTGTGCACAAGACCTGGGTGGGTCCCGGCTTACTCCCCTCATCCGCCCTCCAAACCTGGCCACTGATGCCTCTCTCTGCCAGCGTTCATCCTAAAGACGATGCTTCTCAGTTTGTCTGTTTGCTGCACAAGAAAATGGGTGGAGTGCGTCACCCCAGCAAGCCCTCAAAGGACGTTTGCTGAGGTATACTGTGCAGGAGTAATGTTAAGTTCTCCATGCTTTTCTCTTTTCTTCCAGATTCTGTGCAATGCCATTGTCATATTACTTGTATGCACCTGCGTCTATGTTTTTATTTTCCATTGTAATTTTTTACCTATTACATTGACTGTATATCATTCAGGCTTTCTATCTCAATGCTATTCAACAGAAATAATACTGTAGACAACATATGTGATTTAAAGCTTTCTAGTAGCCATGTTCAAAAGTAAAAAGAAATAGGTGAAATTAATTTTATTTTTTTGTTTTTTTAAATATAACATCGTCAAGTTAGCTAATATACAGCATATACAGTGTATAGAGTGTGCATCTGTGTTTTTAAAGAGCAAGTTTTTAACCATATGATTTGCAAAGGCATGACTCTGCCAAAAGTAGTATTTTATCCTAAAAACAGTAAAATATAGCTTGTTAATCAACAAGCTTTTCCATATCTTTTAAATACCCACAATTCTGCTTCTTAAAACAACGTTTCTTTTTTTGCCATTATCTTTCCCACGCACACAGTTAGATTTAGCTGTAATCACACTGTTATTTGGGATTTTGACTGTATTTATACTAAACTTATAATCCACCTGTAAAATTGACCAATCTTAATTCTAAAATTAAGAATTGAGAATTCTGAATATGTAACTGGCTAACACAAGGCGGGTTAGAAGTGAAGAAGGAGAGGATTTTAAGAAGTTATATCTAAAATCCTAAGCTGTGGAATGTCCTGGTAACGAGACACTGAAGATACGTTCAGAAGACAGATATACTGACAACACTCTAGGAAAAAGTGGTCCTCCCACTTTCCCTGCCATTTTAAGCAGGGGCCCATAAAAAATATATGTGACCTTTTTAACGATGGCCCAAGACCCTCACGATAAGGTTTCCATAATGACACCACACTGCATCCCTGAGGCGAACAAGGCCACACTGTCCCTTTTTAACATCTCTTCCTTTGCTGACAGACCACTTGGTCACTCAGCACCTACTCCTGGGTCCCTGATCTCATTTTAGTAAACCAAAAAACAATTCCATCATGGAACTTAATCAAAAACAGAAACTAAGGGCCTACAGTCAAGACCTAGAGAACTTTCACGATCTACCTATGTGAGATTTAGTGTAACTTTGAAGTCAATGTTGGCACAGGTGTATTTGGCTTAATTCCTTATTCTTAGATACATTTCAGAAAGTGGGAGTTATTAGGTAAATTGTGTATTACGTAAAACTGGTTATTTTCATTCTAACGGAAAGAAATGGAGCCCCGGTTTCAGATGGAACCAATCCTTTCTAAAGTCACAGAGAACTAAGGTAATCAGAGCACAGAAGGGAGTAAACCTGTAACCACAGAGAACAGGAGGAGCCCCCAGTGGAGTAAGTTTCCCTGTTAAATCTCTGAGAACCAGAAATGGAGTTGACAGGGATTCTAAAAGGTGGGAGGCTGCATCCTAGAATGTGTAAAGGAGGGCTGGGGTTAACCGGCTGGGCCAAAGCTGGGAGGAGAGGGGCTCAGGCTGCAGGAGCCATGGATGGTGGAGGCAGGGTAAGGAGTGGAATGGAGAACTCTGGGAAGAACAAGGCGGCACCCATGTGAAGCAGCTCCACTACCAAGGCCTCTACCCACCCCTCCATTCACTCTGGATTAAAGTGCAGGGAGTCGGCCCACACCAGCTGACTTTTTTCTAAGGAAACAGGATTCCCCACAGCTTGTGAAGCCTTCCTCATTCTAGCATCCAGGGGGCCTGTGGCCTACGGACTCATCCTACAGCACAACCTGACAGTCACCCCGGGTCATTTCACCATTGGTTTTTCTAAAATAATAATGATCTACAGTTTTTATTCATGTGGTTCGATATTAAAAGTGAAGTGGGTGTCAGTTGGGGCTCTTAATTATTTCCACTTTCAAGGCATTTTCCCTATTGATACAGGAAAAGAAGAAAAGGGCAGGGGGGGTGCTTGGTAAAAATAGGAATGGCCACACCCACAAACACTTTTTGCAGGGATGAACTGCAAGGAACCACCTGGCAGGGATCTCCAGGAACCTAAAACCTGTGGCTTAACCTTTATCCCAAATGTCACCTTCCTGAGCCAGAGAAAAGCAAACAAAAAGGAAAACTGTAATCTGCTCTCTTTTTAAAGGAAACAGAAATGTGATCATGCCATGGAAAAATTATGTTTGCTTGTAAACGAAGACACATCCACACAAAAAAATCAAAATAGCTGTGCTACAATGGTGGGATTAAGTATACTTTTTGTCTGTTTAAAACCTCCTTTTCACCAACAGACACACTGATAAGATGCTAAATGTCACTCATCATCAGGGAAATACAAATCAAAACTACAATGAGGTATCACCTCACGCCGGTCAGAGTGGCTAAAATGAACAAATCAGGAGACTATAGATGCTGACGAGGATGTGGAGAAATGGGAACCTTCTTGCACTGTTGATGGGAATGTAAACTGGTGCAGGCGCTCTGGAAAACAGTGTGGAGGTTCCTCAAAAAATTAAAAATAAATCCACCCTATGACCCAGCAAGAGCACTGCTAGGAATCTACCCAAAGGATACAGGAGTGCTGATACATAGGGGCACTTGTACCCCAATGTTTATAGCAGCACTTTCAACAATGGCCAAATTATGGAAAGAGCCTAAATGTCCATCAACTGACGAATGGATAAAGAAAATGTGGTTTATATATACAATGGAATACTACTTGGCAATGAGAAAGAATGAAATCTGGCCATTTGCAGCAACGTGGATGGAATGGAGGGTATTATGTTAAGTGAAATACGTCAGGCAGAGAAAGACAGATACCATATGTTTTCACTCATATGTGGATCTGGAGAAACTTAACACAAGACCAGGGGGGAGGGGAAGGGGGGAAAAATGTTACAGAGAAGGAGGGAGACAAACCGTAAGAGACTCTTAAGGACTGAGAACAAATTAAGGGTAGATGGGGGGTGGGGGAGAGGGGAAAGTGGGTGATGGGCTTGGGGAGGGCACCTGTTGGGATGAGCACTGGGTGTTGTATGGAAACCAATTTGACAATAAATTATATTTTAAAAGAACTAAAAAAATAAAACTTCCTTTTCATAACACATTTCATAAAAATAAATGTGAACCAAGATAAGAAAGCAAAAAACTTTCATAATCAAGGTGATACAAATATGAGAAAACTCTTCATTCAGTACCCATATATCAAACACCTGGAAAAGTGCCACCCATTTTTCCTAGGGACACGAAATGTCTTCAAAAGATTCGTATTCTCATGATGTAAACATGGGAACACATACATTCTAATACTGCGTTAAGTGTTTATACTAATGTCTGTGCCTGCAAACAAAATCTAGCTCAAACTAGTTCAAGTAATAAAGGAGAATTCATTAGAAAGATACTGGGGTAGCTCACAAAACCAAAGACCTACAGGAATCAGGATCGCGTCCTTTCAAACCTTCCACCCGAAGAGAAAGAAGCCCTTCTCCCTCCCAGCTTCAATCTGAAAATCCTGGGAAATTTTATCTGTCAGCCTGGCCTAGGTAACCCGTCGGCCCCTACAACAACTTCTGTGGCCAAAAAGGCAAGGCTGTTATTAGAGAAGGGCTAGGGTCAGGTGGAGGTGGGGAGAGGTGGGAGAGGTGGGAGAGGTGGGAGAGGTGGGAGAGGTGGGAGAGGTGGGAGAGGTGGGAGAGGTGGGAGAGGTGGGAGAGGTGGGAGAGGTGGGAGAGGTGGGAGAGGTGGGAGAGGTGGGAGAGGTGGGAGAGGTGGGAGAGGTGGGAGGGGTGGCAAGATCAGGCCATAGGAGGAACCCTCACTTTGACCCCCAATAAAAGGGTATCAGAACTAGTTATGAAAACTGTCCTGTGCTGTGTTAAGTACAAAGAAGGCTATTAAGCAAATTAAGGGGCTCAGAAGATGTACAGCACAGCTGTCAGATGGAAAAGTGGAGAAAAAACACTCCAGGTAAGGGGACAGCAGTGAGTCAGATGTCTTTCAACCCGTATATAGGTAGCAGGGATTTTTCAGCAGGGGGCGAAGCTGGAGTGGATTGTTAGGGAACGACATGTATGATCTACCTGTTCAGTTTTTTGTTTTTGTTTTGTTTTTTAAATGAGACAACGGAAGGTGCGTGAAACCTAGCTGGGAGCAGAGACAAATGATACGAAAATCGGTCTGAAAGTGGCTGAAATTGTCAAGTTGATAGGGCAGGAGAGGGCCTGAAATAAGGTGAAGAGGAAAAGTAAAAGAGCCTTGAGCTCAAACTTATCTGGACATATTCCTTTTTCTTTTTACACCACGCACAGCTACAGTGACAAACAACCGCTAGACTCCAGTATTATATTATCCAACCAGTTACTGTCAGCTGCAAAAAACAGGACTGAACTTAAGACATTTTAAATGACAAAACAAACATTCTCCACCAAATGATCTTTCAAAACAGACACTTAATATAAGAAATTCCATTGCACAAAAAGGTTCAAAGCAAGCAAAGCTTATTTTAACTTTGATATACAAACCAAATCATCACCCACTACCAGCATTCTAAATAGGTTTCCTAGCAATCCGGAGTATTTCTCCCAAGTGCATTCATCTTTTCAGTTCCGTTCTAGTGTTCTGAATTCTTTGGCTTAGCTGCTGGCTATAAATAGGACATTTGGTGATTTGTTTCGACTATGTTCCCTCCCTCAAACAGGAAGAGACAGCACAGAAACCACATTAGAAAAGTACACATTTTAAACTTCTTTAATCTCCCCTAAGGTATTCCTTATTTTCATGAGGATCAGTATTAGATAGTATAAGCGAGGACCTTACCAGCATATTCGTAGAACCACTCTAAGCATCTCTTACTTGAAAAGGCTTCTTCTTCAGTCTTTATTCTAGTTGAATCGTATTTTCTATACATGCTAGAAATTGAGAAAGGAATCTGAAATTATTTAAAGATGCTGAGTTTCTTTTCAGTAGCAGATAGTTTTTACTCTTTTACCCAAACCAGATACCTACTCAATCAGATTCCCAGTATATTTTAAACATTTTACTTCCTGCATTCAGAAGCTTCAGCTTTTATAACTACAGTTTTAAACACAGTCATACCCATAACAGAACTAACAGTAAACACTTGATACAGGTTCTTCTCTGATTAACAAGTGATCAGTAAGAACTGATTGGATATTCTCCCCTCTACCCCACTAGCCAGAACCAACTACAGAATGATATAGTGAGACATGGTCAGCAACAGCTGAGGTGTTTTCTTCAAGTAATGACCCTAGAACCCACTCATGTCTCTTCATGAAAAGCCTCCTGACTTTCATGTCCTACAAGTCAGGCTGGGCACAGAACACAGTCTAGGGAAGAACCTGTCAGTATTAGATATGTCAAGGGACCATGAAGCCAATAAAAAGAAATATCAAATTATGTCTACACCTCCAGGAAAACACCTCAGGAGAGAGACGTACAGAGAAGCCTTGGTTTCTGCCACTCTCTTGCAACACCCCCCTACTGTGGGGACAGCTAGCATGAGCTGGAGAACTGAGTCGGGAGGCAGGGTGGCTTCCTCCTCCAACACTGTGACTTGCTGCAGAATTCTCTATTTTATGATGACCTGGGGCTAAGAACCAAGATATTCCCTACCTGGGGAGGGGAACGAAGGAAGGATCTTGAAAATAGTCATTTTAATAGAAAAAATAGGAGCATATACTTTTTCTTTCTCTCATTTCTATATAAGTTGCCTAAATAGGTGTGTATGTGTGTGTGCGTGTGTGTGTTGTGTGCATGTGTGTGTATATATATATATATATATATATATGAACATTTATGAATGTAGTTTTATATAGTATATATTGTAAAGATCACACATAATTACTTTTTAGTAAGTATTTACTCATGACCTAGGCATTTATCAGAGTAACTGTATGTACCTCTGATTAGAGATTCTGGGTTTTGATACCAAACATGGCTACAGGGTATTAAGATACTGAAACTGCAAACCACCAGTGTTCTATTTCTTCTAGAAGAGTTAGCCATACTACCCAGAAAGAAAGGGGAGTACTGGCCAAGGGTTCAAACGCACAGGTTCCAATCCTGGGCCAAGACATTCTTAGCTCACAGTCTATGTAACAACACAGAGACCTCCGTATGACACTGTAATGTCTGAATGGCCTAAAAACACCCCACATAAAGAAGGACAACTGAATACCATTCCGTAAATAAGAGAAAAATATTGACACATGCTACTACATGGATGAACCTCTAAAATGTCATGCTAAGTGACAGAAGCATGACACATGAAGACCACTCACGTGAAATGCCCAGAAAAGGCCAATCTGTAGAGAGAAGTTGGATGGGTGACTGCAGTGTCTGGGGGCGGGAATGCGGACAGACTGTGAATGGGCATCAGGGATCGCAGTGGGTGGTGGGGACCTTCTAACACTGCCTTGTAGGGACAGCTGCGCAATTCCTAACCACTTCGTAAAAATCACTGAGTTGTACACTTAAAATGGATGAAAGCTATGGTATGTAAATACACTTGTTTTTCAAAAAAGACCAAGAGGGAAACTGAGCTAAAGCTACAGACCCCTACCCCCTGGGTGGCCAATGAAATGCTATCAGTAAGAGTACCTCACATCCTTCTGCAACACAGCTACCAGTTTCCAAACTAGCTCCTTCATACTAAGTTCTGTCGGACTGTGGGGAGAAATAACAAGTCTACATACACCATCACAAAATGCTATGTGATTATCAGAACTTAGTAATTCTTTACACCAAAGGGGCGCCTGGGTGGCTCAGTCAGTTAAGCATCGACTTCAGCTCAGGTCATGATCTCACGGTTCGTGAGTTCGAGCCCCACGTCGGGCTCTGTGCTGTCAGCTCAGAGCCTGGAGCCTGCTTCAGATTCTGTGTCTCCCTCTCTCTCCACCCTTCCCCTGCTGGCATTCTGTCTGTCTCTCTCTCAAAAATAAATAAAATATTAAAAAAATTTTTTAATTAAAAAAAATAATTCTTTACACCAAAGAAGTATCAAGTAACCTGGCTTCCCAAAGCTGAAAATCACTGGTCTACACACTGCTGGTGCTTATCTTCTAAATCACCGCTGTCTTCTTAGAGATCATTATTTTCTACTCATCTGGGATATGAAGAGTCATATTATTTTCACATTTTCAGAGTCTATCTCTCTATCCTTCCAACAGAGTTGGAACCTATTAAGTATCACAGCAAGAAAAAAAAAATGAAAAAATCTCATCTAATCTCGATTTATAGATGTGAATATTCAGGCCCATTAGTGAAGTAACCTGCAGGCCAGAATGGAGGAAAATGTAAGAAAAGCAGCAAAGACTAAAATTATGATGTTTGTTCATTGTTAAAAAAAAGAGAGAGAGGGAGAGAGAGAAGAGGAAAAATGATGTATGAAAATCAAGGTGCAATGATAGAGATGCCTCAAATAAACAAGTCTAATGACTTTTTAGAGTTAGCAAAATTAAACAGTTCACTTGTCAGAAAAAGAATTCATTTACATGGTCTTATTTTTTCACAGTTCCTAACAAATTCTCACTCATCCGAGACTCAACCTCTGCTCGGCTAATACTCCGAGTGGGCTCAGAGCGTTCAGTCCCGGCAGCGCTCTCTTGCAACCCAGCCTGGGTCCCTTGCGAAAGCAATTACGGATTCCTGTGGTTGTGTGTTCAGTGAGACCTCTTAAAGAACACACGCATACCAATCCCGCGGTCCTCAACACGCACAGATGGCAGGCCCTTCAAAGGAAAGAAAAACTCTACACGAGTTTTGGTGGATCAATGGACTAAGATAAAACTTCGGTTCCTAAGAACTCAACTTACCGAAGTTTGTTTTCGTTTTAGAAACCCCCACACGAAAGAAGAATCGCAAGATAATTACACCTTGAAAATACACCTGGCAGAACCAAAACAACATTCCAGTGGAATCTGCGCACGACCAGACCCACAGAGGGCTGGGTAGGAATGTGCCTCTTTGGTACACATCATCCGCTCTGATCTACGACATACCCGTCATGTCTACTTTTCTTGGCAGATAAATCATCTCCAGAGGCGGGTCTTCTCTTTTTCCTCGGCGGCATCACTTTACTAAAGCAGTCTGAGGAACTGCAAGACCGCAGGCTTCCTACGAACAGAGAGTCAAAGGGCACAACATCAAGTTTAGCCACATCCTAACATTTCCAAAGAATACCACCACCAAGTTAAAAACTTTCACGGCTTGTACTGTAAAGGGTTTAGAGGTTATCTGTAAATGTTATAAGGTGAACAAAAGGTTTTTAGTTCCTCTTTGAGAGAATGTTATAGTCAAGAAATAAACCTTGCAGTGACACAAATAAGTTAACACTGTCCCCACAAAACCACATCAGAAACGGAAGTTATCACAATTTCCATTTACTCTCCAAAAACATTAATATAAATCATCAAAGCCTTCGGTCTCTCTTATTTGTCAACGTTCCTTCAAAAAGAACTGCACTGCTATCTCAATTGCGTATTTCATGAGGCAAGGCCAGATCAACCAGTAACCTTGAATCTAAAATACAAACAGGCACCTCAGTCCCAATACTCTTAAGCTTCAGGGATATCTCATCTTAGATAAACAGGATTTAGGGGCGCCTGGGTGGCTCAGTCGGTTAAGCATCCGACTTCGGCTCAGGTCATGATCTCTCGGTTCGTGAGTTCAAGCCCTGCGTCGGGCTCTGTGCTGACAGCTCAGAATCTGGAGCCTGCTTCAGATTCTGTGTCTCCCTCTCTCTGACCCTCCCCCGTTCATGCTCTGTCTCTTTCAGTCTCAAAAATAAATAAACGTTAAAAAAAATAAAAATAAAAAAATAAAAGAGGGGCGCCTGGGTGGCTCAGTCGGTTGGGTGGCCGACTCTGGCTCAGGTCATGATCTCGCGGTCCGTGAGTTCGAGCCCCGCGTCGGGCTCTGTGCTGACGGCTCAGAGCCTGGAGCCTGCTTCAGAGTCTGTGTCTCCCTCTCTCTGACCCTCCCCCGTTCATGCTCTGTATCTCTCTGTCTCAAAAATAAATAAAACGTTAAAAAAAAAAAAAAAAAGAAAAGAAAAACAGGATTTAGATTTTTTGGACAGAAGCCTGACATGATCTTGAGCAGAATTTCCATACTAATTTTGAGTTTGTTTCTGCCACTTTCAGTCTGGGTTTTCAGACGCAAAACTTTCATTTGGTAAAAGATACTAAACTATAGTAAAAACAATCACAACGTAGAGCACTTACAGGGAACTCCCTGTGAGCCAGGACCCGTTCATATGACCTACTGACCTGTTACCTCCAAACAGGCTTATGAAAAGAGAATAACCCTTGTTGCCCATGCAGATGAGAAAACGGAGACGGGGAGTTAAGTGGCAAAACTGGGGTACAAACCCAGACAGTCTCGTTTCAGACTAAAACCGTTATAAATTAAAATACTTGTATCCATCCTGGCACAGGGGTAATCAGATATGCCATCTGGTTCCCACAATAACCCCAAATGTCAGGCAGGGGAAAGATCATAATCTGTACTTGACATATGGGAAAAACCAAGGCTCAGGCAGCCACGTGATTTTCCAAGGTCCCAAAAGTGTTCAGCGTTGTATTCTGGACCCCCATGACTCTCTCCTCCTTCTATCAGCTCCTTGGTGGAAGGCTCTGGGCTCTCACGGAGTCAGAGACAAGAGGCAGCATAAGGGGCTAGTGTTTAAATGACCTGCATTCGACGAGTAAGTTCTGGCTCTTCATCTAACTGTGTGGCTTGGTCAACCGCTACCCTATTCGGGTTCCTCATTTAAGGAGTAAGAACTGTGATACCTACCTCTCCAGATTTTTATGAAGGAAAACATCCATTCAGTGAGTGCCTAGGTGCCAAGCGCTATGTGTAGACAGATGGCGGGGACATAAAGAAACACGCTCTAACTTCCATACTGGAGGTATGCGGGCAGTGCTCAGGCTGCATCACAACCCTGCGATGTCGGTATGATTAGCACCCCATTTTTACATACTAAGAAACTGAAGAAGACAGATTAAGCGACAGCCAGAAAGCGGTAGGTGAAATGGATGATGGAAGCCAAGCAGCTTGGCAGCAAAGTCCAAGCCCTCAGCCGCTATTTTCTGTAGCCGCTGAGGCCATCCAGGCAGAGAGGAGAAGCAGGAACTCAGGACACAGCCCTGGGGAGTACGGATGTTTAAGGGTCAGGGAAAGACCCAGACAGGGAGAAAACCTAGGAAAGTATAATGTCCTACAAGCCAGGAAGAGACAGTTTCGGGCTGCGGTCAAGTGCACACAGAGGTCAGCTCAGGGAAGGGGCAAAAGGGACACACCGCAACGGGCAACGAAGCACAGCAGCGCGGGGCCGGCGAGGGCGGGGGCCACACTGCGATGGGCTGCGGAGGGATGCGAGGCGAGGGAGTGAACACAGTGCACACAGACAGCTCCTTCTAGAAAACTGTTTTGTGGGCAGGAAGAGAGTTGTCAATAGCTCATGGTCACAACCACAAGAAGTGCAATGATCAGGACTGGAACCTAAAGCCCAGTTCACAGTGAGGCTTCCACACTGTGCTAGGTTCCCAGGGTGATATGTTTAGGAACGGAGCAGCCAAAAGCACCTTTTCTGTTACAAACCAGGACCACAGCCTGAATGAGGCTTCTACCCAATGCCAGGTCCTGAACAACGCGTGAGCTCGAGAGTCCTGCTTGCTCCTTTAGCACAGAAGCAGACCCCAAACAGGGCTAGAAAGACGACCCTCAGTGGCCCTACTCCAGGTCCCAACCAGATCCTGTCCTTGCAAGAATGCAAGCAGGGGGGTTTTCAGAGACACAAGGCGTACCGTGTCTCTCTCCCCGACAACAGCAGCAATAACCCGAAGAGAAAGCCAGAGAAAGCGTTGCCCACCACCACACACACCATCTTCCCTATGAAGAGGTGGTCCCGCTTATAAACAACATGGGAGCATACAAAAAGGTCCAAAGAGTTTCAGAGCGACCCAAGCTTTTGGAGACTGCCAACACACAAGAAAAAGATTCATTCTTGTCCGTTAACGCTTTGGGCTGGGGCCTGCAGAACGTAAAAGTACATCCTGCCTAGCTGGAAAGCCTGCCACACTGCTCAGAAATAACAGTCTGTCCAAGAAATAACAAATGTTGGCGAGGATGTGGAGATAAGGGAACCCTTGTGCACTGTTGGTGGGAATGCAAGCTGGTGCAGCCACTGTGGAAAACGGTGTGGAGGTTCCTCAAAAAAATTAAAAACGTAACTACTATATGACTCAGCAATCCCACTTCTGGGTATTCACCCAAGGAAAACAAAAACACTATTTTGAAAAGAATATATGCACGCCTAGGTGTGCTGCAGCACGATTTACAATAGCCCAGATAGGGAAGCAACCTAAGTGTCCCTCAACAGATGAAGGGATAAAGCAGATGTGTGTACATACACAATGGAATATTATTCAGCCACAAACAAAAATGAAATCTTGCCATTTGCAACAACATGGATGGAGCTAGAGAGTATTATGCTAAGCGCAAGAAGTCAGAGAGAGACAAATCCCACAGAATTTCCCTTGTATGTGGAATCTAAAAAATAAAACAAATGAACAAATGAAAAATAACAGACTCACAAATACAGAGAACTGGTGGCTGCCAGAGGAGAGGTGGGTCGGGGGGAGGTGGGCAAAATAGGTGAAAGGGATTCAGCCGTACAGACTTCCAGTTATAAAATAAGTAAGTCACAGGGATGCAAAGTACAGAATATAGCGAATAATACCGTAATAACCGGGTATGGTGAGAGGCGGTAACAACACTTACCTTGGTGAACGCTGTTACATACAGAACTCCCAAACCAACATGTTATACACCTGAAACTAATACAACATTGTATATCAACTATAACTTAAAAAAAAAAGGAAGGAAGGAAGGAAGGAAGGAAGGAAGGAAGGAAGGAAGGAAGGAAGGAAGGAAGGAAGGAAGGAAGGAATAGTCTGTCTTAAACCTTGAGGCTCACTTTCCCCTCCCTGAATGTGTACGTATGAAGAAAAGTCATTTCCTTCCAGTGCCGGTCATGGCTTAGTTCTGAGCACCTAGTCTGGCAATAAACTCTCCCTCACACCAGTGTTTGCGGAACACAGAGGAAAATGTACTATCCCCTCAGCCCGTGGAACAGCGAACACTATTTAAAATAACGTTTTCACAATATTCGCCAATAAAGGTTAATCCACTCACTCCTCTCCTACCTGCTTCCTCATAGACAAACAGGTATAATGTCTGGCTTTCACTGAATCCTACTCAACAAGAGCATCATGTTTTGGGGAAACATACAAACATCTTAAGTTAACTAACGTTTTCAACTTTCTCTTGTTTTCTTCCTTATTTGATGCTTTCTGTGAAAAGGTTTCACAAATCACTTTTCCTCGTGTCCATGTAAAATGCACTCATATTTGAGCCCCAATTTGGCATTTTATTCTTTTATTTATTTAAAATTTTTTCCTTCTAGCCAAGAACTATGGCTTCTGTTCAGACCTCTCTACTCTAACGATCAGCGTAAGTGAGTGGCTACCGTGGGGCCATCTTTCACAAAGAAACAACATCTGTTCACCTTTCCAGCACTCACTGGCTCACTGACCCTTTCAACCCTGCCTTAGAGGAAAGACACATCCAATTCCCATGCCAGGGAAGATACAAAGGACGACACAGCACAGCTTCACAGGTAGAACCCGAGATAGAGCCCACAACGACAGTGAAAAGTTTCAGGCTACATAAAAAGCGATTTTTTAATGCAAGGAAAACCAGTTTACTTGAAACACTTTGCCAACACGAACCAGGTCAACGAAATACACAGAGAGCACACAACTCAAGGCGTATTTGCCCCAATACTGCTCCTCTTCCCCCCAACACGGCTCCAGGGATCCCAGCTGAGCAAGAGCAATCAACTAGGGTTTTTAAGCGCACATTCCAAATACGCCCTGGCTTGCAGGGCCCCGTTTGGTTTACCTGTGCAGAGACAGCAGGCAATACAGTGTCTCAGTACAATAATAATAAGATACATACATTATTGAGAATCCAAAAGGAGACTCTCAATAAATATTTGTTAAATAAATGTGTTCCTAAAACATGGATAAATCAAGTTCTACTTTAAAAAGTCAGTACGTTTCGGGGCACCTGGGGGGTTCAGTCGGTTGAGCGTCTGACTCTTGGTTTCAGCTCAGGTTGTGACCTCACGCTTCTGTGAGAACGAGCCCCGCATCAGGGTCTGTGCTGACAGCGCAGAGCCTGCTTGGGATTCTCTCTCCCTCCCTCCGTCTGCCCCTCCACTGCTCATGTGCACACACACATTCTCTCTCTCAAAATAAATAAACAATTTTAAAAAAAAAGTCAGTACGTTTCTTCAGTACCTTTCCAGAGATTTAAAATACCTATGAACAGATAACATACCATAATTTCAGATTTTTTTTCCCATTCATCAGGAAAATAAGCACTTCACTTTAAGTCTCCTGGCAAAGTAGGATTTTTTTAAACAAAAATATTCAAGAATGTCTGCCCCTTAAAATAACTCTGTGATAAGTCTTTTTATAATAAAAATTGTATTTGTTTAAATGAATGTTTTACAAATTTGTATTTATTTGCATCATTATATTTATGCTTTACTCGTAATTTATATCACATAATCTACTTCAATTAAACTTTATCTTTAAAAAAACAAAATAATAAGTAACAAGAACGTTACGAAATGTTTATCTGCTTCAAAGAACGGACTATTTGGGACACCTGGGTGGCTCAGTTAGTTAAGCATCTGACTGCTGATTTCAGCTCAGGTCGTGATCTCACAGTTCCTGTGATAGAGCCCCAAGTCGGGCTCCAAGTAAGAGCTCAGAGTCTGCTCGGAATTCTCTCTCGCCCTCTCTCTCTGCCCCTCCCCTGCTCACGCACCCTCTCTCTTTCTCTCAAAATAAATAAATAAACTTTAAAAAACAAAACAAAGAATGGACTATTTTAACACTCTGTAAGTATTTACTTAAACACAATCAATCTGACATTACAGGTAGAGGCAAAATATTAGGCAAAATATTAGAGGCAAAATATTATTATTAAAATATCTGGCATTTTAAAGATAACTCTGAAGAACTTTCAAAGTTATGCTCACTAATCTGAGAGGTGTTATTACTGTCCCAATTCTATAGATGAGAAAATTGGCCCATTAGGTTGAGTACCCAAAAGTTCCTACATCAATAAATACTTAACAAAGAAAAGCAACTTCCTGTAGATGAACTTTAAGAAACCCCAAAATTCATCTGAAATGATCAGAGCTGCAAGTTTTCTTTGCCAATCACCCAAGAAAAAGCGGTGATGAAAAAGATTTTAAAGATCTATCTTACATCAGGAGAAATATTTGGCAGATACATATGAAAGAAGAAAAGCCTTCTGATAATCATAATAAAGCAGGAGAAAGAGAAGACTAGTATCAACTAATAATCCCAAGCTAGAATTCTCACTCCTTATAATTATCTTGATGTTCTGGTGTTCAGTCTCAATACTCCTACTCTAGATGGACAGTCAGTCTGAAATCTAGCCTGAGATGCTAGGGTCGATATATGATCCTTAGGAAGGCAATAAAAATTGTTTATATTTTTTACCTCAGGTTATGATTTGAGTTCATTTCTTTTTGGCTTAGTTTTAAAAGAACTTCAGATCACTAAAGTAGATCTAAAGTGATCTAAGTTGTTAAAACAAATGAAATATTCTATTAATTGACCGCATTTTCAAATAAATCAGGTAGTCAATGAATTCTTCCCACATTAAACAATTAGAAATACTGCCAACATTTTGCAACATTTTTTTTTTTTTTTTTTTAAATATCTGGTCCTAGAAAATCTATTTTAAAGAGAAACTTGAATTCACCTGTTTGGACCAAGGCCCTTGAATGACTATCCAGCTTGTTGTCTTGATAATAATTTAACTAAAATATGTTATTCTTAATAAACATTATTTAAGTAGGTGCACCATTGCCTTTCCCTTTTTGACCTTTTTGTTTGTGGGCCTCAAGAGGCCCATAAAATTAGAGAATTATTCTGACCTTTCCTAACTTAGTAGAAATGCATGTTCCAGTACAAAACTTTCACTGTCTGGGGTGCCTGGGTGGCTCAGTCAGTTAAGCATCCGACTCCTGGTTTCGGCTCAGGTCGTGATCTCACAGTTTCGTGGCTTCAAGCCCCAAGCTGGGCTCTGCACTGGCAGTACGGAGCCTGCTTGGGATTCTCTCTCTCTCTCCCCGCCTCCTCTCTCTGCCCCTCCCCCACTCACACTGTCTCTGTCTCTCCAAAAATAAACTTTTTTTTTTTAACATTTATTTATTTTTTTTGAGACAGAGAGAGACAGAGCATGAACAGGGGAGGAGCAGAGAGAGAGGGAGACACAGAATCTGAAACAGGCTCCAGGCTCTGAGCTGTCAGCACAGAGCCCAACGTGGGGCTCGAACTCACAGACCGTGAGATCATGACCTGAGCCGAAGTCGGATGCTCAACCGACTGAGCCACCCAGGCGCCCCTCCAAAAATAAACTTTAAAAAATAAAAAACTTTAAAAAATTCCACCATCTAATTTTCCATTTTATTGAGTTTGTTGCATCATAACCTTGTTTCACTTAATAACATTTTACATGGTTCATTCTGCCACTTCACTACTTTTTATGGAGCTATTTCACCTCACTATTCACTGAAGAATGTCACAAAGACATAGTGATTTAAGTTGATAAATAGATCGTGTTTGAAAACATCTTTCCAGTACCTAATATTTTCTTTCATTTCCTTGAACAGATCATTGAACTACTTGCTTGCTTGAGTGAAACTATTAGGGTCCAAATGTGCAATTTTCATCCTACTACTTAAGACAAAAAAAAAATTTTCCTTTCCTTTGTCTCTAAATATTGACTTCTGACATCTACCTTCTTTGTTACTCATTTTTTTTGTCCTCCCCGTCCACCATTTTTTATTCACTCCCTATAATTCGGATTTGGGGCTACTTGTCCAAGATCAATTCTGTCTGTCTGTCTGTCTGTCTGTCTCTCTTTGGTGGGAGGAAGACTGAAAGCACCAAAGGAAAGTGCTGGAAGAGACAGAGCAGGAAGACCCCAGCCTCTTTCGCACTTGGTTGGCTCTTCCACATACAGTCTCCGGCAGATACTGCTGAGACCCCGTTGTGCCAAAACATTCAGAGCAGCATTACAGTGATTAATGTTCTCGGATTTCCAAACATTACAGATTTTATGTTGTTTAATTTTTTGAGTATACTCAGGTATGGGAATCACAAGTGATGCTATAACCAAACGGGGAAACGTTAACGAAATGGACTATTCGAAGGAATTACTAATGCTAATTGGCACTGACTGGCACGTCTGGGGTACCAGGCACTGCCCCAGCATGTCACATACCAAGTGTCACACATATCCACTATCCCCAAGGGGGCAAGAGGAGGCACGAGGCCAAACACACTTTCCACTTTCATTTTCTTAATTACAGCTTCCAGTTATTTAATTGCTATATTCAGGTTAAATATTTAGATATAAAATTACTATAGTAACAACATTCATTTAAATCTGAAGTTCAAAGTTAACTGCAAAATGTATAGGATTCAGGAACTCAGAGGTCTTATTACCCCAGCTAAAGAAGAGACAATCTCCAGGCTATACAAACACAAAAAGCAGTTTTAAATCAAAACTACACTAACTCTTAAGTTTAAAAAATCCTCAGAGCCACCAACATATTATTTTAGAATTGGAGAGAAATGTGCTTCACTACTTAACTATTAAAGCTGGCCCCGAAAATTTTATTTCAGCATTACTTGTAGCAGCCAAGTTAAACACACGTAAATGTATATCAATAGGAGGCTGCAGAAACATATTATGATATACCCATGAACTTTAAAAATGCAGAGACATTAAGGTATAGAACACATGCTTTATAAATGGGCTGCTATGAAGAGATCAAGATATACTGAGTGACAAACACAAGAGGCACATACAAATGTATACAGTATTGGGGGGGAAATATCATCATCTGGGACATAAACATAAGACTGTAAGAGTTACCCCTGCAGAGTCAAGCATGGAGTACTAGTGGGGATGAAAGCTGGGGGTAATAAAATGGAACAGAAATTTTCATTTTTTATTTTATACCTTCTTTTTTTTTTTTTTAATGTTTATTTATTTTTGAGACAGACAGACAGACCAATGTGACCAGGGAGGGGCAGAGAAGGAGGGAGGGACACAGAATCCGAAGCAGGCTCCAGTTGTCAGACCCCGATGTGGGGCTCGAACTCACAAACCATGGGACCATGACTGAGCCGAAATCAGATGCTCAACCAACTGAGCCACCCAGGAGCCCCTATTTTAAATTACCTTTTCGACACTTCTTTTAAAACCATGTGCACACAATGTTTTTAAAATTTATTAAGCAAACTGTTTTTGACTGCCCTCGAGTTGATTTGCTGACACAAAAAGATTAGATGAAGGGAGCCTCTGTGGCCTGGCCTTCTAGAACACTCCTGGCACAGACTCTGCTCTCCTTCTCTGACTCCTTGCCCTGGAAGGAGGATTGTCTAATCCAATTAGTGGTCCAGGGAGAAGGAGCTGAGCAGAGCGGCCCAGCCCCCGCCTGAACCCCCTCTTCAGACTGACCTGCCGGCAGAAGTTCAGACTCTTCGGGCTGTCATGAAGTGGGGAGTTGGGGGTGAGTGGGGACAACAGGTGTGCTGGCCTGTGCTCATCTAGTTGTGGCGGTGACTGGGTGTAAGGCTATTTATTTAGATCAGGTAAAATACTACAACTCCTCTGCATTCTTGCTATATATCTAAGCTGTGTTTTCCAACAAAACTGGTACTTCAATCTCCATCTTGTGTCTAATTTTCAACTGGTTCTAAACCAATGTGGAGGTGAGGGTGGGAGAGCTCTAAATCCCCAAACCTCCAAGGATATACCATTACATGAAAAATGAAAGATGCTGTATAATATGTACAGGTACGATCTCAGATGCTAAATTTTTAGAAGTCCTATAAAAGTATAAACGCACGTATAAAAATCTCTGAAAGAGCAAACACTGAACAGCATACTGGGGGAAGGCTGGATTGGGAGAAGAGAAGGAAGACTGTCACTTGTCACTCCATTCGGTTTTGTGCTATTCAACATTCAGCAACAAGCATGTATTCCTGTATTCCTGTATAATTATAATTACCTGAAAATTACTGTGGTAATTTTCAAAAAATCTAAATACATTTTAATAACTTTTGTTGGAAGTCATAGAAACCACAGAACAAGTGCAAGTTTCTAAACGTTCTGCTTCTCAACAGTTTAGAGAAGCGGTTCTCAGAGTGTGGTCTCCAGACCAGCTGCATCAGCATCATCTGGGAGCCTGTTAGAAACGCAAACTCTGGGGCCCCAGCCCAAATCTACAGAATCAGAAACCCTGGGGGTGGAGCCTAGCAATCTGTTTTAACAAGCCCTCCCTGGCTGATGATAAACCAGCTGAAGTTTAAGAACCACAGGACTAGAGAACGGCTCATAATAACTGTTTCAATGTTTCCATTTGTAAGTCCTCTGGACCTATACCACCCACCCACCCACACCCCTACCCACCAATCAAATTATCTTTCGTCTCAATTCAACACGCACTTATGGAATACCTTTCAAACTGCATTACTGTAGTAAGTTTTTAGTATAAACTAAAGCACTTTAGTAAAGAAACGGTATCGTGAGGCCACTAGGGAGAGTCCCCAGCCTCTTTAAAGGGACTGAAGTAACTCTGACATAAACCAGAGACCCACAACGGAGCTACACCACCAGGAAGGAGCTGCAACATGGTTTCCTTCACACACCCTGAAAAACATCCTCAACCAAGTAGCGACTTGTCAGTGTATTACAACACACATCATTCTCAGCTAGTATTTCTCCTTCGTAACTTTGTATTATGAAGCTTATTTAAAATTAAGTAAAAAATAAAATTAAATTAAAAAATAATTTAAAAAATTAAATTAAATTAAATTAAATTAAGCAGCGTAAGCATTTATAGATACCTGTTGGGTGATCGTCTTGGCCAACGTCTTCTGTTAGATTCTGCAAGAAACATGTTCATGATTACCAAGAAATCACATACCATTCAGCAAGTTTTAAAATTCAGTATTTGCATAAACAGCTGGTATCTCAATATCCATAATCTGAATTTTTACCAAATACACTTAAAACAACTACTTTAAACAGTTGGTGGTCTTTAAAAGCTTGACTTACTAGCTTATTAAGGGTGTGGTAGATCTTATGAATATTTGCCAGTGTTGAGAGATGAGAGTTCAGCTGGAAGTCTTTAAAAGAAAAAGAAGAAAATTCAGGGTCATTTATTTCCCATGCTGCCAAACAACTGTAAGACAAGAAAACTCAGAAATGCAGAAAAACAAATGTTTTGATACCACTGAATAGTACCTCGTTAATTTGATACTTACTAAATAAAATTCAACATGCAACTATTGACCTATCTCTTAGAACTAAAGTCTGACAATAAAGTTAAATCCCCAGCCAAATGTTTAAGTTCATGAGATTTTCATGTTCACTTTCTCTTTCTCTTTCCCTTCCCCAGAATTACTGATACAGTATCCAATCAAGCTCCTGGCAAGAAAATAACAGAAAAGCATCTCAGCCATTTGGCGTTTCTTACAATATATTTATTTTGCTGGCTCTTATACAACAGAGAGAGCAAAAATGGAACCGAAGTCCCTCCTCTCCCATCAAGCAAACACAGGCAAATTAAAGGACTGTGCTGCAAGCACAGTCCACGCGCCCAGAGCCCGAGGATGGAGTCTACAGTCACTCGCACGGCAGAACTGAGAAGCGCCACAGACCCAGGAGGGAAGCAGCAGGAACCGGGCTCACAGACGTGTCCAACTCAAAGAACATATCCCGCCCCCTAGCATCTCTGATAATTTCAGGACTACCTGCTAGATCATACATACGTCGTAGAATCCCAAACAACATAAAACTTTCAACTGCTAGGCTTGTGAATCTCTAACCTCAAATGCTTCTTTTAAAGTCAAGTATGCTTGCATACATATTGGCGACACAAATGCAAGTTAAAAGTCAATGACTAATTTCACATTTGAAAAAGCATCAAGGAAGTATTTTCATAAAATATCAAGATTTATACTAGCTCCTTTCCCTACTCTATCGTAAAGGCTAGTCTGAAAGTAACCTTGAAAAGATACTGTAACTCCCCAAGTTATGCCATTTGGATAAAAAAGAGAACAATCGCCCTTCACGGCACTAGTTCACTTGGGACTCGTATTGGGTGCCAAGAACAGAGCAAACGGCAGACACTACAATACAGCTGTCTGTGCTGGGCTGGACTCTGGGCTGGATTTGGGGCTGCTGCTCCGAGTCTGGGAGGCACGCTGACTTCGCTGCCAGTGTTTAGAGAGCTTTACTTTCTTTTCTCAGTCGTGCCAGGAATCCAGCTCTGGACTGGCCTGCAGAGCAGAGGGGCTGGCGGGCAGCAGGGCCTCTGGCCCTCACACGTCACCATCAGGAGCGGCAGGCCACACTTGCACACAAACACGTGGACTGCTCTGACCCACCTGGCGGTGGCCATGGTCTGACACTCACAGCCACTGAGAGCTGCCCAGAATTTTTGGCTGAGAGAGGATCAGAGCAGGGCCTCAGACTCTAAATGGGCTTCAAACACAGACAAGTGTTAATTGTTTAGCATCTGAATGGTTCAGCCGCACTTAAGGTACATGATGACATAATGTGGCACAGAATCTTGATTTTCCATCTTAATTAGTACAGTTGCATAGAAAAGGTACAGGAAAGCATTTGGAGCATGTGAACGTGTGTGTGTTTATTTACTTATGTTTACATTTAATAAACATTGATGGGGTCTCTAAAGCTAGAAGCAACAGCCCTCTTCTGAGCCACCGGAGGCTTTGGGGAGCTTAAACATCCGCAGCCCCCTTGACCCACATCTACCAGCACACCATAACCGCCCCTTTTCGTACTTGCAACTTAAAAACTGGAGGACAAATGACACATTCCATTACCATCTCCAAATTAAATCCTGAATTAAACTCCTGGGCCCCCCAAAAAACAAAAACAAAAAAAAATTAAGGGTCTAGATTCTCTCTTCACTGAGGCCACATGGAGCAGGGAATAGAAAAGGGGGCTTGCCAAAGATCATTCAAGCACTGAGGTTTCCAGACGCCCCCCCCTCCAAGCTATACTTTTTCCACCCCTCTGATGTTAATTCAATTGTCAAAATTCACCTAAGAGAATCTAAATGAATTAAAATTTCTAAATCCTTCTACCCACACACACACACACACACACACACAGTTCCATACAAAAATCACAGCCAAATAAACACCTTGATTTACAACCTCTCTGTGGAGTCTGAGCGCTAATCTGAATCTCAGGTCTACCAGTTATTTAATCTAAATCTTGATTTTTCTCATCTATAAAATGAGATTACAACACCTTGATGTGTCATTCATTCATTACAATGTCTGGACCATATTAAGTGCTCACTAAAAGAGACCAAAGATCACTACATTTGCTGATATCATTTTCCAAATCACACTTCTATCTAAAATGGTCTCTAATTCCCATAGGTCCAAGTCAAGCCCCACAACAGAAACTCCACAAAGCTGGAGCTCCCTCTGTGATTGAGGCATGTGGCCCAGTATATCGTTACAGCCTGTGATGGCCTTTCTGTATTCACACACCACCAACTGATGTCCACGATGATGGTCAAAGATAATCTCAACACAGTGGAAAAAATATACAAGAGCGTTTAAGACCAGGTTCTAGATACAAAGTTTCACTTCACAGGCAAGAAGAATAACAAGGCTTATTTCCCAAATCACATAACACAGTCAGCAATTCTCCATTTCCATATCCACTATCATCACTTCACCGAAAGGAAAAAGAAAACAGCAACACACTTAATTTTACTTTAGCCTCACCAAGGTAAGAAGCAGCTAAGGAGGTGGCACAAATTCAGTGGAAAAAAAAGACAAAAATGGCATTAAAAGATAAATCCACAAAGGTTAACACATATTGAATTTATGGTTCATCTGTTCAGTGCTCAGGGCAAGTAATAGACCTTGAAATCTAAAATAGATTTCACATCCTTAAGGAATAGATGTTAAGGCTAAAGATCAAATGCTTTACACAGAATGTATTTAGGAAAGCACTAACTGATTCATAAAAATTTCCTTCTGCTCATATTTCAATTCCAAAGGATAAATGCCAGGTTAAGTCACCTTTACTCCAGGACCACATGGCTCTCCACAGTAAAGCAGTGACTGGGTGTCACTCTCCTGTGTGACACGCAAACCCTAGATTCTGTATTAAAAGCAAAACTGGCTCTGCAAAAGGGCACAGCCTGCTTGATAAACAGCTTGCCTAAATTATCTTCTGGGTATTCTGGGTATTCTTAAAACGATCAACAAATGTTGACTGGGCATAAAGCTCCCTGGTTTTTTGTTTGTTTTGCAATTACCATTTGGCATGACCTACAAAATGGAAAAGAAAAGAATGCCACTGAGGGGAGGTCAAAGCCCGTGTCCCCAAAGTCCCCTGGGTTTAGAGCTCCACAACATAGACAGGGACATAAATATTAGGAATGAAACAATTATGTGAGTTCAGACAACTGACCATCAGCAACAAGAATCAAATTTAAAAATGAACAGCCCTTATAGGAGTTTACTTCCAGAAAAGGATCAGACACAAATTAAACACTTAAAAATCAAATCCTTTCCTTCATACCATCCTCACTTGTAAAATATAGCTGGGAGATGATCCCCATTGTAATAGCAACAAAAAGCAATAATACCTACAGGAATAAACTAATATGTAACATACAAATGAAAAAAAAAACAATAAAAGTTTACCGAAAGACCTAAATGTAGAGATATGACACTCCTGGAATGGAAAGACTCAGTATTGTAAAGCAATCACTTCCCCTTTGCACTAAACTACAAATTAAATGTAATCAAATTCCTATTCTTCCTGCCTCCCAGATCTCCACCCCAAAAGAGGTGGAGAAAAGGAAGGGACTCGGGCAGATTGATTCTAAAGTTCATCTGAAAGAACAAACATGTTGGCCTTGCCAAGAAATTGTTGAAAAAAGAAGAATGAGGGAGAACCTGCCCTATCAGATATCAAAACAGAGTATAAAACAGAGGTTGGTAAGCTCTTTGTAGAGAGCTGGATAGTAAACATTTGTAGGCTTGTGGGCTATGCAATCTCTGTTGCAACTACTGTGCCACGGTAGCTCAAAGCAGCCATAAATACATAAACAAAGGAGTGTAGCTGTGTTCCAATAAAACTTTATAAAAACTAAGTGGTAGGCCAAATTGGCCTGTGGGCCACGGTTCGCCCATGCTTGGTATAAAGGTACAACAATTATAATAGAGAGGTACATGTGCAAGAAAACAAATCAGTGAAGACCACTGATGAACATATGTGCGTGTCTATAAACACACATATTAATTAACATATGATAAAACGGCATTTCAAATAAATGAGGAAGAGCTAATCATTCAGCAGAGGGGCAACTAGCTAGCAGGTGGAACAAATTAAAGTTCACTCCAACCTCACCCAAAAGTTACATACAGATAGAAGGGGAAGGCACTCAAGGCAAAAGAAAAGCCCTTATCTTGGGCTCCGGGTTCTGCTCTGACTCTACCCACCTCTCCAATCTCATCTCCTCCCTGGTGCCTGGGTGGCTCAGTTGGCTAGGCAATCTCATCTCCTCCCCATGCTGCTTCCTTAGCCACAACGAGCTTCCTGTTGTTCAGTGACCATCCCAAGCACACTCCTACTTCAGGACCTTTACACATGCTTTGCCTTGAGCCTTCTTCTAATAATAACACAGCTTGCTCTCACATTTCACCAGGTTGCCATTTAAATATCACCTTTTTTTTTTTTTTTAAGTTTATTTATTTAAGAGACAGAGAGAAAAACCAGCAGGGGAGGGAGAGAGTGAGAGGGGGGGACAGAGGATCCGAAGCAGGCTCCAGGCTCTGTGCTGACAGCAGAGTACCCAATGTGGGGCTCAAATTCACAAATGGTGAGATCATGGCCTGAGCTGAAGTCGGTCGCTTAACTGACTGAGCCTCCCAAGCACCCTTAAACATCACCTTCTTACCAACCTTGCCAGACTAACAAGCAGGACCCCTTCTTTGATCTTTTACCTTACCATGCTTTCTTTCTTTCTTTCCTCTGTATTTGTCATCTTTCTCTCCCAATTAAAGTGTAAGTTTCACAGAAGCCAGGACTCAGGTCTTGTCCACTACTGTATCCCTAGTACCAACTTAGAACGCTCTCTGGCACATAATAGGTGCTCAATAATTACTCAGTGAATAAATGCAGATACAAAGGCACCAAATCTTAATTTTGATGTATTCAGGGCATTTCAAATGCATCCACACCATTAGACCTTGAACTGTGAGCAGTGGTAAAAGAGAAACTCATAAGGAAGGCAAAGGTCAGAAAATGAAGAGTCTGTGAACCCTGCTCACCAGTTTCCATTTACTCTCTTAAGGACTCGTATGTCCCACTGGGCCACCAGAGGGTATGCAAACCAAGCAGATAAACATGATGCATTCAAGCAGCATCGATTCTACTCAACAGAAGGCACCTCTAAGAGTATTATACGAACACAACAACACGGTTATGGCACAAGACTTTAAAGAAACTTCATCACACCGAGCCATGCTGCCAAGATCCTGTGAGTACTTAATTCCCTGAACCTCTGCCATGGCAGAGTGTTGCTGGAGAACTTGGAGAAGCGCTGCTAGGAGCGTGGGTGCTGCACAGGGTCAAAATGTTTAAATCAGGAATTCTTTAGAAGGATCACTCTGCGGCAAGAGCGTGGCCTGGACGGTGGGTGGCCTCTCATGAAGACGACTGGGAGTGACTGAGGTGGGGCACAAGCAGGGCCTCACGTTAGACAGTGAGGAGAGGAGAAATCCTGGTACAGTGGGAGTGCAGAGGAAACACGCTTAACTCACACAAATTCAACTTCATTCACTTGCCAAAAAAAAAAAGAAAGAAAGAAAAGGAAGAGAGAAGAAAAGAAATTTCAATTGTCCCACAACTGCCCTCCATCCTACTTAACGAACTGGAGACAGGCAATACAAATCCCATAGCTGCTCCTAAGTCTCGGTTTCCACGTGCCAGTCACATTTTGTGCATCTCACAACACTTAACGAGTCTAGTATTTAAAAGTGGATTTCCCATAAAACTCGGTCCCTCAATGCAGGCCAGCTGCTTCGGCTGGTGCTCCACTGAAGAGCCAGTGATCTGCTCCCATGCTGGAGGAAGAACTGGCCGTCCTGGGTGGATCTGAGAAAACCCCTCGAGGGGCACCTTCTCAAAGTGTTCCCAAGTGCTATCTTTAATACAGGTGACTTTGACCTTACACATGGACTCAGAACTAACCTCTTTATAAAATGTCACTGTACTAGGAGGAAAAACCACTATGACTGCACTCAGGAGATGCGAGAGGAGTTCATCGTTTCATGTCCGTTTGTCCAATTCTCCTTTTACTGGCTCAGGCGGATCACACAGCTAGCTGTGGCCAAGCCGGGAATGATTCACATCTTCTGATTCCCCATCCAAAGTCCGTTCCTCCATTCTAGCTTATTTGTAATCAGAGCAAAAATTGACCTATCTTCATGCTCCATAAAAGGAAAAAGCAATACCATTTCCCACCCAAAGTTGTTAATAATCAGGTACACAAATTAGAGTAACATTTCTTAAAAGTTACTAAAACTGGCTGAATCCAAAACAACCAACTTTTTAAGAGAAAAGATGTGCAAAGAAGCTACCACTAATAACACCTGTGTTATTTTGATTTCAAGTACACTTCTTCTAGAGCACTAACGATGAATGGAAGTATTTTATTATTAGCTAAACTCTAGTTGGGCAGTGAGCAATGCTCTCAGGTCTAGAGGTTTTCAATGCAGCACTATGCACAGACATGTACTTAATAAATGCTTCCTGATGACCATGAATGAACTAAACCAGTAAAGGCTCTTGAGGAGGGGAGGAGCAGAATAACCATGTTATTGACCAAAAAAAGTGAAACAAGATCGGACAAAATTAAAGGTTATCAAATCAGCATGGGTCCCTGATGTTTCTGGGGCAGAACAACAACGTGGTCGAGCAGAGTGGGCTAAGGCCTAACTCAGGTTCAATATGTAATGCTACGGGTTCTCCAAGCTACAGGTTACATGGCCCATTCTCCTGAAATGTCGATTTTACTCAGTGATAAGGAAAATGAAAAAAATTCTGTTGTCAAAATCAAGGGTAGTTGAAATTTATTCTTTAGGTTTGCCTTGCCTCCTTCCTTCTAGAAACAGAAGCCCTTTGTCCAGTGAGTTTCAGAGAGACGGAGAATGAGAATGCCAATGATGTCAAGAGGAGACCCCTGCCAACCTGCAAAGAACACGGAACAACCTCTGATTTCAAGCAACACAATTTTGGATTTGTTACTGCAGCATAAAAGAAAAAAAAAAAAAAATCCAAGTCTTCAACAAGTCCTTACAAGGCCCTACATGATCTGACCTAAGTCATCTCATTCCATTATCCTTGCTCACTCCATTCCAGCCACTCTCTTCCTTGAAGACTCACGTGAATTCCTACCTCAGGGCCTTTGCATTTAATATGCCTCTGCGTCAATGACCTCTGGTGTCCGCAAAGCCTGCCAGCCGACTTCACTGAAATATCTATTCAAATGTCACCTCATCAGAGAGGTCTCTCCTCTCCTGACTCTATCAAAAGCAGCACCTGCACCCCCCAGCTTTAGATTTACTGTATTACTCTAAGTTTGTGTGCTAGGTTTGTGGGTCAGTTTCATACTACATACCCTTCGTTGCTAGTGGGAATTTCTTTATGAAACAGAAAATAGCAGCACCTGCCTCACAGGGCTACTGCGAGGATTAAATGAGTTGACGCTGGGATGGGCTTGGAACAGTACCTGGCACACGGTAAGCACTGAGCGCTGGCTGGGACGTCACACAATGAGCAGGAATGGCTGGCTATCCGCCCAGCGCCCTCTCCCCCATAGCCCGAACCAAACCCAGCTCGCTAATTAAGCTTCTTAATGCTAATCCAGTGGCTGCACATAAGAATCACCTGGGAAGCTTGAAAAGCAGCCAGGGCCCCAATCCAGATCAATTAGATAAAAGTGGGAGCAGGGTCGTGGATGTTTCAGTAACCCAGGTGATTCTAACATGTAGCCAGGGAGGGGAGTTCCAGCCCCAGCCTGCCAGCACAGCGCAGAACGAGCTCAGCACAGAACAGACCAGAACCCAACTCATTCACGGGGACCCCGTCAGCATGGGAAAAAGAAAAGCTCCAGATGTAGGGGAAAGATTGTACGGCTGGAAAGATTATAAGGTGAAAATGAAAAGAAACAAAGTAGCAGTAGGAAGACGTTAACATCATTCCCCTCATCAATAAACACTTGCTACTTAAAGGCACAAGAGCCAAAAGGTGAGCCACGCAAAGAGGACGCTGATAAGGGGTGGGAAGCAGGTCACCGTAGGTGACTCAGCATTTTCACTGAGCACAAGATCCAAAATTAAAGCTGTCCAAGCATACTGCTGCTGGCTTTTTCCTTCTAACTCTCACAGGACCCGTAAAAGAGGCTGCGAGAAGCCATCCGCCCAGGAGAGGCGGTGCGCCACCTAGCCCCGTCTTCCACTCCACGACCTGTGCCTGCTGGTGCCGTCTCAAAGGAGTCGGCCACTTCAGGACACCCTGTCTGGCTGCGTTCCAAGTGTGACGAGGTACAAGGGGCCCTAGATTCATTCCCTTTGCCCCACCCCATCCGCCGAAGAACACAGACCCACTCCGTGGTTCAGAGTAAAACTCATCCTTTAATCTCACTGATGTCACAACAGCCCTGACGCTCTGGCATCAGAAAGGCCCGGGTTAGAGTCTCAGCTCTGTGACACCCTAGCTGAGTGACCCCTTGTGACCCAATCTCACTGTGCCTCAGTGTCCTCATCTGTACAGAAGAACAGGCCCCCCTTCACAAGGCCGTTGTAAGGAGCAAATGAGATGGTGTGTGCCAAGCACTTAGCACAGTGCTGGCCCACGCTGTGTACCCATTACGGTTCATTGTTTTAACCCCTGCTATTATTAGAACACAGAATAGACTAAGACACGCTGAACCTGGAAGATCAAAAAGTAAAGACAGGGCAGAAGGGATGACAAGGTGACGGGCCTTTAAAAGTGTGGCGCCAATGGCCAGTAGCCTGGACTTGACCATGCCACTATCCTTCCCAGCCTCCCGTTTAATTAAGAACAAGTAATCTGGGCGCCTGGGTGGCGCAGTCGGTTAAGCGTCCGACTTCAGCCAGGTCACGATCTCGCGGTCCGTGAGTTCGAGCCCCGCGTCGGGCTCTGGGCTGATGGCTCAGAGCCTGGAGCCTGTTTCCGATTCTGTGTCTCCCTCTCTCTCTGCCCCTCCCCCGTTCATGCTCTGTCTCTCTCTGTCCCAAAAATAAATAAACGTTGAAAAAAAAAATTAAAAAAAAAAGAACAAGTAATCTGTGGTCTAACTGCTGGGAACGGCATCTGCAGAAAGGGATACTAAAGGGGGAAAAGAGTCGAACTCAATCTCAACTACAGAAAGAAAAACAATTTCAAAGATGTTACACAAAAACACATAAGTAGCTCTACTGAAAGGTAAGTTTTAGGTTTTCTCGCTTTTCTGCAATGTTGTTAGGTATGTCCTAGATTTAAAAATAATATAAAGAGTATGTTTTAGGGGTGCCTGGGTGGCTCAGTCGGTTAAGTGCCTGACTTCGGCTCAGGTCATGATCTCATGGCTCGTGAGTTCAAGCCCTGTACCGGGCTCTGTGCTGACAGCTCAGAGCCTGGAGCCTACTTTGGATTCTGTGTCTCTCACTCTCTCTCTCTCTCTGCACCTCCCCTGCTCGCATTCTTGTCTCTGTCTCTCAAAAATAAACAAACATTAAAAAAAATACATATTTTTAAAAAGCATGTTTTAGAAGTAGTTAATACATGTTTATTTAAAATAGACACCCGGGTGGCTGGAGCACCTGGGTGGCTCAGTCAGTTAAGCATCTGACTCTTGATTTTGACTCAGGTCACGATCCCACAGTTCGTGAGACTGAGCCCCATGTCGGGCTCTGTGCTGACTGTGCAGAGCCTGCTTCGGATTCTCTCTCTGCCTCTCCCGTGCTATCAAAAATAAATAAATAAAAACTTAAAAAATGTAAAAAAAAAAAAAAAAAAAAGTAAAATAAGATCTAAGGAGACGAAATAAACACGACTATTCCGTGAGTTAAGGTATGCAATACTTTGCCACAATCAGTCCCCCAGTTAGAATCAGTTTTTAAATGCCAACTGTCACTGAGAGAAGATGGCAGCAAGGAGGAGAGAGGAGTGGCAAAGAAGGAATTCATCCTCCATGCTGATGCTGTTGAGGCCCACTCCAAGAACAAAAGAGCCAGAAGCAAAATGGAGACGATGAGGTCAGCTGGCTCTGCCGTCACCATCCACAGGCCAGAGACAAAATCGGGGGTTCCAGGATACCTGCAGGGCTGCCATAAGGACTAAACCAAAGGCACAAACAGAACGTTGAGTATTAGTTCATGGGCAGTGGTGGGGCATCTAGCCCTGCGGTCAGAATGCCTGAGTTAGAATCTCAATTCGCCACTTACTTACAAGCTGTGTGACGTTACGAAGACGACTAAACCTTTCTCCGCCTCAGCTTCCTCGTTTGTGAAATGGGAATAATGGTACACAGCCTGCTTCTGAGGGCTGTGGCGAGGGCTGAATGCGTCAAGACGGGCAAAGCAGCTGGAACAGTCCAAGGATAATCACCAAACCAAACCTGTCTCAGCCCCTCTCCATTCCCCCTTGTTCCTCCTCTCTCCCTGTGCCCCACCTTGTCTGACTTGTGCTTCCCTCCTCTCCTCTCCTTCCTACTCATACTCTCTCCCTGGTCCCTCTTCACAGCCCTCTGCCCGTGTGGCTCCTGCCCACCCCTCCACCTTGTCCCCTTCACTCTAGCCTGCCAAACACCCATTCTACTGCCCCAGTTCTCAGTACTGTCACCCCTGCTTGTCCCCACTGCTGGGAAAGCACCCTCCTACCTAATCCTCCCCCCAGGCGCACATAGATCTTTTCCTTCACACAGGAAAACTTCAAAAGCAAAACCCAAAGTATAAATACTAACCTTTCCGTGAAGTCTAATTTTAATAACTTCCCATTTGCTCCCAAAGCACCCTGGGCATCCAACTAACTTAGCTGCCATCGTGTCATACTCAAACCGTCCATTACTTCTCTGCCTCCACCCCTAAACCCGCTGGAAGAAGCTTCTTAGGCACAGGGACCCCCTCATTCTCACAGTCACGTGTGTTACAGCAATGCCTGGCAACAAACAAGAAAGCCTCCAATGTTTGGTGAATGGCTAACTGAAGGAATGCCTCACTTGGTTCTTTTCCTTCTGATAACCTCTCTTCCTCTCAAGGGTCTCCTTTCATAGCCTAATGAGGAAGGCGTCATTACACAGCAGTCATTAGCGACAAAAACAGAAAAGGGCTACACACGTCTCTAAACTGCGTGTTTTATCTCATTTAATCCTTGGGATCGCTCAGACCTTGCCTCCTACTTCTTTCTCTCTGCCCGACCCCCAACTCCACTCGAAGCACAGCAGCCTCTTTGCGATTCCTTCCTTGGTTCTGGGCCTGCTCCCACTCAGAGCCTCGCATTCATCTCCCCTGCTGCCGGGAATGCTCCTCACTCCCATCAGGTCTTAACCTAAAACCTGACTCTGCTATTTAAAACCACAACGTGCTCCATTCCTTTCCCCTCCCTGCTCACACACCTGTGCTCCCCCACCCTCCACCGCTTTATTTTTTTTCTTTACACAACTTATCACCACCTGACACACTGCACGATTTACCTGCTCATTATCTCCCTCCCCCACACTAGACTGAGAACTTCACGAAAGATGAAGAACTGGGCCTGGTACATGGTAGATGCTCAATAAACACTGCTAACTGACTGCACAACTCCATATTCTGCAGCAGGGAAGTTTTATACGTGAGGGCTCTGAAGCTCACCGAGTAGCTGACCAACTTACCCATGGTCACACAGCTAATATGTAGCAGAGCAAGGATCTGAATCCAGGCAATTTGACTCTAGGGCCCACACTTAACTATTATGCTTTCCTGTCTCTCAACCTGAGCCAGATAACAATCCAAGACATCAACACATCCAGGAAGCAAACCCTGGATGTGACCCTCTTTGGGCCACAGAGAACAGCCATCCACTGGAAAACTTCAAGAGAACAAGTCATTTCACTCTAGACAGTTCCACATGGTAAAGCATTACCAGATTTATAATTTATACAGTACTGATAGTTTTTCTTTGGATTTAATAGTTCAGTAAAAAAAGGGAGAGAGATTAATACTGTACTGTATAAATACTTTTTATACTGTAACATCCTCATGAACAGCAAAGTGACAAATCATCAACTAACATGGAAGCGGCCTAAGATAATACAGATCAAAAGCCAAAAATTGTGGTGCAATGTGGAGGAGAGAAGTACAGACTGCAAGGGGGCACAAGGGAACTTTTGGGGGTAATGAAAATGTTCTGTATGTTAATTTTAGTACTGGTTATACCAGTATAGATATTTATCAAAAATCATCAAGCTATATACACTTAAAATAGGCACAATTTTATAGTATGTATATTATACGCAATAAATGACTAAAATGCAATAAAGACATTCAGATAGGAGTTTTAGGTAAATATTCTACCCAAAAAAACCACAAATATTATTTCCATAGCTAATACTCCCAAATCAGATCCAAAAAGACACACTAGAAGTTATACATTAGTTCCTGAGCATCAGACTTTGTTTGTCTTCAGGGCAAAGAGGCGATTAGGAAAAGACAAGCAGTGAAAAGCTCTGTATACAGAGATCCAGCAGGATCCAGCAGGGTGGCTGATGTGTGGCCCAGAGTCCTGACTGACCACTGGCAAGACGGCACCCACAACCGACGTCATACATGCCTATGTGTCCTTTCTGTCCTTTGAGTAACCTGGGACCAGGAACCTAGGACTCTGAACAGAGTCCAGTCAGGGTGGAAAGGCACATCACTGCTCTTCTCCACAAGGGCCTCTGCCACGAACGGTCCGGTGACAGGTCTGGATGTTGATCTTCAGAATTCTTAGTTTCTCGAGCACCAGAAACCAACTAGCTAATATAACAGGATAACGACTGCTCTTTTAAAGGGCCACCATATAATTCACAGCATGTCTAGGAAATCCAGAAAACCAAGTTACACAACCAAAACAATGCTTACGGGCACACGGCAGAGCACGCAGACACAGCCAGAACTGGCTGGCCCCTGGGACCAGGGCAGCTGCCCCCACTGCCCATCCCCTCCAAACGGCCTCAGGGCACTCCCCCGGCTTCTTTCCATCCCTTGCCTCCAGCTTCAGATTCCATTCATTCACATTCAAGTTCTGTGGTGGGTGTGTGTGAGCAGGTCTGCCTACAAAGGTAGGAGTTTCCCAACCAGAGAAAGAGCCAGGGCCCGGAAGACTGACAATGCCCATCACAGACACAAACGGATGGCACACCATCTCTGGGAATACTAGCGATATGGGCCAGCAAGTAGCAAAAGGTTTTCCAAAAAAAAAAAAAAAAATACAAGAAAAAAACCCCTCAAAGATGGAACTAAAAGGAATCATACCCAGAGGTAATGTTACTTGGGGAGGGTGGGGGTCTTTTTCATATCATTTAGTGTTTTAGTGTATTAGTTGCAAAAACTACAAGCCTACCTTCCTAAACTGAAAATAACTCATTAAGAGTGTTTTCTAAATAAAAGAAAAATAATTCAAATCTGGAGTAGTAAATTCTGTTTGCTAGAATAATGGACACAAGAGGGGAAAAACAAAACACTTAGGTCTGAAACAGTAATGCAATGATTGCCAAAATACATGATTCTATTTAAAATGCGTTTGGATATCTTTTTCTACTTAAAGCATATTTTTTAAATGTATATTCTGCTTAAAAGAATAATTCTCAAGAGATACTTCTCCTAACCTGAATCTCAGAATAAGAAAAAAGAACAAGCTCTGAAAAGCTATTAATACGAATGCAAGATGACCAACTATAAAAAGATATCAGTATTAATGTCACATTCTCAGAAAATTCACCTTCAACTAACAAAGTTTATCATCTAAATGAAGAAAGCTTCCAGCAATCTCAATGTATAGTTAACATTACGAAATAAACCCTAAGGACCAGAATCTGGTCACAAAACAAAGAGAGGTAATGCCAGTCTTCTCAAGCCCTGCCTTAGCCTTCTCCACACAGACTTACACACCAGATCTGAAATGGAAACATGTGCTTTCACACATAGACTCCTGGTCCCTTAGTACATCACCAGCATTTTACTTTCCCCTTGAGAACTTCTCCGTGCCTCAGGCATTCTTCAAAACTGGTATCTGCATGTATTTAAAAAGAAATATTATCGGGGCCCCTGGGTGGCTCAGCTGGCTAAGCGACCAACTCTTGGTTTCGGCTCAGGTCCTGATCTTTCTTTTTTTTTTTTTTTTTTTTTTAATTTTTTTTTCAACGTTTTTATTTATTTTTGGGACAGAGAGAGACAGAGCATGAACGGGGGAGGGGCAGAGAGAGAGGGAGACACAGAATCGGAAACAGGCTCCAGGCTCTGAGCCATCAGCCCAGAGCCTGACGCGGGGCTCGAACTCACGGACCGCGAGATCGTGACCTGGCTGAAGTCAGACGCTTAACGGACTGCGCCACCCAGGCGCCCCTCAGGTCCTGATCTAATGGGTGGTGGGATCAAGCCCCAGGTGGGGCTGTAGCTGGGTGTGGAGCCTGCTTAGGATTCTCCCTCTCCCTGTGCCCCTCCCCTGCTCATGCTTGCATTCTCTAATATATTTATATTTATATAATTGAAATTGGTTTGCTTATGGCTGACTTTGTTAAAAAAGAGAATGAATAAGTAAAAGTTTGTATTCCCTGAAGACAATCTGAAGATAATGAAAGACTCAGAAGCATACTAAATAGGAAGGAGAATTAAAATTTTCTAGATAATTCACTATTTAAGAGTTGGCCATTTTGGGGCGCCTGGGTGGCGCAGTCGGTTAAGCGTCCGACTTCAGCCAGGTCACGATCTCGCGGTCCGTGAGTTCGAGCCCCGCGTCGGGCTCTGGGCTGATGGCTCGGAGCCTGGAGCCTGTTTCCGATTCTGTGTCTCCCTCTCTCTCTGCCCCTCCCCCGTTCATGCTCTGTCTCTCTCTGTCCCAAAAAAATAAATAAAAAACCGTTGAAAAAAAAAATTTTTTTTAAATAAAAAAGAGTTGACCATTTAAGTGCAATTCAATACATACTTGAGGACCTAAACAAAGCATCATCTTTGATGACAAAGTGGATACTAAGTCAGATAGTCCCAGATCTCAAGGGGTAATAATCTAATTGGGGAAGGGACAAATAAGTAAACAAGCAGCTACTGTTATAGAAGTTAAAACTGAGAACAGAAGTAAACAGTACTTTGGAGATTCAACACAGAGAGAGAGGATGAGTCTGCTAGAGAGGGAACAGGAACCCGGTAAGGAAAAGCTCCCCAGAAGTAGCACTGATGGCAGTGGACAAGGAAGCAGCAGTTCAGGGAGAAGAAAGCGAGCTTCAACTACAGAAGCTGGTTCAAACCCAGGTTCTGAGGAGTCTGTATCTCATGCAGCAAACGGGAACCCTCGTTTTGTCTAGGGAAATTCTAAGGAAAAAGATGATTGGACTAGCGATGAGGAAGGCAAAGGGAGAGGAGGCTGAGGCTAGCAAAAGGATTACTGCCCATTCACTACAACATAAGGAAAGACGGATCAGCCCCAGGGTGATGGCAATAGGTCTGAGAGTTCAGTAGACATGGGGAAGGATGAGAAATATCTAAGCTGCCAGCTTGGGTCAGTAAATGAATTGCAGTTCATGAACCAGAGGAATAAAACTAATTAGTCTTGCTTTCCTCTTTGTTTTGACTGCTAGGATGCGCAGAGCCAAAATATGGCCTGTTTCTAACATATAGCAAGCATTTATATGCAGCCTGTAAATCTACAATTTATTTTCCTTCTCTTGACAGGCTTTTATTTATACTTAGTAAGTCACCTTTGTTTTAAAATGAAGCAGAAAATAAACTGACAGATAAAAAAAAAAAAGACTGAGACCAAGCCAGAAACAGCTGGACAAAGTAGCTGGCTCAGGGATATAACCTGTAGGCTGCCGACCCAGAGCATTTTCCTCACTGTTCTTACACCTAGCACAGGCCACATCTCACAAAAGCAGCTGAAAAATGCCAGACTTTCACTTTCTCAACCTTCCTTACAAGTAGCAGTGCCATAGGATCAGTTCTATTCAGTGAAACTGAAAGGGGGTTGGGGGGGGGGGGGGAGTCTCCAAGGTGACCTTCTAGAAGACTCCTCTCTGCTAAGGGGGAGTTGTAAGAAAATATATTCCTTTCTTCCCTGTCTTACACAGGCATGATGTCTGAGGCCCCAGCAACCACATTGCCAACAAGAGGCAACGAGCCCGAGGCTTTCCAGAAGTCAAAATATTAAGAAGAGAGGAAGAAAGCGATGCAAAGAACCTAGAGTCTTCACAGGTATCATTCAGACACTGCACCAGAATCATCTATTCTCTACATTTCTTGCTACTGGGCAATAATAAGTTCTATTATTTATGCCATTTTTAGTTGTGTATTGTTACTTGCCAATAATGGATACAACAGAGGTCAAATCATGAGGTCGGTTTCTGACAGGTTGATTTTTTATTCTGCTGATTTAACGAGATCCTTATTCTTGAGATGACAAAATACCAAACATGTATTATTAGCCAGGAAGAAAGCAATAAACTATAAGAGCTGCTGGGAGCAGCTAAAGATAAAAACAGAAAGGGATATAATGATAAATAACATCTGGAAAAATGTGATCAAGTACAGGCAGGGGCACTTCTTGGAGGAACAGAGGAAGGAAAGAGTAAATGTACAGAAGTTCTCTAGGATGAAGAAAATGAGGGAGACTTTGCTGGCAGTGCTATAGACAAGATAACCTAAAAACCTTCCCAATATAAAACTGTGAAAAAATACTGGGCCAAGGGTAAGAAACATCTGTTTAAATGCATAGATAAGTTCACATGAAAATAAAGGACCTCCATTGGGGCGCGTGGGTGGCTCAGTGGGTTAAGCATCCCACTTTGGCTCAGGTCATGATCTCGAAGTTCACTTGTTCCAGCCCCACACTGGACTCTGTGCTGACGGCTGAGAGCCTGGAACCTGCTTCGATTCCCTGTCTCCCTCTCTCTCTGCCCCTCCCCCTCTCATACTCTGTGTCTCTTTCTGTCAAAAATAAATAAAACATTTTAAAAAATTAAAAGAAAAGAAAGGACCTCCCCAAAGGCCAAAATTAAAGAGGAACCTAAAATCCACAGCATAAAATATAAGCTGATCAGGTTTAGAAACCTAGGGTTTGAGGGGCTGGAGAAGAGGGGGACTGTGTGTGTGTAAAGGGCAACTGCCCTTTGGGATATAATAGAGATAAAAAGGGAAAAATTACTAAGCTAATACTTCTTTTAAAACACCACCTTGAAGACAATTATAACTCTTGTTTTCATCTTCATACACTTTACCCTTTATATAAGAACAAATTCCAATATTAAGTGCATATTTTAAAAAACATGTCCACATTACATAGTAACACATCACAAAAGGCTTCCTGAATATTTCGTCACAAGATTAAGCAAAACGTAAGATAAACAGAAATCTTTTCCTGAAAAAATTACACATTGCCCAAATTTTCAGCCATCATTTAACCATTAATCACTTAATCAAGTATGCAAGTTCAGTATATTTGTAACCATACTAAAAGGTTTCCAAATTTTAGGACTTTTTGGTAAAATTTTATCATTAGGATCATTATAATATTCTTCTAGTGACTATGCTACCAATAGTTTCACAATACCTTATATATCACATAAAATCAGTCTGTCATCTCTGAGCTAATCTTATGGCCCTCTACATTACAGATTCTGTGATGTACAGATTCAGTATTTAAATGGTAATGGGAATCCTCAAAAGATGTGGCATTGAGGGCACCTAAAGACTGAGAGGGTGGTCTCTAATATTAAAGAGGCAAAGAGAAAGAATGACAGTAGCAGTTAAAAGCAAACCAAAAAAAAAAAAAAAAAAAAAACCAATATGAAAACTTAAGGCCCTCCACCAAGTTTACCTTCTTCTAGCTTCCTTCGCTCCCCTATTGCCTTGAAAACTGAAAACATCACATATTCCCTTTGTTTGTCTTCATGCTGGCTTTATGAATGGGCACATTTCCACCCTAAATTCCATTAAGCCTCCTCCATCACTCAAGACCATCTTTTTTCAAAAAGTCCTATCTCTGGGCAGTCCAAACAGCCCAAGAAATACAACCACATAATCTATACTACCTTCACAAGGGTTACGCTGGTCTCCACTGCATTCCGAGATTTATGTAAAATTAAGCCTTTTAAACTAGTGTTTACATACACTCGATGCCACAATAAACACAGCATCCTAAACTCTGCTTTAAGATAGTGCTGAATTTTGAATGTTTTTCCAAACCTATGGGCTAGATGATAAAAGACTAAGGATTACCCTACAAATTACAAATAAGGCCACCAAATGCCGGAGGAAGTAATCAACTAGTGAATCAAGAACCCAAGTGCAAAAGGACTGTGTCTGGCTTGGTTTTCCCCCTCCCGCTGACACAGAGAGAAGGTCTAGTGAATCGCTCCAGCCCCAGGGGACAAGAGAAGATTCCCAAGAGCGCGCTCGGGTCCGCTGGGGAAAAAGCACGAGTTAGCAGAGCCGGGAAGCTCCGAAAGGCGCGAAGCATTCTGGGACTCGTTTCCACAGTTACCCACGTGCACCCAACCCAACCGCGGCCCCGCGCGGCGCGGACTACAAGTCCCAGAATTCCGCGCGACCGCCTTTCCCCTTCACACCCGGCCACTAGAGCCAGACCCTAAAGGAAACCCCTAACGCGTCCTCCCCGCAAGCTAGGCAGAGGTCGCGCTCCGCAGGCGCTACGTGGAGCCTGTGGTCCAGGACCCCGTGCAGGGAAGCGGGTCTCTAGGTACCAGCGTCCACACCTGACGACCAGAAATTAGACAACTGCGTCACAGACTGCCAAACCCACGGACTGCCTGGGACCCCAACACCTCCCCTGCGCAAAACCCCCCACCTGGTCTCCAGGGCCCGACTCCTCCCGCTCCCGCCGCGGAAAACCCGCAGCCCGCGCCCGTGCCCCGCCTCCCAGTCCCGCAGCCGGAGCCCGCGCCAGCGCTGACCTCGCTTCCCGCCGCTCTGGGGGGAACCGCGGCCAGCGCCAACCTCAGGGCACCTCCCCGCCCCCTCCACCTCAGCCCCGCCCCCTCCTCTCCCGGCACCCCGAAGCTCAGGGCTCCCCCTTACATGGACCCTATCTTGATCCGGGGGAGGGAACACCTCCCTGAAAACTGAGTTTGCCACCTTTCCCCTGAGCCCCGCGCGGACCGAATGTGGACTTGACAGTCCTCCCCCTGCCCCCGGCCCCTCCCAACCCCCCTTTCCTCCCAACTAGCTTTACACCCCCACCGCACCTCCCCTACCCCTGCCCCCATCCTGTCACCTCAAACCCTCCCCTCCTTCCTCGCCTCTAACTCCCAATTACCCTCTCTTCCCAACACCTGCTCAATCCTATTACCCCAACGTCTGCCCCCCTCTTAACCACTCCCAATTACCCTACCACCCTCCCTATGCCTCTCCAGCCCGCCGGACTCCCCAACTATCCCATCACACCCCAATCCTTCCCACCACCTCGCTCTCCCGTTACATCAGCCCTCATCTCCGCGCCCGCCCTCCAGCCCCGCTCGGCCGCTGCCCCCATTCCCCCACCGCATTGTTCCCCCCCCCCACCCCCGCCATCCAGCCTTCTTCCCATTGTCCCCGCCCCCGCGCTCCCCTAGCACTCACCCGCCTTTCTCACGGAGCCGCCCGCACCACTCAGCCCCTAGGAAATCCTCACCCCTGCGCCCCGCTCGCTCGCTCCCTCCCTCTCTCCCCGCGCCGGTGCCACCCCCGGCCCTGCCCGCTAGCGCCCGCCGCCGCCTCCACCTCCATTCACCCCAGGCACTCCGGTCCCAGCCCTTCATCGCACGTCCCGCCCCCCCTGCCCCCAACACTGAAAAGGAGCCAGTCCCCACCCCCCTCACCTCCGCCCTCCCCCATCAGGCCGGCCCCTCCCCCCCCCCACGCCCGCCCCCGCCCCGCGCCGCCCGCAGCGTCACCGCCCGCCCCGGCCCCGGGAGGGGAAGGGGTGGCTCCCGGGCAGGGACTCCCGGCGCGTTTCGGGACAGGAGGCGCGGGGCGGGGACTGCGGGAGCGTAGTGGAGAGTGCTAGCAACCGCCCGGCCCCGGCCAGCTCGCTCTCTGTTACTCACTGACAGCGGCGGCATCCGAGTGCATTTTCGGGCAGCTCACACCCCACTCGCCGCCCAGGCTCCCGCGCTCGCCTCGCGGTCCCCCCACCGGCTCGCCGCACCTCGGCTCGGAGCTGAGGACCAGCCGCCAGCACTCCCGGCCTGCCCACCTCGGCTCCAACCATTGGCTGAACCTCGGTCGAAGGACCGCCCCTCCGCGCCTCTCATTTGACAAAAGGAGTAAGGAGGGCGCCGGTCTGGGGCTGGCAAAGAGGCCCCGCCCCTTGAGGTCCAATGCGATTGGTCCCGGCGCCTCGGCCCCGTAACGCCCCTGGCGGAGGCCACGCTCTGGAGCAGCAGGTTGGGCCCGGCTGCTGTCACTCATCCCCGGGGGTCCGAAAGCGCGTGTAGGGGCGAGGCTGGCGAATTGGTCCACCTTGACCCTGAAGCCCCGCCCCGTCACGGGCGGGATTGGTGGAGCTGCAGACCAACCGAGAAAGAAGGGTCGGCTTCTGAAACAAAGCACGCGTGGTGTTGCGTGAAGAGCGGTAAAGGGAAAGCACAGTTGGGGGCATCTTGTGTCCCGCTACAAGGAGTAGGGGAGTTGGCCCCAAACTTGCGTCACCCACTTGTCTCGCACGCCTCGGAGCGGTCCTCAACAGAAGCCCAGTCGGCTCCGAACTTGGACTGGGACTTCTCTTGTTAGCTGTTTTCTACTGCTGGAAACTGAATAAAGAATCATCGCGTTCTCGTTTCCAGCAAACCCTCTAAGGAACAAACTCCTACTTCTTGTACAACAATTACAACAATCCATCCTCTTCCCGGTTTTGAATTGCACTTCTTTTCCAGAATCAATACACTTCTCCCTTGGTCACAAATGGGCTGTTCTAAAGGCTTCGAATGCTAACAGGCATTGTCCGTCGTCATACACACATCTGAATACGCCCCCCCACAGCACGCAGGAAATCAGGGCCACGCTCTCAGCTTCAGGCTCAGTCTGGCATGTTGGCAAGTCCAGAGGATAGGTTCTGAGTCCTCGAAGGACAACTGGCTGAATTGAGAGACTGTCATTCATTGACGCTGAGAGGGCCTCATTTGGCTGTTAGTTGACAGAGGAAGGTGTTAATTTAAGTGAATTCCTAGGACCACTGAGTTTCCTAAGACAAGAACTCGCACCATTCTTATGAGTTCCAACCATTTTTTTCAATGCTTTTCAACCAAGTCGTCACACTTAACCATAATGTAGCAGAATAATATTTTGAGATACTTAGGAAGGATAGCCCTCTCCTACCCCAATCACGGGCACATCCACCGCTTACCTGTATCCCAAGGCTCTGCCCCAGCCTACAGCCAGGGCATTACACACACACACACACACACACACCCGCCGCCTCCAAGAATATTACAAACAACTGGTAACAAAACATTAGCCGTTTAAGTTTTAGATTTCTATAGCCAAGGCTTTTGAGTTTCAGAGTTCTGAAATTTAGGTTTCAAATCAGTGGATAAATGTTACACCAAAAACAAGATATTTTGAAAGAACAGGATCAAACCAGTTCATCTGTCCACACCACTCCTGTTGTAGTATACTCTATCCCTATAAATCCCTAATGTCTCCCGAGTAAATTACAGCCTTATAATTTTGTACCTATCAACACATTTATGAATCACTTCACCTTAATTATAGAATCTCAGAATTGACCTGAATTTATCCATTTCAGTTTTCTTCTCAAGAATCTCCTCCATATTGGTGACTTTTAACCTAACAGGTCTGTCAGCTGGGCCTCACAGAGATGGGTAAGTACCTCCGGACTCTGAAATAGGCCATTCCTTGTTGGGCAGATCTAATTCTAAGAAAAGTCCCTTCTTACTCTGAACTAAGAGCTGTGCTTGCAATCCTTATCACACTTATGTGTTCAACCGACTCTATATCTAGGAAATAGTAAATTATATATAGTTTACACAAATTCATAATATTTTGTATATATATTTGTATGTTTTTTATTGATCATGGTAATTTAAGGGCTGAGACACAGTTATTTTGCAAAGAAAGGAGGTTGCTTCTTGACACCACCAAATTAAAATAAACCCACAACTAATTTGTTCTAGGGAGCCATTTACTGTATTGATTTTTTTGCACCAAACTTTATAATGTATATAATGGCTGAGCTACATGAGGGATCTGCCCACTGCTTTGCCCCTAGCACCCAGCACTTCACTGGCTCAGGGTGTCCACAAAAATATATAGGATGTTCAGCCTTTGTTACTTCTCAGCATCACTTTCAGTCAGGCCTGTATGGTTATTTTCAAATGAAAAACAGGCTTAGTAATTAGTACACATCTTTCTGGTAGGTCAGCTACAGCCTGAAGATTGAGGGGCTAAGTTCATTCTTAGTTTGCTAAGACTTACTGCCCCACATGTTGAATGAATAGTAAAACAGGTATAACTAAATGATTACATAATATTCTGTAAATATCACCCCATCATTTTAATAATCCACAAGACTAGAAACCTTTGAGGGCAGGAAACTTGTTATATATATCTTATGTCCCCAGCACCTAGTATAGTGCTTTCAAATAGTAGGCACCAGTTAGTCATTCCTTAAAGTGAACGGAATGTTGACTGTAATGTGAAATTTTAGATCTAGGAGAAGCCTTGGGAAAACCCAACTTCCTCATTTTAAGAATATGAGACTTGAGGTCCCAAGAAGTTAAATGTCTAATCTAAATCACTCAGCTAGTTAATAGCAAAGCAGTAACTAAACTCAGGTTTCTCACCTCCTAGACCAGGTCTTTCCCCCCGTACCACACTGTCCCATACCATACCTTCAAACTCCAAGGATGGGTAAGCTACTCTTCCTTCCCATTTGAACGTTATTATAAAAACCTGATACAAGTTCTATACTTCATAGCTGGAATACTGCCTTCTTTTTTATGAAACGCAATAAGAATTTTTTTTCAATATGTAATATAACATGTAACGTTTTTCTCTCTGGTGCCATTTCCAAATTACTTGATCCTTATGGGGATGCTTACAGAGATAATAATGTTACGCTTCTGTGCATTTATATTCAAATCCTTGGAGGGAAAATTAATAAGTATCTTGGGAGTGTCATGGTAGAGTGAAACTTTTCCCCAAATTCCACACATCCCACAATAGCAGGCTTTTCTGCATGTGTCGGGGATGGGGATACAGAGTGGAGAATGGCATTGTCCTACGACTGAAATAAAGTTGGGCCTGCTTAGATAAGTAGATAAATGTGCCCCTGGTAAAATTTGAAGAGAATGGAAAGAACACATGTCAAGGAGGAATCCATTCAGCCTCAGATTGCAGTGCGAGAGTGTGTAGAACTCCACTCTTATCAAAAGTCAGGCTACCTGGGTTTACATGGAAACGAAAACAAAACAAAGTAATATATCTGTAGAGGTCAGGATAATTCATTTCTCCAGACTCATAACCAACTGACAGTTTGCTAATCCAAATGATGACAACTTTTTTTTTAGTTGCTTCCCATGTGATCGTGCTTTGCTTGTTAAAGTATTCCACCTAACCTTGCAACACTCCAGTAGAGTACTAATATTATCCCTAATTTGCAGATAAGTTAATGGAGGCTTAGACAGCTTCAGTAACTTGCCATCTAGCTAATAAGGAATAGTGTCCCTAAGTAGTGAAACTCCCTGCGTTATAATGTTCCCCCTCTTTTTAATCAGGTTAATATATGCCCTGCATACCTAAGAGACTTATGTATAAGGATACAATGATATGGATATGAATGTGCTTTTAAAAGATAGTGAAACCTGGCCTTATTCTCGAGTTGAATATCTAGACTCAGGTTTTCTTTGTAGATATATATTATGAAAAATAGGAGTCAGAAAGATTAGTTCCAGGTTACTCTATCCTTCTTACCTGTTTTATCCTTTGACCTGATTTCAATAGCAACTATCAACTTCATGGTATTTTTTTAATGAGATTATTTATCTAGAGTATCTAATGAGGCTCTGCTGAATGTAATAAATTCACTACTCTGATATACCAGTGGGAAGGGACAGCCTCTTCGGCCTACTGGAGTTAGCCTTTTAACCATTGAGGCCTGTGTTATTGGGAAACAGTTTCGGCTCTTAAGCTTTTAATTTCATAGGAATGTCACTGTAACTTATGGTTCTTTTCACTTATATACATTGAACAGTCTTGCAATAGCCACTTGCAGATGCTACTAGGGTAATAAAAGTGTAGGTTTTGTTTTTCAATACCTGTATATAGTCATGTCCCAATTATTAGGCTAATGGAAAAGGCTTAGAAGTAGACATTTTCCTCCATTGTCACTAACAGGGACAGTCTCCCCTCAAAACTGATGATGATTGGGGCGGCTGAGTGGTTCAGTTGGTTAAGCCTCCGACTTCGGCTCAGGTCATGATCTCACGGTTCGTGAGTTTGAGTCCGTGTCGGGCTCCGTGCTGACAGCTCAGAGCCTGGAGCCTGGAGCCTGCTTCGGATTCTGTGCCTCCCTCTCTCTCTGCCCCTCCCCCACTCACACTCTGCCTCTCTCTGTCTCTCAAAAATGAATAAACATGGGGAAACATTTAAAAAAAAAAAACTGGTGATGATTGACAAGCTGAAAAGATGGCATCATTTGCCATATATCTTGTTTAACACACTTTTTCTTTCATCAGCTTCCTTTTCCCCTGCCCCTATTATGCTAGAGGTTAGAACACTGACAGTGAAACACAAGCAAGTGACCTCTATAATCATCACAGGTTACTTCGTAGAATTGATAACCTGTCATGTGGGTTTATAATGCACATTAACGGGACTTCCATATTTTTCATCAGCCTCTATTGGGTCAGTAATGTAACTCCCAAAGTGAAAAAAAGAGACCTTAAGAGATGGAACTTTTTCGAACCAACTCTGCACTGGGCATTTTTAGACATGGCAGAACTTTTGACATTTTTTTCTGAAGCAAGACATAGGCTTAACCCAGATGGCCTGGATTAAAAACCCATCGGCTCCTCCACTTGAGAAGACAAATTATTTTGGGGCGCCTGGGTGGCTCAGTCAGTTAAGTGTCCGACTTCAGCTCAGGTCATGAGCTCATGGTTTGTCGGTTCGAGCCCCGTGTCAGGTTCTGTGCTGACAGCTCAGAGCCTGGAGCCTGCTTCGGAATCCGTGTTTCCCTCTCTACCGCTCCCTGCCTCGTGCTCTCTCTCTGTCTCTCAGAAATAAATAAGCATTTAAAAAAATTTTTTTTAAAAGAAGACAAATTATTTCACCTCTTTCTGTGTCTTAGTTTCCTCATCTGCAAAAGAGTGAAAATAACATGAACTACCTCATAGTTATGTTGTGAGAAGTAAGCAAATGAATAAGTACAAGGAAAGCATATAAAAGTACCTGGCTCAATACCTGTTAGTTGCAGTACCCATCATACTCTTGAATAAACCCTTCCCCTTCACATCCACCTTGTCATCCCAGATCCTTCTTTTCCTCTAAGCTGGTCTCTAACTCCACAGTCACTATGTTTCATTAAGTTGGCTTCCTTTCTCCTTTCTAGAGTTTACAGTGAACACTGAGTTGGGATACAAAAGCCTTCTTCACCAAGACATGCCACCAATGTGAAATTAACCTAGTTTGAAACTGACATGTGAGACTTTACACAATAAAGAAGAAAATGGGGACCCCATATCAATGCTGCGTCATTCAAACTCTTTGAAAACTAGCTTAATGAAAATTGATTGATACTGGAAGTTCAGATGTACGTAGGAAATTTCTAAACAATTAAACAAATTGTAGCAAATTACAGGGGATTCTACATAAATAGAAGCATATATTGTGTTCCCATAGTGAATAATTTCTCTTCCTTGTCCTTTGAAGTAATATTACCGTTCTCTGAGTGCCACAGTTACTGGCATAAAAGACTTTGAATCTGCTATACCAGAGGCAAAAATGTCTTTAAATATTACCCTTGAGCCAGCCTGGAATAAGATGCAGACCTTACAACTTTAACCCTTGAACAGGAATTAAACTTGTCTGGGCCTCAATTCCTCCATCTATAAAAATGGGAGTAATATCTTCCAGAGATAAATATGATAAAATATGTGCAAACATTTATAAAAGTAGGAAAGGGAAGCAGAAATAAATGCATGAGCACCAATTATGTGATGCATCCACATTTTTCTTTGTGAACCTCATGCAGTCTTGTGAGGTACAGTTGGTTGGCTAATTTTTATGCTTGGGGCTATTTCAAGCAAAAATGAGTCTGTGTTTTTAAGTTATCTAGAAAATCCTGGTTTCCTTCTTTATGGAGCTGCCATTTTAGGGATCTCTCAGAAAAGCTAAGAATTTTCCAATTCTGATGAGATTTGACATCAGTATTTCAATTTCATTTTTTTTTTTTTGCCTCTCCTGGATATAGAGAAAAAATTTCATTTATTTTTAAAACTATTTCCAACTTCCACGATTTCTTGACACATGACTACATGACTATTAGGGTACCATTAATAAGCTTTTTTTTTTTTTTTTTTTTTTTTGCTAATCTTTTTCTCCAGCCCAACTATACAATGCTTCAACTGGCACTTTTTTTTTTTTTTAATTTTACCCAGGGCCTTTTATTTTACAGAAATCACACCTGCCTAGGGACTTAACAGAGTATTTGAACAAAAATGTATTCATTACCACATGTTCTTTTCTGAATTGGGTATTTTCACCTTATTCGCACAGAGCTAATCAAGTCCTAATGATGTTGCCTTAAATTAGATCTCAGAAGGTATAATTTTCCAGTGGAATCTAAACAATGCATGACGTTTATAGTGACTTTCATGAATATAGCATTGCTTCAGTTACTCCAGCTAGCAGGGTTTGGGCAGAAAGAATAACCATTTTACTTGTACAATGGCTTCTGTGCTGTCAGGCTCTTCGTTTCTCCTCGCCTTTTCTAGCCTGCTTCCATGAATACAATGTCTTTTTAACATCCCTCTCAGGGCAGTACAGGAGGCCCCATCCATCTCCAGACGTCGGTGGCTGCCGAGCATCTCATTATGGCAAAGTGGAGCATTCTGGGAGAGTGGATGGAGCCGGCAGGCAGCAGTAGGAAGTGGGGGAGGGAAGAGGAAGACAGGAGCTGAGGAAAATATATGCTCACTTCCTTGGTGATAACATGTTATGGAAGTAAGAACTTCCTGTTCTAGAAAGGAAGAGGATGTAGGGTGTCAAAACACCTGTGACTAAGCAGATTCCAGCTCCTATAACCCGGTTACATCTTCCTCAGCTACTGCAAGTCTCCTGACACTCATACCCGAACCCCCCAAGAAGAACCCCCCAACAACAGAAGCCATGTTGTGGGAAGAAAGCAATGAATCCAAGTATTTAAGAAAAATATCTGTGGTTCCAAAATAGAAAAAGAATTTGGAGGCTTGCATGTACACACACATATACACACACACACAGGCACACATACACACACGTACAAATCGCTAATTTACCCAATTGAAAAATATTTTCTTCCAACTAACCTGAATGCTTATTACACTTCACTTTGTTACACTGCCTTCGTCCAAATAGGTTAAAGCAAATGCCCCCAACATTTTGGGAGTCACAGACCCCTTTAGGAAGCATTGAAAATGATGACTCTGTCAAAGGCCTGAAACCCACCTATGCCCACCCCATCACCCCCCTAAATTAAGAATTCCTAGATTAGACATTCATTTGAGTTTATATTTCCTTTTTAAAACCCAGGCACTATAGGGATTAGTCAGTGGCTATGAGTAATTTGTTGATGAGAGAGGAGTTCCACACTACCCTCCCGAGTCTGGCTGACCTCTGGGCCTGCACTCAAGTAGGGGGACCTGAACAGTTTCAGGCTGTGGAGTCGTGGGAGAGAAGGGAAGGCTTGGCTCGGGACAGGGGGCAGCATTTTCAACACGGTATGGAGATATTGGACTATTGGACAAAGAGCAAGAGGAGGTGCCCAAGATTTCTTGTTTCTAAATTTTGCTCCCCTCCAGTTCCAAACGGGGTTGCAGTCAAAACTGCTTTTTCTGCAGCCACCCACACTCGGACTCGGGGTCCTCCCCAGCGCACAGGGGACCTTTTGCCTTCCCTCTCATCTAATTGTTTCACCCTCTCATCCATTCCCTGACCCCAGGCCCTGATCAGCCCCACTGCACCCCGGGCCTCCCAGCTGCCCTGCCCCACCCCCACAGTCTGGTCAATTTACTGGGGAAGTCTGACCTTGAACCCCTGCCACTGGTCCGTTTCATTCTGCATCCCTCCATCTCCCAATCATGTATTCTGGCTTCAAAGCTCTAACACCACCACCGTAGTCTGTTCTAAACCTCCATTCAAATTTATAACTATAGCTTTGGGACACATTTCAGATTCGCAGATGATAGACCGGCGGATATAAATACTGTATTGGCAAACACTTAAGCACCACTCACTTGGCACCGGGCACTGTTCTAGTGTTCCTGTCAACCCATGTAATCCTCTCGACAATCCCAAGAAGTACAAACTTTCGTTAGACTCATTTTACAGGTGAGGCGACTAAGGCACAGATAGGTGAAGGAACTTCCCCAAAGTCATACAGCTAGTAAATGGCTGAACTGGGAGAAATTAAACCCGAGCAGACTAGCTCCAGATCCGTGTTTTCAATCACTTTGCTATATTGCTTCTTTGCATAGCGTTGTACAGATGGCTGTGTGCCCACCCTCTCCACCCCTCCCCCAACACACAGCCCAAAGTCCTCTGTTGCGGAGGCTGTACCTATTTTTCCAGCAACAGTAGGCAGTCACACCTAGCATAGCTCTAGGGGGCTGGGGCAAATGTCCTGTGTTCTCACTGCCCATCATCAGTGGCAACATGAAACATGGTTTTCCCAGTTTCAGGGTATGGAAATTTATTCTCTTCCTTGTTTTTGTTTTTGTTTTTTTTTATTTTTTCTAATATTTACTTATTTTTGAGAGCGATAGAGAGAGCGAGCCTGGGAGGGGCAGAGAGAGAAACCGGGACGCAGAATCCAAATCAGGCTCCAGGCTCTGAGCTGTCAGCACAGAGCCTGATGCGGGGCTCGAACTCATGGGCTGTGAGATCACAACCTGAGCCGAAGTCAGACGCTTAACTGACTGAGGCACCCAGGTGTCCTTATTCTCTTCCTTGTTAGACCTATTTGGGGACCTGGTAACAGGACTACATGTTGGGGTCTGTAAGAGTAGGGCCAAAAGTAGCAGAATATCGTTACGGGCAATTCGACTTTAAAGGGTTGCCAGTGCGCGTGGGTCAAAACTGTGCCTCTTACCCCTGCCTCCCTCTTGACCTTGCTGAGCCTTCTCTCCCTTTTCCGGCTCCCCTTCCAGCAGTCCAGGGCCCCGTTGTGGTGCCTGGTGGCCGGCCCTCCAGGACAGAGGGCGCCCATTTTCAGGATGAGGTCCGCCCTTAGTGAGTAAGGAGAAACCTCTTTGTTCCCTGATAGGAGCAGGATTGAAGAAGCCAGACTTGAGTTTAAACAACATCCTGGAGGGCAGACACAGAGGGGTTGCCTGAAGAAGTGGAAGGAGAATAGGCCGGTCCTGAGAGGTTATTGCACTCTGCAGTCGCAGGAAGGGGGTTAGGGCCCATTCCTCCTGCTGGTTTTTGCATCAGGCAATGGAGACACTTCTTTCTTCCCTGTCTCTGAGTCACTCTACCACTATTGGAGCCCAAGACACAAGGGCACCGTGTAGACCCCAGGGCGACCAGCCTGCTTCACACACCCTAGAGGCGCTTGTATTGGGGACCTATTTTGATGATTAAAACTTACCTGTCCAATGTCTCATTCCCTCAGCTCCTTGTGCATGACTGGCTTGCTGTTCTCGGATAAGCTAGTTCAGGGGAAACATAGATGTGTTAAGATAGTACCCCTTGCAAAGATATTTACATTTGAAAAAAAAAAAAAAAGGCTCCCGACAAACACCAATAACATACTTCCCACAGCCAGCCTCCCACCTCAGGTCTGCCCACCTCTGTCTCTCCTTTACAGCTCCTCCCACTCCCAGCCTTTCCCACTCAGCACAGGCTCACCTCCATTAAGCCTTCCTTGACTGAGGCTGCTCACAGTCATGTCTTTTTCCACTTAGTACCTTCAGCACTAGAATGGAACTTGGCAGGAGTGAATGGAACCAGAACAAAAGGGAACAGAACGTTGGGCGGGACAATCTCAGAGATGAGCTGGGCACAGTCCCTTATCTCACAGGTGAGGAAGCACAGACGCAGAAGTGACTGGTCAGACACTGCCCAAGGCAGGCCAATGGCTGGGTGGGGACGCTTGGACGCTTTCCTGCCCGGCCTGCCCCTCTTTTGCTTCTTTTGGGGAACTACTCACCCCACCATTCATCAAACAGAGTTATGATAGCCAATCAGCATGCCTCCCACTCCCAGTGAGCACATGATCTCTTGCTAGCTCATTCATTTATTTATGAAATGACCAATATCAATGGCCTTCCATGTGCCGGACACTGCTGGGCTCTAGAAATTACACGTTGAGCAAAAACAGACCCAATTGCTGCCCTCATGGAGCTTATGAGATTTCAAAGGAGGCATACCTTAAATAATCATGCAAGCAATGTAAAATTTTTTTGTTTTTGTTTTTGTTTTTGTTTTTGTTTTTTGAGAGAGAGAGAGAGAGAGAGAGAGCACGTGCGGTACAGGGAGAGAGAGAATCTTAAGCAGGCTCCATTCTCAGCGTGGAGGCTGATACAGGATTCCATCTCACAGCCCTGAGATCACAACCTGAGCCAAAATCAAGAGTCGGATGCTTGGCCAACTAAGCCACCCAGGCCTTCCTAAAATTGCTATTTTAACAAGTAATGAGCAGAAAAGGTACACAGTTGTTTTTTTTTTAAGTTTATTCATTTAGAGAGAGTGAATGGGAGAGGGACAGAGAGAGAGGGAGGGAGAGAGAATCCCAAGCAGAAGTCAAGTGCTGACAGCATAGAGCCTGATGTAGAGCTGCAACCCATGAACCGTGAGCTGAAATCAAGGGTCCGAAGCTTAACCAACTGAGCCACCCAGGTGCCCCTCAAGAGCTTACAATAGGGGAACTGGCTCAGCTCCTCTGCACAGGTATACAGTTTGTGCACTGCACAATGGAGCACAGCCATGGGGGCAGGGGGCTGGAATACCACTTAAACAGCCTGCTCACCAACCCATGGGGCTTGGTGTGAAGCTGTGTTTGCTCAGAGGAAAGGGTACTTTGTTCTTGACACACTGGGCACTGTCCACCCAAAAGGGTCATCATTTTCTAGTTTGTCCCAGAGGCTCAAAGAGACCAGCCAGGACTCTGGGTGTGATTCAGTAAGAGAAATGAGTGGAAAGAGGGCAGGTTGCCCCGAGGAGGCAACTGGAGACACATGAATGATGGGTAGTAAATAAACTAAGTGGAAAGGAAGAGCTTTCCAGACACAGGGAACAGCCCTTGCAGTGACTTTGTCATGATGGCTTTCTAGTTCCTAGTTCCGGTCACTTCTGAGGCTTGGCTGATGCCTCGCCTTTCCAGGGCCTTGCTCTCACAACATCACATTTTCTATTTACAGTTCAAATTTAGTTTCTGTCACATGCAACTGGAGAGTCCCAGCTCATAGAGCAAAGCTGGTCCAGCTCTCCCTCCTCCCAAGACTGTTGGGCCTCCTCCCTCGGCCACGCCCCCATCCCTCCATGTCAGAAACCTCTACTCTCTAAGACTGCCTCATCTTCAGAGCAGGAACTCTGTCTTTGATGATCTAGTATTGCCTCCAGCATGTAATGGAAACTCAGTATAACATCAAGACTTGAGTCACTCTTACTGGCGGTCATTCTGTCCACTGGGACTGGATGAAGTGAGTATTAGAGTACAGAGTAGCTTTTCTGTGTGTCTCTCGTTGCCACCAGTTCGCCTGTGATTTCTACTGGGCCTGAGTGTATGCAGACTCCAACTTATGCTTATGTTAATAGATGGCTCTGGTTTGTCTAGAATTTGGCTGTGGAGGGCTGGTGGGATTGATTTCATAAGCAAGACTCAGCAGCTTTTATTCTGTCTCTGCATGCTGAGTGCTAGTGGGCTGCCTTTCAGGTGAAGCATTTTCTGGATCTGACATAGCTGGATGTTAAATATGCCTAACGCCCTGTTTAGGGGTGTCAGGCAACTTGAAATCCTCTGTCGTTTTGTCAGCCAATAACAGTCCACTTTCCCATTGGTCTTTGTATTATTCCCAAATTAAGGACAGTCTTTCTTTTGGGTATATCCTTCCCCTTTAATTCCAGGGCCTGAAGAATTTCAGCTGCATGCAATATCTCATGCCACTGTGGCTATTAGCTTTGTTAAAGGAGCTGGTATTTGAGGTTTTGTGAGACTCGAGTCCCCTTTTAATAAGCCAAGCTCTATTGGCTTGAGATGCAGGCTGTCCTATGGAGGCTGCTGAATAAGCCAACATTTGGAAATAAGATTCATAGAATTAGGTTCCTTTTCTTCCCTGTATCTCAAGATCCGAGAGACTCTGCTATTCTTTTCTCAATTCATCAGACACGAAGGGAAACACAAAGATGATGCATCCGTCAGATCCTTTCCATCCTTCCTTCACTACAACTCCCACGCCAACAAGGCTATTGAAGCCAGGTAGAAGGGTTATGAAAACATAACGCACCCAGACTTCGGAAAGGCAGCCAAGGCTTGAACATTGGCTCTTTGGCTCAACATGGGACACATTATTTGAACTCTCTGTGCAATATTCCTTTATTTTCGAAATGAGCATGACAGAACTGTTGTGAGGACTCAAACAGATGAGACGTGTGGTAGACAGAGTAATGGCACCCCAAACGTGTCCACACCCTCATCCGGGAAACCTGTGAATATGTTACTTAACATGGCAAAAGGGACTTTGTACGTATGATTAAGAATTCTGAGATGGGGAGATTATCCTGGATTCTCCCAGTGGGCCCTCTGTAATCACAAGGATCCTTACAAGTGAAAGAGAGAGGCAGGAGGGTCAGAGTCAGAGAAGGAGATGTGATGAGGTCGGAGCGAAGCAGCTGCTGGGAAGGGCCAAGGAATCCTGGTGTCTTTTAGAAGCTAGAAAAGGCAAGTAAGTGAATTCCTTCCAGGAGGAACACAGCCTGACAACACCCTGACTTTACAGCCCCATGAGACTCATTTTGTACTTCTGATTCAAGAACTATAATAAGTATGTGTGTTTTAAACCACTACATTTATGGCATTTTGTTACAGCAGCCATAGGAAACTAATACAACAGTATGTAAAGTATTTACCTGCTAACATACCATAAATCGTGGCTGTTACTATTATTTTTATTTCCTTTAATCAGATTTCTTTTGTTGTAAATGACAGAAATTCAATCAATGTAGCCAAGACCAAAAAAAAAGGGTGGAGAGGGGAATTTTTTGGCTCACGTAATCAAAAAAAGGCAAAGCAAGTGTAATAATAGAAGCAAATTTATTTATTGAATGCTGGTCCTGGCACTGAGAGGAGGGCCCTGGTGGCTGACCTAGGGCCACATATGAAAAGTAGAGGCTCCTATCCAGGACTTCACCTCTTAAGAAAATGGTGCAGAGGTCCAAGAGTGAATTAGAGATGGTTTCTTGACTGCAGGAAGGTTGAGGGTCCAGGGGCAGAGAATTCAAGAGTAGCAGGGTCTAACACAAGCCGGAAGTCCAAAGCACAAAACCTCTACGGCAGGATCTAAATCATGCTCTACCCTCCTTGGCTCTCGCTTCAGCTAGGTTTTTCAAACTTCCCATGCATTCTGTGAGCTTCCCAAAGCCTTCCCATGAATTCCTCATCTGTGTAATTTAACCAGAGTCGTTGCATTGTATACAATTGAGAATCCTGCCAAGCTTAGCAGAGATAGTCCAGCCTCAGGGGCCACTGGATCCGGGAACTAGAACTCAACAGGACACTCTTCCCATGGTTCTCAACTTGGTAGGGTGCATTCTTTTACAGTTGGGGTCACTTCTCAAAACGTGTGATCTTAGGACAGAACTCTGATTGGCAGGGCCTGACTCACATGATCATACCAAAGCCTATCAGTATGACAGGAAATGGAATGGAATTGGCCAGCCCTGAATCATAAACTGTCTTCTGAGGCCAGGGGTATTGGATACTATGATATGAAGCCCCAAAAGAACAACATGAAGTTAGCAAGGGGTAGTTTTCTAAGATAGTGTGAGTGTTCTTTCCAGAAGAATAGAGGGAAGGAATGCTAAGCAGGGTTTTTTTTTTCCAGAAATGTCTACTTCATAATTATTATTGTTGTAATTTTATGAGAATTTATGTATTTATTTAAATAATACTTGTTTAGCATTTACCATGTGCCAGGACTGTGCTGAACTCTGGGGATACAGCGATTAACAAAACATAAAAATTCATGTTCGGCTATTCAAGGGACCTCAAATAGCCAAAGCAATCTTGAAAAATATGAATAAGGTTGGATGATACACACTTCCCAATTTCAAAACTTACTACAAAGCTACAGTAGTCAAGACGATGTGGTACGGACATAGTGATAGACATATAGATCAATAGAATAGAATTGAGAGTGCATAAATTAAAATTCTGAGCATTAATATTTAAGTGATTTTCAATAAGGGTGCCAAGACAATTCAATGGAGAAAGGATAGTCTTTTCAACAGTGGTGCTGGGTGTCCACAGGCAAAAGGATTAACTTGGACTGCTCCCTTATACCATATACAGTAATGAACTCAAAATGAATCATGGGCCTAAATGGAAGAGATAAAACTATAGAACTCTTATAAGAAAACATAGGCATAAATCATTGTGAACTTGAATTAGACAATGCTTTCTTAGATAAGACACCAATAGCACAAGCAACAAAAGAAAAATACAGATAAATTGGACTTCATCAAAGCCAAAAACTTTTGTGCTACTAAGGACACCATCATGAAAATAAAAAGACAATCCACAGAATGGGAGAAAATATTTTCAAATTATTTATCTAGTAAGGGACTTGTATCTAGCCAACATAAAGAACTCTCATACCTTTAAAAAGATTATCTGTACTCTGAAAACTATAAAACACTGATGAAAGAAATTGAAGAAGACACATAGAAATGGAGAAACATTCCATGCTCATGGACTGGGAGAACAAATATTGTTAAAATGTCTGTACAATCCAAAGCAATCTACACATTTAATGCAATCCCTACAGCATTAATGCAATTCCAATAGCATTTTTCACAGAGCTGAAACAAACAATCCTAAAATGTGTATGGAACCACCAAAGACCCCAAAGAGCCAAAGCAACCTTGAAAAAGAAGAGCAAAGCTGAAGGCATCACAATTCCAGACTTCAGCTTATATTACAAAGCTGTAGTGATCAAAACAGTATGGTGCCAGCACAAAAATAGATACATATATCAATAGAACAGAATAGAAAACCCAGAAATGAACCCACAACTATATGGTCAATTGATCTTCAACAAAGCAGGAGAGAATACCCAACGGGGAAAGAGTCTCTTCAACAAATGGTATTGGGAAAACTGGACAGCAGAATGCAAATGAAACAGGATCACTTGCGCGCACCAAACACAAAAATAAATTCAAATGGATTAAAGACCTAAATGTGAGACCTGAGACCGTAAAAACCCTAGAGGAGAACACAGGCAGTAACCTCTTTGACATTGGCTATAGCAAATTCCTACTAAATACGTGTCCTAAGGGGGCACTTGGGTGGATCAGTGGGTTAAGTGTCCGACGTTGGCTCAGGTCATGATCTTATGGTTCTTGAGTTCAAGCCCCACATCAGGCTGTGTACTGACAATGCAGAGACTGCTTAGGATTCTCTCCCCCTCTGTCTCTGTCCCTCCCCCACTCACACTTTCTCTCTCTCTCTCAAAATAAATAATAAATAAATAAATATCCTAAAGCAAGGGAAACAAAAGTAAAAATAAACTATTGGGACTTCATCAAATTAAAAAACTTCTGCACAGCCAAGGAACAAATCAACAAAAATAAAAGGCAACATACAGAATGAGAGAATATATTTGCAAATGACATATCTGATACCCAAAATATATAAAGAACTTATCAAACTCAACACCCAAAAAACAAATAATCCAGTGAAGAAACGGACAGAAGACATGAATAGGCACTTTGCCAAAGAAGACATCCAGATGGCCAACTGACATATGCAAAGATGCTCAACATCACTCATCGTCAGGGAAATACAAATCAAAACCACAATGAGATACCACCTCACACCTGTCAAACGGCTTAAATTAACAACACAAGAAAGAACAGAGAGAGAAAGGGGAACCCTCTTGCACCGCTGGTGGGAATGCAAACTGGTGCAGCCGCTCTGGAAAACAGTATGGAGGTTCCTCAAAAAGTTAAGAATAGAACTACCCTCTAACACAGCAATTGCACTACTAGGTATTTTCCCAAAGAATATAAAAATACTAATTGAAAGGAATACATGACTCAATGTTTAGAGCAGCATTATCTACAACAGCCAAATTATGGAAACAGCCCAAGTGTCCATTGACTGAAGAATGGATAAAGAAGATGTGGTATATATATACAATGGAATATTACTCAGCCATAAAAAAAGAATAAAATCTTGCCATTTGTGATGACAGAGATGGAGCTAGAGTGTATTGTGCTAAGTGAAAAAAGTCAGAGAAAGACAAATACCATACAATTTCACTCCTATGTGGAATTTAAGAAACAAAATAAATGAACAAAGAAAAAAAAGAAAGAGAGAGAGGGAGAGGGAGGCAAACCAAGAAACAGACTCTTAATTACAGAGCACAAACTGATGGTTATCAGAGGGAAGGTGGGGTGGGGTGGGTGAAATAGGTTGTGGGGATTAAGGGGGGCACTTGTCATGATGAGCACAGGGTGACATATGGAAGTGTTGAATCACTATATTCTACACCTGAAGCTAATTACACTGTATATTAACCAACTAGAATTTAAATAAAAACCTTTAAAAAAAGATATGTAACCTAATCAAAAAAGAGCAAAAGATCTGAATAAACATTTCTCCAAGGAAGATACACAAATACCCAATAAGAACATGAAAATGTGCCCAGCATCTTAGCTATCAGGGAAATACAGATCAAAACCTCAATGAAGACATTTAACATTTACTAGGATGACTATATGAAAAAGACAGATAATAACAAGTCTTGGCAAAAGGGCTAGAGAACAAGTGTTGAAGAAATTACATTGCTAGTGAGAATGTAAAACTTACAGCTGTTTGGAAAATAGTTTGGCAGTTCTTTAAAGGTTAAGCAGAGAATTACTCTATAACCCAATAATTCCTCTCCTAGCTATATACCCAAGAAATATGAAAACATATATACACACAAAAACTTATATACAAACGTTCATGGCAGCATTATTCATATCCATTAACTGATGAATGGATAAATAAAATGTGAATATCTATACAATGGAATACTAGTGAGCCATGAAAAGGAATGAAGTACAGATACTCTATGGCATTGACCTTGGAAACATGCTAAGCAAAAGAAGCCAGTCACAAAAGACCATGTATTGCATAACTCCAATTTTATGAAATGTCCAGAATAGGCAAATTTATAGAGACAAAAAGTAAATTAGTCACTGCCTATGGCGGGTGGAGGGAGTGGCGGATGGCAAGAAAGAGAGTTACTGCTAATGGGCATGTATTTTGCAAGGAGAAATGAATGAAAATATTCTAAAATTGGAATGATGGTTAGACAAATCTGTGATTATACTAAAATGCATTTGTGTACCTTTTATTAATGTTTATTTATTATTGAGAGAGAGAGAGACAGAGTGTGAGCGGGGGGGAGGTGTAGAGAAAGAAGGAGACAGAGAATCTGAAGCAGGCTCCATACTCTGAACTGTCTACACAGAGCCCATGAACTGCAAGACCATGACCTGAGCTGAAATCAGATGCCTAACTGACTGAGCCACCCAGGCACCCCCAAATTGTATACTTTGTAGGTAAATTGTGTGGCATGTGAATTATATCTCAATGTTAAAAAAAAAAAATCCATGCCCTCATTGAGCTTGCACTCTATTGGGAGATGTTTATATACAAATAAACATAATGTTTTCAGTGTTGCTAAAGCGAATTCTAAAGCAGAATGGGGGAGAGGGAGGTCTGGAGAGTGGGCAGAGGCTGCAATTGTAACTAGAGTATTATTGAAGGCAAAGAAGATTACACACGAAGAGACCTACAGCAGATGAGGGTACAAGCCCTGGGGAGATCTGGGATAAGAGTGCTCTAGGCAGAGGAAACAGTAAGTGCAAAGGCCCTGAGGCAGGAGTATCCCAATCACATTGATGAACAGTAAGGTCAGTGTGGCTGGGGAGACTTTCTTTCTTTCTATTTTTTTTAGGGGCCCCTGGGTGGCTCTGCTGGTTGAGCGTCTGACTCTTTATTTCAGCTCAGGTCATGATCTCATGCATGGTTCGTGAGTTCAAGGCCTGCATAGAACTGTCAGTTCAGAGCCTGCTTGGGACTCTCTCTCTCTCTCCCTTTCTGTCCCTGCTGTGCACTCTCTCTCTCTCTCTCAAAATAAATGAAAGAAAGAAAGAAAGAAAGAAAGAAAGAAAGAAAGAAAGAAAGAAAGAAAGAAAGAAAGAAAAAGAAAGACAGACCAAGTGTGGACAAGGATGTGGAGAAATTGCAACCATTCCATTTCTGGAGGGGATGTAAAATGTTTCAGCCACTGGGGAAAATAGTTTGGCAGTTCCCCAAAAGGTAAACAGAATCACCATATGACCCAGCAATTCTGTTCGTAGGTAGGTGTACCCCAAACAATTGAAAACAGCTACTCAAACAAATACATGCACATGAACAGGCAGCACTATTTATAATAACAAAAAGGTGTGAACAACCCAAATATCCATGGATAGATGAGTGAATAAATTAATTTGTGGTGTATGCATACAATGGGGTATTATTAGCCATAAAACTGAAGAACTGATCCATCCACAATGTGGATGAAACTTAGAAACTTGGAAACATGTGCTACATGAAAGAAGCCATACACAAAAGGTCACGTGTTGTGTGATTTCGTTTTATGTGAAACATCCAGAATGGGTCGGTCTGTAGAGACAGACTAGATCAGCAGTTGTCAGGAGCTGGGGGTAGGAGAGAGGAGAGAGTAACTGCTTAATGGGAAAGAGTTGTATTGAGGGATGATGAAAACGTTTTGAAGGTGGTGGTGGTTGCACAACATTGTGCCACTAACTTGCCCCTGAATTGTTCATTCTAAAATGGTTAATTTGTTGTTAATTTACCTCAATTAAAAAAAATAATAATGCATTCAAATGTAGGCCTTTTATTATATACCTCAATAAAAAAAACAACAAAGCATTCAAATTTTGGCCTTTTATTATTGTCTTTAAATGTTTGCTTGTTTTTGAGAGAGAGAGAGAGAGAGAGAGAGCAGGGGAGGGGCAGAGAGAGAGAGGGGGACAGAGGATCCAAAGTGGGCTCTGTGCTGACAGCAGGCAGCCCGATGCAGGCCTCGAGCTCACAAACCATGAGATCGTGACCTGAGCTGAAGTTAGACGCTTAACCGACTGAGCCACTCGGGTACCCAGATCTTTTATTATGAATATGAAATAGCCTAGTAACATACCTGTCAAGACACCGTAATCTAAAGTGCTCTACTGTAGCAATATCGCTTCCTACCCCCCCTCTGCCCCCCCAGCAATTTCACTTCTATTTCCCTTTAATTCTCAGCTAAGTGCTTGCCACTGTGTATCACCTAGAGATGCGTGGATTGTCAGGTAGGTGTGTTCTTATAGACATACAGGTTGATTCTGCTCCCTTTTCTAGCAGCTGGCTTCTTTTGAAGGGGACCTACTCTTGATTACCTTAGTTCACTTATCAATCCTATCTTAGCAATCTCAGAGATACCTGTAGGTCTTATTTCCTTGCACTTGTTAACATCTCAAGCCTACTTTGTCTTGCCACTGTGCTAGCTCCTCAAAAGTGGAAACTGGACCAATTGCATCAGAATCACCTCACCCCAAATCCAGACTTACTGAGTCAAACTATCTGGGGGGCATCCCCAGAATCTGAATTTGTATTAAGCAGCCCTGCCATATGCTTTTGTGTGTAGACATTTAAGACCATTACCTCTGTTCCAGATTCGCCTTTAGTGGTTAATTTACTAATTCATTCAACCATTCATTGAGTGCCCATCCAAGCAGTTTCCTAAATACTACAGTGAAAAAAGAAATGGAAACCACAATTGGTAAAAACAAACAAACAAACAAACAAACAAACAAACAAACAAGAAACCTGTATTTTTGATTTGCAAAATAGATCAACTGTACCAAATCATAATATGCAATATAAACTATCTAAACGCAAATTATTTTAACACTAGCTCATTCAGACCCATATATTCCAAGATAAGACTATAGTAACAGTCACTTCACATGGATTCATTTCTGTGTTCCAAAGACCACAGACAGTTCTAGCAACCTGCCAGATTTACAAATTCTGTCAATCCTGACCTAACCCCAGTCCTACAAACTCTGCAAGTACTCTTCCCTAATTTTCCTCTCCGGAGACCCTACTGAGATTCCATCCAGCTCATGTTTTTCCTTGCTCACAATTTCAGTAAACTCAGCTTGTATAAGCAGCAGGTGTCCGTGGTGTTCTTTTTGTTGGGCTTCAACAGCAGGTACAGATATGAAATTGTTATTTTCTTCTATGAATTATTGTTTATCTCCTTTACTGTTATTTTGCATTATATTTTATGTGATACTATTCCTAGAATCTAAATTTAGTGTTTCTGTGCATTTTCCTCCGGAGGCACATCGATCAAGACACATCCATTGGCTGCTTACTCTCTACACCTCGAGAACAGAGTATAGGAGAATTATTTCAAGAGTTAAGTTACTGAAGCAATAACAATCCCACAGTCTTCAGCAATTTGAAATGTGTCTAGATCCTGTGGAAACGAGGGCTGTGATTCCTGAAATGTTGCCAGGGTGTCTCTCAATGTGGATTTAGTCTCCTTCATCCCATTCAGGATTTAGAGGATACATTCAATCAAGATTCCTCTTTTTCAGCCCTGGACATTTTTCTTCTATTTCTTTATTTCTTTCCCTCCAATCTCTTCATTACTTACCTCTACACAAAGGCATAAACTTCTAGACCTGTCCACCATGAGTCTTTAACCATTTCATTTTGTTTTGTTTTTATTTAAATTTTAGTTAACATACAGTGCAATATTGGTTTCAGGAGTAGCATTCAGTGATTCATCACTTACATACAACACCCAATGCTCATCACAAGTGCTCTCCTTTTTCTTTTTTTTTTTCCAGTGAGGCATTTTATTAGTATGAATGTATTACATCCCTAGAAAAAGAATCCCAGGACTTTCCCTCCTGTGTGTTTTCGTCTTGCTTCTTCATGGTCCATGATGCCAGCTGAGGTTGTCAGTACAACGAAACCAAACTGGCGGGATGGGAGCAGATTATTCTGCCATTTTTCTAGATCTTTGAGTTGTACATCAAACCTGGGGCTGATCACTCCACACTTGTTTAACCTGCCTGTGAGGTTCACAATTTTCCCAGCTCTGTGATCATCGATGATTTCAAATTCACCAATGTAGCCATGCTTCATCATCACAGTCAGAAATCAGACGATGACTTTGGAGAATGGCCTAATAAGAACCTGGCATTTGCCTGTCTTTTCATCATTGTTTATGCCCTTGAGAGCATCTGCCAGGACATTCATGCACACCATTATGGCAGCACGGAAAGATGGCGTACAGTGTCCTCCTTACTCCCCATCACCCATCTAGCCCATCTTCCACCCACCTACCTCTGTCAACCCTCAGTTTGTGCTCTATTGTTAGGAGTCTCTTGTGATTTTTTCCCTCTCTTCTCTCCCCCTACTTCTCATATGTTCATCTGTTTTGTTTCTTAAATTCTACATATGCATGAAATTATATTGTATTTGTCTTTCTCTAATTGATTTCACTTAGCATAATATACTCTAGCTCCATCCACATCATTGTAAATGACAAGGTATCATTCTTTTGACAGCTGAGTAATATTCCATCATATATATATATATATATATATATATATATATATGCCACATCTTCTTTATGCATTCATTAGTCGATGGACATCTGGGCTCTCTCCATAGTTTGGCTACTGCTGATAGTGCTACTATAAACATTGGGGTGCATGTACCCCTTTACATCTGTATTTTTGTACCCTTTGGGTAAATACCTAATAGTCCAATTCCTGGAGCATACAGTAGTTCTGTTTTCAGTTTTTTGAGGAACCTCCGTACTGTTTTCCAGAGTGGCTGTGCCAGCCTGCATTTCCACCAACAGCGCAAATGGGTTCCCTTTTCTCCTTCCAACACCTATTGTTTCCTGTGTTGTTAATTTTAGCCATTCGGACAGGTGTGAGGTGGTATCTCATTGTGGTTTTGATTTGCATTTTCCTGATGATGAGTCATGCTGAGCATCTTTTCATGTGTCTGGTAGCCAACTGGATGTCTTCTTTGGAAAAGTGTCTATTCATGTCTTCTGCCCATTTCTACTTCTGCCCATTTCTATGAGCTATTTGTTTTTTGGGTGTTGAGTTTTATAAGTACTTTATGTATTTTGAATACTAACCCTTTATCAGATACATCGTTTGCAAATGTCTTCTCCCATTCCATAGGCCGCCTTTTAATTACTTTGATTGTTTCCTTTGCTGTGCAGAAGCTTTTTATCTTGATGAAGTACCATCAGTTCATGTTTGCTTTCAGTGACATGTCGAGTAAGAAGTTGCTCCTGCCTAGATCAAAGAGGTTGTTGCCTGTGTTCTCCTCTAGGATTTTGATGGTTTCCTTTCACACTGAGGTCTTTCATCCATTTTGAATTTATTTTTGTGTATCATATAAGAAAGTGGTCCACTTTCACTCTTCTGCATGTTGCTATCCAGTTTTCCCAGCTCTGTTGTTGAAGAGACTGTCTTCTTTCCATTGGATATTCTTTCCTGCTTTGTTCAAGATGAGTTGACCATATAGTTATGGGTCCAATTTCTGGGCTTTCTATTCTGTTCCACTGATTTACGTGTCTGTTTTTGTGCCAGTACCATACTGTCTTGATGAGAACAGCTTTATAATATAGCTTGAAATCCCGTAACCATTTTCATTTTGAGTTCTGGCCACACCCCTTGGGTTGATCTCCCAACACAGTAATTCACTTGTCAGCTGTGTGCTATTTAATAACCCATTAGCAAAGGGTTGTTTTGTGGATAAAACATCTTCGCAAATCTCCCTGAATCAGGTTCTGCCATGAGGAATTGTTACCGACTGAATGTTTATATCACCCTAAAGTCCATATGTTGAGGCCCTAACCCCCAATGCATTTGGAAGTAGGGCTTTTTTGGAAGGTAATTAGGTTTAGACGAGGTCATGAGGATGGAGCCCCCATGATGGGATCAGTGTCCTTACAGAAGAGAAAGAGATACCAGAGCTTGCTTTCTAACAGAGACTTTGAGAAAGCCTGAGTTGGTAAAAAGGGCCCTGACCCAGAACCCAAGAGACCTAGATTCCATTCCCAGGTCTGTGCCTCACTAGCTGTGTGATTTCAGCTGAGCCACTCACTTCCCCAAGCTCCTGTGTTCTCATCCAAAAACCAAGAGGGTTGGCTAAATTAGAGGCCCTCAACATGAGGGTTGCAACATGTGACAAAAATCCAGAAATAACAGTGGCTTAAGTTAGATAGAAATATAATTGTCTATACACAAACAGACAGCCCAAGGATCTCATGACAGCTCCGGCATCTTCATGGACCCAGGCTCCTTCTACCTGGTTCTCTCCTTTGGCACCCTTAACACACGCTTTCCACCACATGGTCCAAGATGGCTGCCATAGCTTTCATCTCCACGTTTCAGGCACAGAAAGGAGAAAAGGGCATGGCCCCTTTAAGGACACCTTCTGAAGTCTCATACACTCCTTCCTTTTATATCCTGGCGTCAAGAACTTGTGCCATGATCGTTGTAGCTGTGAGAGAGGCTGGGAAATGTAGCCTTTTTTCTGGGTGTCCATGTGACACAGGAAAACCAATATCAGGGGACAATGACAGGCTCTGCCACAATGTCTCCATTGTGATTTGTATACCAGGAAACCTACTGCTCATGAACTACTCAAGATTACTAACGAATTGTTTTACAAACGTGAGTGGATTCAAAGTCATCCCTGTGTTAGCACTTATGCTCTCTTCCTTATCCTTTTGATAAGTTTTCTTGAGAGGCAGTGTTTAATTCAGTCACAGCGAATCAAGTAAAACACAATCTTTTCAATGACTCAGTCTGCAGTGAATTACTGTCGCTAATAGTTAGTCCTTACCAACATTTGTGGTTTTGTCAAATGTGAAAATATTAATAAGAGAGTGCCATGTGTGTATCTTGATGGCAATCGTGTTGGCTTTCATGAAGGGAAAAAGGTTAAGAAATCTTAAATGAGCTCTAAAAGTGCGTATCAGCTTGAAAACACCTGCGATTCAGGGAATATAAACTCTCTCCTTCATGAACCACTTGTAATGTGAAGCCTGCAAGGGGGAAGCTTGTTAACAATACAAGTCCTAGGCCCACTTCATACCAACAGACTAAAAATCTCTGGGGGTGAGGCCCAGAAATGTGCCAGTTTCACTAGCTCTCCGAGGGGTGATTCCTATGTACACAGGGTTGGGAGTACTTCAGGTCTTTTAGGGAAAAGCTTTGGCCGGCCACCTTTCATTCTGTCCCACTGACTGATTCAGCTGCGTCTGGCTGCCGGGCTGTATGCGCGGCTTGAGGCAGAGGCGACTTGCTCTATCAGGATCATCAGCGATGTCGTGGTTTTACCAGGTGTCCCTCACCACAGCATGATGTTAAACTGCTACCGTCAGTCTCCCACCGCATCACTGACACTGCTGTTCTTTGCAGCTCGGAATTCAATGGAAAGTCAGGTGCCACTCATGGAAGGGGTGAATATGTTGAATAAACTGACTCTGCCTTCTGCACCTGTCTTTGTTGTCAAGGCTAAACCAAGTGTAATATATCAGGTTACAGTCTGTAGAGGTAAAGGATTTTTTTGGGCTTCCATACATATAACATACTGATGGTTTGGGGACTGATAGGTGTACCCTAGCAGGCGGAAGAATGTAGGTTGTCGTGTGGTGGGGTCCACAGCTATCGGGGAAAAGACAAACCAAGCATCTGGTTTATGCTCAGGGCTCACTCCGTGTTTGTAGTCTACACAAGTGCACGTAACACCCATGACAGTCCCGTGAGAGAGCGACATCTCACTTTATCCTCATTTTCCAGGGTGGTCAAGTAACTTGCTTAAGCTCGCCCAGGAAGTAAAAGAGGCTAACTCACCCTCCTCACCTCAGGGTCAATTGGCAAAGTAGGAAAAAAAGGCAAAAGATTTGTGATTCTTGAATCAACGCATTTCTACCACACCATCATCTTCAAACTTCTGTATTTGCACATCCCATTGGGAAAAATTTCTGAGTGGGTCTCCCATATGTATTTATTTGTAAGTATATACATTAGAGGGGCGCCTGGGTGGCTCAGTCGCTTAAGGGTCCGACTTTGGCCCAGGTCATGATCTCGAAGTTTGTGAGTTCAAGCCCCACGTCAGGCTCTGTGCTGACAGCTCAGAGCTTAGAGCCTGCTTCGATTCTGTCTTCCTCTTTCTCTGACCCTGCCCCACTCATGCTCTGTCTCTCTCTCTCTCTCTCTCTCTCTCAAAAATAAAAAATAAAATGAACATTAAAGAAAAAAGTATATACATTAGAAAACAGTTTGCTCTTCAACGTTAGTACCAGCATCACCCGGAAAACTTATTTAAGCACAGCTCATCAGGGCCCATCCCCAGAGCATCAGACATCCTGTGGGTTTGAGACGTGACCCAAGAATTTTTGCCTTTATTTTTTAATGTTTATTTATTTTTGAGAGAGAAAGAGCACACAAGTGAGTGGACAAAGGGTAGAAAGAGAGGGAGATAGAGGATCTGAAGTGGGTTCTGCTCTGACAGCAGAGAGCCTGATATGGGGCTCAAACCCACAAACTGTGAGATCATGACCTGAGCCGAAGCTGGATGCTTAATCAACTGAGCCACCCAGGTGCCCCAAGAACTTGTACTTCTAACACATTCCCAGGTGGTGTCAATGCTGCGATTGATGGACCTTCCTTTCAGTAGCATTGCTATAAGCATGACCCCAAGGTAGAAATTTAAATTTTTTTAATGTTTTATTTATTTTTGAGAGAGAGAGAGAAAAAGAGAGCGTGAGTGGGGAAGGGGCAGAGAGAGAGGGAGACACAGAATCGGAAGCAGGCTCCAGGCTCTGAGCTGTCAACACAGAGCCAGATGTGGGGCTCAAATCCACAAACAATGAGATCGTGACCTAAGCCGAAGTCGGACACTCAACCAACTGAGCCACTCAGGCATCCCCCAAGGTAGAAATGTAAAGCACTAAAATATTATGGAATAAAATAGTAATTCTAATTAATATTTTTCCTTCACCCAGATAATTGTCTTATAAAGCTCCAGGAGTGAAAGATCCCATTTTGGAAACCAGTGCATTAAGCTGAGCCACTCTGTCCTTTGCCAGAGAGGCAGACTAGGCGGCACTTCAGAAATCACAGAAATTTCCCAAACCTCAAACATTGAGAACAAAGGAGATAATAAAAGGACACATCAGATGGGCACAGCTCTCGGTCCCACTAATCCCCCCCCACAGGGCTCAAGCACTCTGCTTTTCATTTGCAGCTAACTCTACTCATATCATCTTTCTTCTGCCTTAATTTTTTTCCCTTTGTGATAACAGCTACCATCACTTTTAGGTAATGCAATCTAGCACCCCTGTTGTTCCTTTTATGGAAATTCTAGCCACTGCAAGTACATGCGGTACTTGATATCCACAAAGCAAAAATGTTCTGAGTGAACAACGTTTTGATTGAACTTTAATTTTGCTGTTACTTTGAAGTTCTGGCTCTGCACAAGCGATGTTAGGCATGGGTACCTTCAGAAGAACTTGGAAAGGAATTTTTCCCTACTCACATATGATGTAGATTTCCAAAGTGCTCTTGTGGATTTCTTCCATGCTTTTGCTGTTTGGTGAAAAATGAGGCAGGTTTACATGCAGTGAATAAAACCAGTCCCAGCACCTTGAAAGAGAAGAGACACAAGTATTTGCAAAAACTTGGTGCATAAATTTAATACCTATATTATATACAATCTATATGTCTAATATAATGTAATATCTAATACAGATAATATCTAAAAGGTATTATAGCAATAGGCTATAATAGCAATAGCAATAGGCTATTACAGCAATATAATTATAAATAATAGATGATATAATTAAGATATAATATTATAAATACTCTAAATTATAGCAATAGGCTATACTATAATAATAAAAAAACAAGGTTAGTTGGCCATTGCTTCACTGGAAGAGAAAAGAAGCCTCTTGTGAAATTTTGACATAGAGGAAAGTGGAAGCATAGTTATTAGTAAAGACAAAGTGCCTTCTGCCAGAGATAACCCCAGAATTTCTTGTGACCAAATCTGAGCAATAGAGAAAATGTCATGTACTAGAAGGTCCTTTTCAAAAAGCCATTTGTACCATACAGGAAGACTGCTGTGACACGCTCTGGCTTTTGTTGAATACAGTCTCAATTTAAAACCAGATTCCAAAGGACTGATGCATATTGGCCCATGAAACTGCTCATGCGCATTTCTTTGCCCCACAGCTATTTATTTTTTCACTAGTTTTCCACCCCCATTCGCCTCAAATATATGGTGTTTCTTCCACGGGTTAAGCCTTTACTTGCTCCGAACTTAAAGTGATGTTAACTCAGCAGCATGCATTAAGAGAATCATCTGGCACTGCTACAATTATCCAGTTCTTACAAACAGCCTTCCACCTTTTACCTCTTGCCTCTCACCTCATTCCTGCCTCAGAAAGGAAATAGGTCAAATGGGAAAACAGAGGCACTGGGACCATGTAGCATCAGAAACAGACACATAAGGCCCATCTGGGCCCTTAGATACCCTGGACTTCTCCAATGACTTTTAAAAGAGGATGAGCAGGGGCGCCTGGGTGGCTCAATCAGTTAAGCGTCCAACTCTTGGTTTTGGCCCAGGTCATGATATCACAGTTTTGTGGGTTCAAGCCCCCCGTCGGGCTCTGCACTGGCAGCACGGAGCCTGCTTGGGATTCTCTCTCCCTCTCTCTGCCCCTCTCCTACTTGCCCTGTCTGTGCCTCTCTTAAATAAAATAAAATAGAATAAAATAGAATAAAATAATGAAAGAAGAGGAGCAAAAATGAAGCAATGTTAACACATGGTGTTCTTCAGAAAGTATTTATTTGAGTCCAGTACGGTGTCCAGCAATGTATGTATGTCGGTCTTAGAATCACGTTACTAAGTGTGCTGTTCTGGGCAAGTCAACTCCATTAGCCTGAGTATTAGTTTCCTCAGCTAGAGAATGCAAACAACACCTCCTGAAACCTAGGTGTGGCAGGTTAAAGATGGCCGCACACTTTTTGACACCTCTCCTATTGAGAGGTGGAGTCCAGTTCACTATCTTTGAATTTATCCACTACTTTGGTGAATAGGATACGGCAGAAGTGACACTGTTCCAATTTCTGAGCCTAGGCCTTACTCTTCTGGAAGCTTCTGTTTTCTATCTTCTGGAATACTCACTTTGGAAGCCCTGAGCCACCATATAGAAAGTCCAACTACCCGGCAACAGACAGAAAACAGCTAAGGGGTTCAGCTAAATCTAGCCTTCCAGCTGTCCTCATCAAGGCACAGTCACATAAGTAAAACTAGCTTGGACATGCCAGCAAGTGACCCCAGTCAATGTTACCCAGCCAAGTTCCTTTTTTTTTTTTTAATTTTTTTTTTAATGTTTATTTATTTTTGAGACAGAGAGAGACAGAGCATGAACAGGGGAGGGTCAGAGAGAGGGAGACACAGAATCTGAAGCAGGCTCCAGGCTCTGAGCTGTCAGCACAGAGCCCGACGCGGGGCTTGAACTCACGAACCGAGAGATCATGACCTGAGCCGAAGTCGGACGCTTAACCGACTGAGCCACCCAGGCGCCCCCATGCAGCCAAGTTCTAAGCCACAGAATCATGAGACATAGTTTACTATATAATAATAGGTAATCCACATTAGTTACAAATATGATTGTGAGACTCAAAAAGAGACTGTAGATGGAAAAGGACTTGTAGACTGCAAAGCAACATGTTTTGTCAATAGTGTATAAAAGAACAAATACAGTCTCCGAACACGGGCATTTACTCAGTATTAACTTTGGTGACATTTGCCATTACTACTTAGGGATGCAAAGTCAGTTGCCATCAGGTGATAATAGTGGAGATTAAGAGAAATACATTCAGCATCTAAATATTCATTTTGAGGAGGGCCAAGGCTTTGTAAGCAAGGGATACTAATGCAAACTCCAGCAAAGCAAAGAATACCATTGGGCTCTAAGTTATTTATTTCATAAAGGAAATTTGGAACAATGATTTCTTTTCCTAGGGTTATATTCATTCACCTTAGAGTATTTTGATATAATAAAATCAGTTAGCCAGAATATTCAAAAGCACGGTACTGTATGTGAAAATTCCATCAATGCTTCTTGTTGAAAATCTTTCCAAAATGCCATAATAACTTTCTTGCCTCTTGAAAAGATTGTGAAAAGTTACTTTATAAGTTGAGTGTTTGAAACTTAAAATGCATTTCCCACTGAAAGAGCACTATAAATGATAATAAAATTCACAGACACAAAGCCAATAGAATTCCAAATGCTTTATAATGCTGCATAATTATATATTTTAAGGTTTAAAAAAAATTCCCCAACCAATTCCATGCAGTGATTTCTTTAAGTCTCATAAAATATACTCGTCCTTATCAAGTCCTTTTCAGTCAGACCTAGGGGGTTTGCAGGATGTCAGAGCCCAGTTAGAAGGCAGCTTTAGAAGGTAGAGTTTGCATGCTGTTGCCAGTGTCTGTCCAGGGCTTAACACAGTGCCTAGCCCAGGGAGGCACTCGGCAGATGTCTACTGTTGAGCCCTGAAACGGCGACTAAAACACGGTTCAAGTCAGAGAAACCTAGCTTGGATTCTGCCCTGCTTCTTGCTTGTGGCGACTGTGAACAGAGCTCAGCGTCTGCAAGCCTTGCTTTCTTCAACAATAAAATGGGAATCAGTAATGCCAACCACACAGTGCTCCTGCAAAAGTTCAATGGAACATTTTAACAAAAGCTTGGTCCAAAAGTGGCAGCAATTATTATTACCGTTACTGAACTCAGACATATCCCATTTGTGGGTCCATTCACTGCCTAATTCAGCAGTTCCGGGGAGTGGCCAGGGCAGGAAGAGCAAGGAGAAACAATTACAACTTCTCTGTATTTCTTTTTATCCAAAAATATTGGAGATGAACTAAGCTTTACTTCTATTTGATACCTGGATTTATAGTAGTATGTATTTGTAAGTTATAAATAAATATATTGAGAGTATACACTCCATTGCTCAATTTTAAAATTTTAAATCATATGGCCGCACATCAAAATGTTTGAGGAGCATTGGCCTGATCCTTCAAATAAGTCACTGGAACTGAAGCAAGGGCAGTGGTAGACACTGGCCTCAAAGGAGCCCAGCTGTGGGTAGAGGGAGCTAAAAGTCCTTAGCCACAAGAGGGATCTTGAGTCTCTGTCCCTGCAGCCTCCAGGAGAGGCATAGTCCTGCCTCCTTGAGGCAGGAGGGATGCTGGAGGAGAGAACAGAGAAGGAGAGTAAGCGAAAGTGGGATGAACTCTAAACAGCCAGCCAGCCAGGCAATCCTTCGGTGACAAAGTTAGCCAGCGAGTGGGCTTGGGTTCCCTCTGGTCAAGGGACTTCACGAGATGGAGGAAGTCAAATTTCCACAGGGCTGCTGACAATGGGTCTGACCAAGTGAAGGGGAGAAATGAGGTCAGAGGGGTGGCTGGGAAAGAAATCTGCATCGGAGATTCGGGTCCTGTGCTAGTTCCTGGGTGGGGGGGCAAGCGGTAGGTGGAAAATCAGCTCTGTCCTAGTAGGGTGGTGAATCCAGAACCGGGGCACCGTCTGTGTATTTGAGACATGTGCAAGACAGGCAGACATAATTCAGTTTGGAACACCTGTTTTTATGGTGCAGAGGTTTGGGCAACCTATCAGATCTTCCTGAGACTCCCTGGAAATGTTTTCATTTCCAAACAAATTTTATAAGAGGCAGGATCGCGAAGAAGGTGGAATTCTGGGCCAGGGAGTCAAGAAAACTGTATTCCTGTTCCAGCTTCTATTATTTAGCTGTATCCTTCCATGAGTCGACTACCCAGAGCCTCTGAGTTCCATTTTCTCACCTGCACAACCAGAGTTGATTTACCCAGTCTCTGGATTCTCCTCCAGCCCTGGGATTATGAATTCCAGGATTCTGAAATGGGCATATTCTCTTACGATTTGCCTCTTGTGCCTAAAAGCTGAGTGCAGAGAAAAATTACAGTTTACTAAGGGTATCTGATTATTTGTGTTTTCAATGTTTGATTTAGTGGCTCTCATTCTAGAGTCTTCTTTAATGTCTTTTCTCTAAAATAACAGCTATATTACTGCTCCGGTTTGCTGCACACAGAATGAGGGCAGCTTGCAGCATTAACTCTTCCAGAACTCCGCAATACAGATGAAGGTAGTCTAAGAGTGAGAAAGAGAGAATAAGAAATTGAAATATTAGCTCATAGGAAGCTGTAACTAAAATAATCAGATGCTTCCCAAAAGCACAGGAATGAAAATAGCTACTGACCCAATTGTATAAAGTAAGATAAATTCACCACTCCACAGCAGATAAGCAGTTTTCCCTTTTTTTTTTTCCCTTGTCTTTTCCATTGTTCCCAGAATCCATCTGATCATCTAAAAAGTGTCCTGGAATTCAAAAACAAATGAGGCAAGAGGACACAACTCTTGAATTGCCAGATTCCACTAAGTAGAAAATTGGTTTGGAGAGCAAGCAGAGAAGAACGGAGAGCCCGGTCTCCAGAATGGAGGAGACAGTTCTCACAAGGGTGTCCATTGTCAAGCAGGGACAGGGATTTGGATGTGTCCATTTTTCCCCATGGGACTCTGCTCTCCTCTCTCTACCGACCACCCCCACCCTAGGGTGAGAATCATCAGGTTATCAGATCTGTCCTCCCAGTCAGTTTGGGTTGCTGTAACAAATTCCTGCGGACTGGGTGTCTTAAACAACAAATATTTCTCACCACTCTGGAGACTAGGAAGCACAGAATTAAGAGGCCAGGTCTCTTCCTGGTCTGTAGATGAACGTCTCCTTGTATCCTCCATGCTGAGGAAGAGAGAGAAAACTCTTGAGTCTCTTCCTTGCAAGGGCACTAATCCTAAGCATGACAGCTCCACCCTTGTGACCTCATTTCCCCTCAAAGGCTCTTCTCCTGATACCATCACATTAGGGGGCAGGATTTCAACGTATGAATTTCAAGGGAACACAAACATTCAGTCCATAATACCTGTCCCCCTAAAGGCATACTCAAGAAATAAGTGAATTCTCATCTTAAATTTAAAAGGAATCTGAGGAAAGAAGAAAGAAAGAAAGAAAGAAAGAAAGAAAGAAAGAAAGAAAGAAAGAAAGGAAGGAAGAAAGAAAGGAAGAAGAAAGAAAGAAAGAAAGAAAGAAAGAAAGAAAGAAAGAAAGAAAAGAAAGGAAAAGAAAGAAGAGAAAGAAAGCAAAAGCCATATTTAACATATTGCTAGCTAGCTAAAATTTTTAAGGGGGAAAAAAACCTGAATGGAAAACCACCAGAAATGTTAGAAAATGTTTACAGGGATATTGTTAGAAAGTTTCTGTTATGACAAAAAAAAAAAATGTTTATATAGTGTTTTACTCTGCCAGGAAGCAGTGCAAACATGAAGAATCTGTACACTTTCCTTCTCTACAAAGTAAGCTACAACTGAAGAGGAATTAGGTCTCCAGAACCCCTAATCATCCTGTATCCAATTATAGAATATGAAGTGTGGTGTTCTCATTAACAAGAACCCCAAATTCCCATAGAATTGATTTAATTTCTAACCCACAGATTTCCTCAGAAACCCTGAAAGCAAAGAGAGCTAAGAACATGTTGTGTTTTGCTGGGTTGACCAATTACACCAATGTATTAATCATCTCAAGGTCAGCCACCTTCTCAGAGTCTCCAAAGAAGTCCCCGTGAGCTCCCAGGATGGCAACCTTCCCTTCCCTCAAACTACCACAGGCCTTAGTCTCCTACTCCAAGGCAGTCCCTCGGGTCTGCTAGGAGGGCCCGGCAATCAGAGAAATTGTGGTCGGCCACACCCTCACCCCACCCAACACATCAGGACCTTGGTTTTACCTCAACACTCAGCAATAGCAAGCGAGGGCCAGGCCAGATGGTTAGAGGCACTCTGAGTTACTAAACTTGCATTGGAATAGTAATCATCGGGTTAAAGGGGATTACATGATAACAGTGCTCCTCGTACTTTCTGCTAAAACTAATGGAAGGTGTAGACTTTGACTTGCACAAAGCACATGACTTTGAAGCACACTACTGTAAAGGTATAAAGAGATTACGATATATGAGCCTATTTATTTTTAGAGTTTATTTCTTGGGGCACCTGGGTGGCTCAATGGGTTGAGTGTCCTACTTTGGCTCAGGTCATGATCTCATGGGTCATGAGTTCAAGCCCCGAGTAGGGCTCTGTGCTGACAGCTCAGAGCCTGGAGCCTGCTTTGGATTCTGTGTCTCCCTCTTTCTCTGCCCCTCCCCCACTCATGCTCTGCCTCTCTCTCTCGAATTATTTTTAGGTTTATTTCTTTTTGAGAGAGAGAGAGAGAGAGAGAGAGCGCGCGTGTTTGCACACAAGCAGAGAGAGAGGAAGAGAGCAAACCCCAAGCAGGCTCCGTGCTGGCAGCAAGACTCAAATTCACAAACCATGAGCCGGTATCAAGAGTCAGCGCATAACCCACTAAGCCACCCAGGCAGCCCTGAGTTTATTTAAATGTAGACAAAAGATAGTGTCTTTGCAAAAATAAAATGTATGTGTTTGTCTTTTCCCCTTATCTCTTATTTCTTGGGAGACTTCCATCTCTAGATCTGAGTTTCTTCTCACCGATCTTCCAGTTTTTCAGCTATTTCTCTATTCTGATATTAAGACATTTTACTGAATTCTTGATTTCAGCTATGGTATTTTTGAGAATTCTAGAATTTTTCTTTTTTTTCAAACCTGCCATGTCACTTTTTATGGTCTTAGTTTCCTGTCAGAATGTTCAAGCATGGCTTTTATGTCCCTGAACACAGTAAGCCATACTTTCTATAGTCTGTCTCTGATAAATCCTATTCCTGAAGTCTCAGTATGTCTGTTTCTGCTGTTTCTGCTGAACATGGTTTATGGTGTCTTATCTTCTACTGTGCTCAATCATCTCTGATTGTGAGGTGGACATTGTGTATGAAAATTATTTGTAGAAATAATTTGAGATATATTATCTTCCCCCTAAGAGGATTGTTAATTGTATTTTGTTTCATCATATTTTATTTGCTTATTTTGCCAGGTGTCTAGGGGCATGAGCCATCCAGAATCACCTTAATCTTGGTTCAGGGCTTCAGATTTTTTGGTCCACCAGGATCAGGGCCTCTCAAACTGACATACTTTGTGGAGCTTGTTAAAATGCAAATTTTGATTTAGTAGAACTGGGGCAAGTCTTGAGACTCCATATTTTTAACAAGCCTCCCGGGTGATGTCAGTTCTTGTGATGGTTAATTTTATGTGTCATCTTGACTGGCTACAGGATACCCAGATTAAACACAATTAAGGGCTTTCTGGATGATATTAGCATTTAGATCTGTAGACTCAGTATATTTCCTTCTTCAGCATAGATGGGCATCATTCAATCTGTTCAGGGCTTGAATAGAATAAAAGGTGGAGGAAGGGAGAATTCGCCCTTTCTTTCTTCCTACCCAATTGCTTGAATTAGGATGTAGGTCTTCTCCTGCCCTCAGCATTCCTGGTTCTCAGGCCTTCAAACCCAGACTGGAATCTAAACCATTGGCTTTTCTGCTGCAGGCCCTCACACCCAAACTGAATTACACCACCAGCTTTTCTGGATTTCCAGCTTGCAGATGGTAAATTATAGGATTTCTCAGCCTCTGTAATTGGATAAGCCAATTTCATCTAATAAATCCATAGAGGTAGATAGATAGATCGATCTCCATCTTATTGGTTCTGTCTCTCTGAAGAATCCTAATAGTCTAGTGCTGATGGTCCATGGTTCTGTACTTTAAGAAAGAAGGATTTAGAATGACTTGAAGCAGGCTTGAAGTTCTTTTGAGAGCTTATTTCCAGTTTTTCCTAACATGGGTGTTTTCCATCTGATTTCCGCTTCCTGTAATTCTAAATTTTTTTTTAATGTTTATTTATTTTTGAGACAGAGGGAGACAGCGTGAGTGGGGGAGGGGCAGAGAGAGGGGGGAGACACAGAATCTGAAACAGGTTCCAGTCTCCGAGCTGTCAGCACAGAGCCTGATGTGGGGCTCAAACCCACCAACCGTGAGATCATGACCTGAGCCGAAGTTGGACGCTTAATCGACTGAGCCGCCCAGGCGTCCCTGCTTCCTGTAATTCTAAAAGTTTATCTGCCGATTCTGATGAGTTTTCTTACAAAAACAATCATATGTTCTGAAATAATGACAATTTTATTTTTTCTTTTCCAATTCTTACAGCTTTTATTTGCTTTTCTAGCCCTATTGCACTGCCTAGGGCCTCTGGTACAATCGAAGTAGTCGTAGCAGGCATCCATTGATCTCATCAAAAAAACCATGCCTGATCTCAATTTAAAAAAAAATTCAATAATTCACTGTTGTCATGTTCACTATAAGATTTTATATGTATACTTTATTAAGTTAAGAAAGTTTTATTTTTATTCCCAAATTGCTAAGTTTTTTTTTGTCTCAAAAATAATGAATGGGTATTAAGTTCTATCCAATGCTTTCTTACATATATTTTCACATATATTGTTGAGATGGAGAATTATATTGGTTGACTTTCAAGTGTTAAACCTACCTTGCATCCTTAGAATAAACCTAACTTAGTCATTAACACATTTTTTTATACAATGCTGGATTTGGTTTGCCGATATTTTGCTTAGGAATTTTGCATCTGTGGCCATGATAGAGACTGCCCTTTAATTTTACCTTCATTTAACGTTCTTTTCAGTTTTATATTGTACTAGTCTGGGTTCTCCAGAGAACAGAACAATAGGAGATGAAGATGGTAGATAGACAAGAGAGAGAGATGATAGATAAGAGAGATAGATAGATAGATAGATAGATAGATAGATAGATAGATAGAATAGCCTATATGCAGCATACATACAAATAGATACAGATACAGGTATATCTGTATGGATTGGATTTTGGCAAAGCACTTGGCTCAATAGAGGGTCAATAGTCTGTTTAAGTTACTTGTATCTAAATCTGTATCTTCCATTGTTTCTGTATCTCTTGATATGCCATATTTTCACTACTATTTAGTTCAAAATATTTTCTAATTTCCATTATGAGCTCTTCTTTGACCTATGGATTACTTAGAAATTTATTATTCAATTTCCAACATTTATAGATTTCTCATTATCTTTTTGTTATTTGTTTCTAACTTGGTTTCATTGTCATTAGAGAATATACTCTATTAATTCAGTATTTCGACATTTGTTGAGTTTTGGTTTTGGGGACAGCATAGGATCAGTTTAGTAAATATTCCATGTGTAAAGAATGAATAATTTGAAGCTGCTTGTGGCACTGCTCTGTACATGTCTATTAGGTTAAGTTTTATAGTGTTGTTCAAATTTTCTGCTTGTTCTGTCATTTACTGAGAGAGGTGTATTGAAATCTCCACCATGGAAAAGCCATTTAAGATGTAAGGTAGGTCCTGGGGTGCCTGGGTGGCTCAGTCAGTTAAGCGTCCAACTTCGGCTCAGGTCATGATCTCATGTCTCGTGGGTTTGAGCCCCGCATCGGGCTCTGTGCTGACAGCCCAGAGCCTGGATCCTGCTTCAGATTCTGTGCCTCCCTCTCTCTCTCTCTGCCCCTCCCCTGCTCTCAATCCCTCTCTCCCTCTCTCCCTCAAAAATAAATATTAAAAAAAAAAAAAAAGATGTAAGGTAGGTCCTGAGAGCTTAATGAGAAAGAAGGAGACAAAGAAAAAGAGATAATCTGATCTGCAGTAGAAATTAACAGATATCTTGGGTGAATGTGGAAATCAAAGAAGGTAAGCGGGAGATTCCTAACCTACATGATGTGGAGGAAACAAAAGATTTGTGAAACAGGAGAATATCTATTCCATTTGAAGATGTTTAGGGTTTCTATAATGTAAACTCCTCTCTGTCTTTCCAAATCTTCAGTAAAATACACTATCCACTGAAGCACATGGTGAGACTATTTTACTTTGTTTTGAGGAAGTCAAGGGAAGAATCGAGTTCTATGTTTACTTGTCACAGTCCATAGGTGGCACTTGCTGTCAGTGTAGATCTATTTGCTCAGAACTTTGGGAAGTACGGAGCACCTGCTGAGTGCCAGGCACTGACGAGGTGCATTAAATGCACCCTCTCCTTGCATTTACCTTGCTTTGTAGCATAACCCAAGTGTCAGAAATGCAAGAGCAAGACCATCTATGAACGGAAACGTGACAGTGGAAGACAAATGAGAGAGACCATAAAAATATGAACTTTGCCTTTCAACCTCCTACAATTCACAGAAGTCTTGGGGAGGACGCTCTCTTCAGGAGGGAGTGGAATGTGGATTCTGGCCATCTTATCCAGGGCTGGAAGGGAAGGAGACCTCACTTGGCATCTAGGTTACATGACTTTGCAGTATTGTTGTCAGGAGATAGTGTTGATAAAGCACTTGGCTCAAAAGACGGTCAATAGACAGTAGTTACTCTTCAAGATGTCTTTGTATCTTTCTGTCTCTCCAAATTGGCAGTTAGGATCCAGAGAAAAGGGCAATGTCTTTTGCAGTTAAGTGACACCTCCTACCACCACCTCATGCTAGCAGAGAACTATGGCCCTGACACTAATACATTTGCTGTTGTTGGGTTCTCAAAGTTCCCCCAACATGAATAGGTTCAAGGGCTATATTTGTTATCTATTGATGCATAACAAAATATTGCAGTACATACGTGGCTTAAAACAATAGTTATTGTCTGTTAAGAATTTAGGAGCAGCCAAGCTAGATGGTCGGGCCTAGGTCTCTCATGAGTTACAGTCAAGATGTCAACTGGGGCTGAGGTAGAGTTTGGAGCTTGACTGAGGCTGCAGGGGCCACATCTCAGGTGGTTCACTGACATGGCCATTGGCAAGGGGCCTTCGTTCCTCACCACTTTTCCTCAGGGCTGCTCATGACATGGAAGCTGGCTCTTCTCAGATCCAGGACAGTGAGACTAAGGCAGGAGCTGCAATATCCCTTACAACCTAAGCTTGGAAGTCACAGGCCCTCCCTTTCGCTTTACTCTCCTCATCAGGAGTCAGCCATTAAGTCTGTCCCAAACTCAAAAAAGAGAATTAGGCTCTACCTTTTGATGCTAATTGATTTATTTTGAGAGAGACAGAGAGAGAGAGAGAGAGAGAGAGAGAGAGAGAACGAACAAGCAGGGGAAGGGCAGAGGGGAAAGGAGAGAGAGAATCTCAAGCAGACTCTGCAGTGTCAGCCCAGAGTCTGATGGAGGCCTTGATCCCTTGAACTGTGAGATCATGACCTGAGCCAAAATCAAGAGTTGGACACTTAACCAACTGAGTCACCCAGGCACCCCATGGGCTCTGCTTTTTGAAGGAAATGCCAAATCATTTCTAGAAATTTTGCTTTTTACTTAATTAAAAATTTTTTTATCTGAGTATAGTTGATGCACGTGACATTAGTTTCAGGCGTACAACATAGTGATTTGACAAGTATAGGTTATGCTGTGCTCACCACAACTGTAGCTACCATCTGTCACTATACAATGCTATTACATCATCAACTGTATTCCCTGTGCTGTGCCTTTTATTCCCATGATTTATTCATCCTACAACCGGAAGCCCATATCTCCCACTCCCCTTCACCCATTTTGTCCAACCCCCTACCCCCTCTCCTCTGGCAACCATCAGTTTGTTCTCTATACTCCTAGGTCTGATTCTGCTTTGTTGTTGTTTATTCATTTGTTTGCTTTTTTAGATTCCACATGACTGAAGTCATATATTTGTCTTTCTCAGTCTGACTGATTTCACTTAGCACACCCTCTAGGTCCAACTGTGTTGTCCCAAATGGCATGATCTCACTCTTTTTTATGGCCGCATAATATTCCTGTGTGTGTGTGTGTGTGTGTGTGTGTGTGTGTGTACATATCACATCTTCCTTACCCATTTGTCTATCAATGGACACTTAGGTTGCTTCCATATCTTGGCTGTTGTAAACAATGCTGCAAATTTCAAATCAGTGTTTTCATTTTTTTTCATCAGAAAGTTTTTATTGATAAATTATATAGGAAGTATAGAAATGATTTGTTGTATTTAAATATTGTAGCTATTTTAGTTGTATGTTATAACTTTTTTTTAGTATGAAATTTATTGTCAAATTGGTTTTCATACAGTTTTCATTTTCTTTAAGAAAATACCCAGTAGTAGAATTATTGGATCATATGATACCTCTATTTTTAATTTTTGAGGAACCTCCATACTGTTTTCCACATTGGCTGCACCAATTTACATTTCCATCAACAGTGCACTAAGGTTCCTTTTCTCCACATCTTTGCCAACACTATCATTTCTTATCTTTTTTATTTTAGCCATTCTGACAGGTATACGGTGATACTTCATTGCAGTTTTGATTTGCGTTTCCCTGATGACTAATGATGTTGAGCATCTTTTCTGTGTCCATTGGACATCTGGATGTCTTCTTTAGAAACATTCAGGTCTTCTGCCCATTTTTTAATCAGATCATTTTCTTGGTATTGAGTTGTACAAGTTATTTGTATATTTTGGACGTTGGCCCCTTACTTGGATATACCATTTGCAAAGACCTTCTCCCATTTAGTAGGTTGTCTTTTTGTTTTGTTGATGATTTCCTTTACTGTGTAAAACCTTTTTATTTCGATGTAATTCCCAATAATTTGATTTTACTCTTGCCTTAGGAGACATATCTAGAAAAACATTGCTACATCTAATGTCTGAGAAATTACTGCCTGGGTTCTCTTCTAAGGACTTTTACAGTTTCAGGTTTCATATTTAGGTTTTTAACCCATTTTGAGTTTATTTTTGTGTCTGGTGTAAGAAAGTGGTCCACGTTCATTCTTTTGCATGTAAGTGTCCAGCATTCTGAATGCCACTTATTGAAGAGATGGTCTTTTCTCCATTGTATATTCTTGTCTCATTTATTGTAAATTAATTGGCCATGTAAGTGTGGGTTTATTTCTGGGCTCTCTATTCTATTCCATTGATTTATAAATCTCTTTTTCCGCCAGTACCATATTGTTTTTATTACTACAACTTTGTAGTATATCTTAAAATCTGGGAGTGTGATACTTCTAGATCTGTTCTTCTTTCTCAAGATTGCTTTGGCTGTTTGGGGTCTTTTGTGATTCTATGCAAATCTTAGGATTATTTGTTCTAGTTCTTGGAATTTTGATAGGGATTGCATTGAATCTGTAGATTGCTTTGAGTAATATAGACATTTTAGCAATATTAATTCTTCCAATCTATGAGCATGGAATATCTTTCCATTTGTTTGTGTCATCTTCAATTTCTCTTATTCATGTTTTACAGTTTTGGAGTACAGGTCTTTCACCTTCTAGGCTAAGTTTATTCCTAGATATTTTATTCTTTTTGGTGTAATTATAAATGGAATTATTTTTTTCTCTTTCTGCTACTCAGTTAACAGTGTATAGAAATGCTGTCAATTTCTGGGTGTTAACTTTGAATCCAACAACTTAATTCATTTGTTACTTCTAGTAGTTTTAGGTAGAGTTTTTAGGATTTCCTATGTATATTATTATGTCATCTGCAAATAGTAACAGTTTAACTTCTTTACCATATAGATGCCTCTTATTTCTTTTTCTTGTCTGATTACTGTGGCTAGGACTTCTAGTACTATGTTGAATAAAAGTAGCAAGAGTAGTGGACATCCTTGTCTTGTTCCTGATCTAAAAGGGAAAGTTCTCAGTTTTTCACTATTGAGTTATTAGCTGTGGATTTTTCATACATGGCCTTTATTATGTTGAGGTATGTTCCCTCTGAACCCACTTTGTTGAGAGTTTTTGACATGAATCAGTGTTGAATTTTATCAAACGCATTTTCTGCATCTATTGAGATGATCATATGATTTTTATCTTTCATTTTGTTGAGGTGTTATATCACGCTGATTGATTTCAACATATTGAATCATCCTTGCATCCCTGGAATAAATCCCACTCGATCCTGATGATCCTCTTAATGTATTGTTGAATGCAATTTGCTAATATTTTGCTGATGATTTTTGCATCTATTTCATCAGGGATATTGGCCTATAGTTTTTTTTTGGGGGGGGGGCGCGGTTTGTGGTGTCTTTGTTTGGTTTTGGCATCAGGGTAATGCTTACCTCATAGAATTTATTTGGAAGGTTTCCTTCCTCTTCTATTTTTGGGAATAGTTTGAGGAGAAGAGGTGTTAATTCTTTTTTAAGTGTTTGGTAGAATTCACCTGTAAAACCGTGTGGTCCTGGATTTTTATTTTTTGGTAGTTTTTTTGATTACCAACTCAATTTCATTACTAGTATTTGGTCTGTTCAGATTTTCCTACTGATTCAGTTTTGTAAGATTGTATGTTTCTGAGAATTTATCCATTTCCTCTAGGTTGTCCAATTTGTTGGCATATAATTTCTTATACTATTCTCTTATAATCCTTTGCATTTCTGTAGTGTCATAGTTACTTCTCTTTAATTTCTGATTTTATTTATTTGGGTCCTTTCTGTTTTTTTCTTGATGAGTCTGGCTAAGGGTTTATCAATTTTCTTTATCTTTTTGAAGAACGAGGTCTTGGTTTATTGATTTTTTTCTATGTTTTTTTTTTTCATTTCTATGTCATTTTTTTCTGCTCTGATTTTTATGATTTCCTTCCTTGTACTCACTTTGGGATTTCTTTGTTCTTCTTTTTCTAGTTCCTTTAGATGTGAAGGTTAGATTGTTTATTTGAACTTATTCTTGTTTTCTGAGGTAGGCTTGTATCACTATATATTTCCCTCTTAGAAGTGCTTTTGCTGCATCCCAAAGATTTTGGACCATTGTGTTTTCATTTTCATTTGTCTCCATGTGCTTTTAATTTCTTCTTTGATTCCTTCATTGATCCATTGGTTGTTTAGTATTATGTTTCGACTCCATGTTTGTGTTTGTGCTTTTTCCAGGTTTTTTCTTATGGTTGATTTCTAGTTTCATACCATTGTGGTAAAAAAAGATGCAGGTATGATTTCAATTTTCTTGAATTTACTGAAGCTTGTTGTGTGGCTTAACTTGTGTGATCTCTTCTGGAGAATGTTCCATGTACACTTGAAAAGAATGTGTATTCTGTTGGTTTGGGATAGAATGTTCTATATATATCTGTTATATCCATCTGGTCTAGTGTGTCATTCAGAGACACTGTTTCCTTATTGATTTTCTGCCTGGATAATCTACCCATTGATGTAAGTGGGGTGTTAAAGTCCCCTACCATTTTTGTATTACCATCAAGTTCTCTCTTTATGTCTGTTAATATTTGCTTTATGTATTTAGGTGCTCCAATGTTGGGTGCATATATTTTTGTAACTGTTATTCTCTGTTGTTGGATTGATCACTTTATAATTATGTAATGCCCTTCTTGTCTCTTGCTCCAGTTTTTGTTTTCTCTGATTTTGTCTATTTTGTTTGATACTATATATTTTTTTCTGCTTTCATTTTCGTGGTAAATGTGTTTACATCCCTTTACTTTCAGTTGGTATGTGTCTTTACATCTGAAGTGAGTCTCTTGTAGGAAGCATACAGATGAGTTGGGTTTTTCAAAATATATTTTGCCACCCTATGTCTTTTGATCGGAGCATGGAGCATTTAGGCCACTTGTATGTGAAGTTCTAGCAGACAGGTGTGAACTTATTGCCATCTTATTGTTTTCTGATTGTTTTTGTAGTTCTTCTCTATTCCTTTCCTCCTCTTTTGCTCTCCTTCTTTGTGATTGATGAGTTTCTGTAGTGTTATGTTTGGTTTTCTTTCTCTTTATTTTTTGTGTCTATGTCATTGGTTTTGGGTTTGTGTTACCATGAGGTTCATATATAGCATCCTAAGTATATAGCAGTCTAAATTAAGTTGATGGTCATTTAAGTTCAAATGCATCCTTAAAAAAAAAAAAAAATTCTTGGGTATTCTACACATTCAGAAAAACTGCTCTAGTAATGAACTATTGACGTGATCCCTGAAAGTATCATGTAGATACATTTTAAAACCCGAGGGACATAATATTTTGAATATGGCAGTGTGCTCAGTACATGTTTACTAAATAGATGTAAGGAAGCCCCTTAGGTTGTGACATAAAACCTCTGAATTTCTCTCTCATATTTTTTGATCTGTATCCCAAAAGATAAAACAAGATTTAGGGCCCTTTCCAGTTCTAAGATGAAATGTGCCCCCATGAACATTTCAATTACTATTCCCCACAGAGATGGTGCTGTTGGACTGGATTCTCTCCATCACCTACCTGCTTGGTTCTAGGGGAGAAAATGCATTCTGTGGGACCTGTGTGCTGAGGTGTGCTCCTTGACAGCCGGGGCCTGACTGGAGATAACACCACAGTTATGTACAGCCATGAGAGAAAAGACAGATGATTCTATCATAGCTCCAGGAAGAATGGTGATGGGCATGCTTCTCCTGATGAGTCAACAACAGTTATATGGACACATTATTCTTCTAACAATTAGACTTAATCGTTAAACATTTTTTTCCTTGTTTTGTCCCAGGAGGAAAATAAGTCTGGATTTAATGTTTGTAAGTAGTCCTTCTAGCTCATCAGTAAATCAATTTTTCTATTTTAAGCATTAAAAAGGTAAGGCATTTTTTATTCTTTTGTCTCTAGTAGTAAAACTTTCTATTACCCCACATTCTATATTTTATCAGAAATTTAAGAAAAGCAATTTGGAGAAATGCTTTTATTTAGTAAGATATTTAAATAAATTGATAGAATTTCCCACTGCATAAATACCATATTTTTTCAAAACTGAGGTTCTTTGTGTGTAGTTTCCCATTTTCATGCACCTCTCTTCTTATATACTTTTGTTTTCCACAGACTTGCTCAGTCAATGAATCCTGTTTTAAATAGGTCATAAAAAGTATTTGGGAGTACTCATATGAAAATGGTGATCGTTCTCATAATGGTGTCCTTCTTTATAGGATCCAAATCTAAAAAACAAAAACAAACAAAACAAACAAACAAAAAGACATGTAACTGACATGTAAAAACCATTCACGAAGGTACATTCTTATATAAAATTTTAACCATAATCTACTTTGGTTTTACTTACCTATCATAAAACCAAGAGAGATGTGATCAATTTACAAATCAGTAAATGAAGACATAAAAAAGGATTCATGCATATGGGAAAGGCAGACTAAAATTTTAACCTTTGAAGTCCTCTTTCCATGTATATGAATCATTCCAAAAGCACAACCGTTTAAGAATTATTAGCTGATAACATTGGCGGAAAATAAGCCTGGATTTTCTCTCTAGTGTTCAGTTTGCAAAATATCCATTTTATGGATGAGGGGATCATGAAACCTGAAATGTTATTCATGTTACATTAATGCACGTGCAATCTACTTGCAATTTCAACTTCTTAGTCTTCTACAGATGCTACAGAAGAACAGCTTACTTTACTGATGAATAATTAATTCTATAGCTCTTGTTGGTATGATGAAATATAAAAGGCACTAGAAAGGAACCTAAGACATGAGCAAATGAAGCCACTGACTTCCTTTTCTTCATCAGCAATCACAGCATCCAAATAACCTCCATAATACAGGAGATAGGAGGTCTGTTTAATTTGTCATCTCAAAACAATAATAAGGAATATTAAAATAGCACCTCTGATCTGCGATGACTAGAACTGAGTCCTAAGGAAGTAATCAAGGATGCACCCAAAGTTATAATTAGGAGTCCCCAGAAGACTTCTTATAATAATGAAAAGAATAAATGAGCAAAAACAACTCATTTGGTTAGCTATATTTGGTACATCCATATAATGGAATATTATGGAAGCATTTACAAATATTTTCAGAAGAATATATTGTTATGGAAGGAAGCTCATCATATAGTGTTTGGATGAAAAAAATCAGGTTAATACATAAAATGACTATACAGACATATGCACATATACATATATGATTCATACATTTATAAAGTTGGGATAATTGTGTGATATATAGATATATATGCACATAAAAAGCAGAGATGCACCAAAACTATTACCAGTGATAACCTCTGAATTGCTCGTCTCCCCAGTAGAACATAAGCTCCATAGGACAAAAATTTGGTCTTATTCACCATTTTGTCCTCAGTATCTAGCACCAGGCCTGGCCTCAGGCCTGGCAATGAGTACTTGTTGACTTAAAGAATGGGATTTTTGGTGAACTCAGTATTCGTTGACTTTATTTAATACATCTTCATATATATATATATATATATATATATATATATATATGGAATTTTTAAATTAAGACACGCTTTCTACTTATGCTTCTGTTATTTTCATGATTAAACTGAGTGCGAAAACAGATCTAGCTCCCTTCACAGGTGGTTTGGATCAGTCTGCAGTTGTGATTAGCTAAAAATATTTTATTTGGACTTCTCCATACTCCTGGTATATGAGAATAAGGAAACAGGGAGACCTTTTTCCTTCCTAGATTTTCTAGCTTCCATATAAGAAGCCACCTCAGTTGACAAAAGGAAGGAAACTTTCTATTTCACTTCTACCGCAACTACTATAAATATTACTGTTGCTATTGTATCTACTGCCTAATAAGCACTCACCATGCACTATTTTTTTTTCTAAACAATTTTATCGAAATGTGCCAAGAGCACACGGTCAGCGCAAATGTATGAACAGGAAAAAACCCACATGTATCACCATGCACTATTCTAAGAGCTCTAGGTGTCGGTCAGACCTCAAATAACCTTAGGAGGTAGGTGCTACGATTTTTCCCGTTTTGCAGGTGAGAAACTTGAGGCTTAGACGGATTAGCCAACTTGCCTGCAGTTACCCAGCTGTTTCTGACAAAAGTGAGGATTGGAACCGGGTAGCTTGACCCCAGAGCCCATGCTGTTCATGAGCACATTTCACACACTAGGGATGAGATCAAACAGTAATGCAAGCAATCAAGACTTGGTTGTATGGAGCGCCCAGGTGGCTCAGTCAGTTGAGAATACAACTTTTGATTTCCGCTCGAGTCATGATCTCATGGTCGTGAGATCGAGCCCCACGTTGGGCTTTGCACTGGGTGTGGAGCCTGCTTGGGATTCTCTCTCTCTCTCCCTCTATCCTTGCCCCTCACTCTCTCTCTTAAAAAAAAATAAATAAATAAAAAATAAAAAAGACTTGACTGTAGCTCTTCTTACATGTGTTCCCTATACTTCGGTACAGTTTTTTCTTGTTGTAAGGAGAGACAACAAAGAAAAAGAAAATGGATAAATTCCATCACCAACACCACACCCCCCCCCCCCGACCCAGGCAAAAAAAATGAAGTCTGAGAAGTTTCCATAATGACTAGCTGGTAAAAGTAGTATATATATCAAATAATAATAACATATATAGATATGTTCTGGCTTTGGTTTTATGCAAACATTTCTTCTCATTATCTAGTCATAGGAAGAAAAAAGAGCACATACTCCAAAGCACATAGTTTGCTGCAAATAGATTTCTCAGATAACCTCTATTCAGAACTAAACAGAATCCAATATATTTCGCATGCTAGAATCTCTGTGGTGAAAACGAATTATCCACTCTCCGCAGGCTCAGTCTTAATTGTACGTCTGAATAACGGGGAACGATTTTGTAAAACTCAAAGCCGACACCACCAAGAAGAGGTCCTGCTGAGTCGGTCTGGGTGGGGCTCTCCACGTGAGTGGCACATGCAGCCAGAGCTGAGAATCTCAGCAACCTAACGATGCTAACAGGCTTCCTCCCCAGTTGTTAGCTCTGTCACTCACTAGCTATGTACCCTAATGAAGTTACTTCATGTTCCTCAGCCTGAACTTACCTATAAAATGAGGACAACAAGAGTACCAACCCAATGACGATTAGTTGAGGTAATACCCAAAGCACCTAGAACAGGGCCTGGGACACAGAACACTCACAGATTCGCTGTTGTGATGGTGTTGATGGTGATGGTGATGAAGAGGATGCCAATGTGATCTTTTTCACCTGAGCCTGAGACCATAACATGTTTCTCTATCCCAGAAAGCAGGGACCATAACTTCAACCCAAGTGGGATAGTATCTTTTTTACCATGAGATCCCTTACCTGAATGAACCTCTAGAACCATACATAATTCAGAGCTCATTGTGAGATAGTATTTAGGTCTGTAGAGGGGATGTGGTGCCTCAACTGTAGTCAACAACATGAAAGAATTCACTCACCTAGGATTGAAATGAATTTCCTTAGGAACTGCCCTCTGGTCTGTGACTACTTTCTGGTTGTCTCTATAATTAATGGGGTCATCAGGGATCCTAAATTTGGCCATCTGAATTTCAGAATCACTCAGTTCAGCACGGGAGATTCTTGCATAGCCCAATCTGTGGCAGAAATAGAAATGGTTTGTAAAGGTTTTATCACCAAATAGAAATCTGATGAGATCTAATAGATAACACCTGCATTATTAAGCCAGTTTCCCATTTATAACTCTACTCTGTACATCACTACAATTAGCTTGATTTATTACTCCAAATATTTATCAAAACATTGCTTTTACTATATAAATGAATAAGGAACATGCACCCAGGCTTAATTAACTAAACATACACTAATGAATATTCTGTCTCTACAAATTGCCTATCACACGATTATATTTTGCATCGAGAAAAGTTCTCCACAATGACAGCAGCATATGCCTAAATTCTTTCTTACCTTTAAAATTCAAATATCACATGCATATTTTCATCCACATTTACAAGTCTAATAGAAAAGATTTTGTATGTCTGAAAAAAACTGCACATCCTGTTTTTGCTTAGAGCTGTCAGTTCTTCAGGAAATCAAAGCATTTTATAGGTATTATCCAAATAGTTACAGAGAAGCCCAGATGGAAACCATAAGCAACCAAGAATTCATTTTTATTTTATTTTATTGTATTTTATTGTATTGTATTTTTATTTTATTTTATTTTATTTTATTTTATTTTATTTTATTTTATTTTATTTATATCTGGTCTCTCTAAAAAATACCTATCAGCTTCAGTTATTCACTTATTCAATGAACAAATATGTATCGAGTCCCTACTACATACAGGCATTGTTCCAGGTATTGGGGATAAACAGTGAACAAAACAAGGCCCTTGCCTTCATAGAGCTTTCGTTCTAGCTGAGGAGGACAGATTAAATATGTATGTGTACACTCTATCAGGTGGTGAAAAGGCCGAAGTCCCCTAGGGGACTAAGCAGAGTAAAGAGGACAGGGAATGCTCAGTGGCAGAGGCTGCTATCTTAGAGTAAATGCTCACAGCATACTGCTCTGACCGAGTGCCATTTGAGCAAAAGTTTGAATGAAGCAAAGGAGCAACCCCGTACAGATACTGGAGGATGGGCGCTCTAGGGAAAAGGCATAGCAAATGCAAACATCCCGAAGGAGAATGTGCCTGGCTTTTTTGAGGGCCAGTTCCACAATGACCAGAGTGGAGGGCCTACGGGCAAACACCTTGGGGGTGAGTTTGGATGGGTGCTGGGGATAGTAGACGATACAACTTTCCTTGCAGACCACTGGAAAGACTTCAGATATTTTTCCGACAGTGAGATGGCAATCCAAGGCATTCTGTGCAGAAATGCAGTGGCTACTGTGTAGAGAATAGACTCCAGGGAAAGGGGGGAAGAAGGGAGACCAGGTAGGAGGCCACTGCAATAATTTCGGTGAATGCTGGTGGGGGCTTGAGCCAGACTAGTAATAGGAGAAACATTTAAAACAAAACCCGTACCTACGTACAAAATAGAGACAGGAACCCAGAGCTGAGACAAGTAGAGGCAGCAAGTCTGCACACCACGAAGGGTAAAAGGAGAGCCACGGCAGCATCGGAATGGGGTGGAAGCTGTCTGACAGGCTGACGTGTTTACTAAGCTCAGGTCCCAAATCCGTGCGGTACCCTGTAATTCTAGGTCACTCTGTCCAGTGAATCTAGGGTTTTTTATTGCTCAAATATCTAAGATCAACGTTCTAACTCCTTTCATGGACACTGCCTTCAAGGTCCTTCTAAAAGTCCTTGAAGATAAGGAACCTGACAATCCAAATCATCTACTAAAACAAGGGATTTCTCATTGTCCATAAGTTTTTATTAAGTGCTTGACTGAGTGCAGATGATTGAGATAACGTTTACAGAATTGGTCTTATGGACAGAAACTGAAAAACAGTAATCCCTAACTTCATTAACTTGGGTATTTTTAAATTTTAAAATCCAGGATGGTTAACATACAGTGTAATATTAGTTTCAGGTGTACGATCTAGGGGTTCAACACTTACATACATCAGCCAAGGCTCATCATGACAAGTGCCCTCCTTAATCGCCATCACCTGTCTAGCCCATCCCCCCTCCCCCAGCCACTTGCCCTCTGGTGACCATCAGTTTGTTCTCGATAATTAAGAGTCTGTTTCTGGGACTGCCTTTCTCTCTTTTTTCTTTGCTTGTTTTTTATTTGTTTCTTAAATTCCACATATGAGTGAAATCATATGGTATTTGTCTTTCTCGGCCCTCTAGCTCCATCCACATCATTGCAAATGGCAAATTGCATTCTTTTTATGGACGAATATTATTCCGTTGTGCATATACACCACTTCTTTATCCATTCATCTATCAATGGACACTTGGGCTGCTTTCATAATTTGGCTATTATAAATAATGCTGCCGTAAATATAGGGATGCATGTATCCCTTTGAATTAGTGTTTTGTATTTTTTAGGTAAATATGATTACTGGATCGTAGGGTACTTACACTTTTAACTTTTTGAGGAGTCTCCATACTGTTTTCAGAGTGGCTGGAAACCAGTCTGCATTCCCACCAACAGTGCAAAAGGGCTCCTTTTTGTCTATATTCTTGCCAACACTTGTTATTTCTTGTGTTTTTTCTTTTAGCCATTCTGACAGGTGTGAGGTGATCATTGTAGTTTTGATTTGCATTTCCCTGTTCATGAGTGATACTGAGTGTCTTTTCATGTGTCTGTTGGCCATCTGGATGTCTTCTTTGGAGAAATGTCTGTTCATTTCTTCTGCCCATTTTTAGTTGGATTATTTGTCTTTGGGGTATTGAGTTTTATAAGTTCTTTATATAATGTTTTGGATACTAACCCTTTATCAGATAAGTCATTTGCAAGTATGTTCTATATCTTCTCCCATTCAGCAGGTTGCTTTTAGTTTTGTTGATTGTTTCCTTTGCTGTGCAGAAGCTTTTTATTTTGCTTTTATTTCCCTTGCCTCAGGACACATATCTAGAAAAATGTTGCTATGGCCAAAGTCAGATAAGTTCCTGCCTGTGCTCTCTTCTAGGATTTTTATTGTTTCAGGTTTCATATTTAGGTCTTTCATCCATTTTGAATTTATTTTTGTGTATGGTATAAGAAAGTGGCCCAGTTTCATTCTTGTGCATGTCACTGTCCAGTTGTCTCAACACCATTTGTTGAAGAGGCTGTCTGTTTCTCAATGGATATTCTTTCCTGTTTTGTTGAAGATCAATTGACCATATAGAGTTGCGGGTTCGTTTCTGGATTTCCTGTTGTGTTCCATCGATCTATGTGTCTGTTTTTGTGCCAGGACCACACTGTTTTGATCACTACAGCTTTGTAATATAACTTGAAGTCTGGAACTGTGACGCCTCCAGCTCTGTGTTTCTTTTTCAAAACTGCTTCGGCTATTTAGGGTCTTTTGTGGTTTCATATACATTTTAGGACTTTTTTGGTTTTAGTTCTGTTACATTTCCATCTGTTGTAGACTAAATGTTTGTATCATCCCCTGAATTCATATGTCAAACTGTAATCCCCAATATAGCCCTATATGGAGATGGGGTTTCAAAGGAAGTAGTTAAGTTAAATGAGGTCACAGGGGGTGGGACCCTGATCCAATAGGACTCTCATTCTTTTAAGAAGAGACACCACACAGCACGTGTGCCCACTCTCTCTGTCTCCAGAACAGTGAGAAAATACATTTCTGTTGTTTAAGCCACCCAGCTATATTTAGCATATATGTGTAAATATTTATATATAAAAATCTGCTCCCTAACTCTTCCAAGGAAAGGTGATAAAGGTCTTGGGCCACAAGTATACATAGCCAAATGATTAGCTATTATGGGCACTGGTATTATAAACAGCACTTTTCCTTGGCAACTAACAATATTACAACTTCAATTTATACCTATTTCGGTCTATATCATAAACTGTTTTCTAGAAATTCCCATGAAAACGACCACTTTGATATGAATGTAAACAGAAACAATGTTTTCAATCTGATATACATGTTACAAAACTAATACTTTAGCATCTCCCTCCCCCACCTTAACCCTTTGGAAACCCCAAAATAATAGTCAACCTGTCTGTCCTGCAGCCATGTGGGCATGTTCTGGGCCTCTTGGAGTTTCTGAGTTATTAGTGTAACCAGAATGATCCTGACATCTCAAGCAACTCCTTGTCTCACCCCAGTAAGCATATGAACCCGTAGAATTGTTCAGGACCTAATAAAGGTCACCATTATATTAAGTCATGGCCAAAGTTCTTAATTAGAGTCCACAGAACTTGTGACCTGCTGCCTTCCTCCCTGCCCATATACTCCCCTTACCTCTTCTCCCACCTCCATTTAGCTACACACACTCCAGCCCCCCTAGCCTCACTTTTCTTTAGATACATCTGGCACTCTGTCTTTGGGCTTTTACACTAGCTAGTCCCTGGAGGGGTCTTCTCTCAGATAGCCACATGGTCCACTGCTTTAAATCTTAGCTCCAATGTCACCTTCTCAGTCAGACCTACCCAATCCCCTACTTATAATGGCACCCCACCTCCATACTCTGGATACTCTTTACCCTGCTCAATGTTTCCCCACCACACTCATCACTTCCTAAAATACAACCTCATGGAATTATTGTGTTTCTTTCTCCTGCCAGGGGACAGATCTTTCTCTGTCTTATTTACTACTTATACCCCTGGTGTTCCGCATACATTATGTTCCACCAATACTTGTTGAATGACAAATAAGGTAAAGAACAGTTGGACATAATGGTTTGCTTTCACCAGACTATGACTCATCACTGAACAAGCCATGTCTCCAACGGGAGAGAAGCTGACCCTGTGATTCTGTATCATCCCTAGAAGGCAACTGTTTTCTTCCATAAATGTGGACCACAGATCTTAGAATGTTACTTAGGGGTGATCAGTTCAACATCGCCCCTAACTTCACCAGGTAGCCAATGCCAGGACACCTCTGGGTGATGAAGTGCTCTGTGCGGAGGAGGGTCAAAGGCCCAGGGAGGCCCATTCATAGAAGCCCACACCAGAGTTCCCAGCACTTTCCCAAGGAGGGTAGTTAGGGACCTCGGGCCAAATATCTCCAAACAGATTGTGTACTAGCAGGAGAGAGCTGTGAGCTTCGGGGACTGTCTCCAGCATGTTCCCTCCACTGAAGAACCCTGTAAGTGGAGGGACCTGTGAATCGATCCGCTGTCCACAGGATCTGTCCCCATTTACCTCTCTCATGTCACCTCCCATCTCTCTCTATTCTAGCCACGCTGGCCCCCTCACTGTTGGCAACCAACACCAGGCATGCGCCACTCAAACTTTTGTACCTGCTCTTCCCTTTGCTGGCAGTGCTCGTCACAGGATATACGCAGGTGACCTTCCTCATGTCTTCCAGGCTGCTGCCCACCCTAAAGATCACACCACAGCCACCCCTCAGCCTGCATGCTCCATCCCCATCCTTCTTACCTGGCCTCACTCATCTTTTCGTCACATTTACCACCACCTGCCCTTCTCTTTCTTAGGTGCTTACCTTCTGTCTCCTTCCACTGGAATGTAAGCTGTATGGTAGTCAAGGGTTCTGTTTGGTTCCTGTGACAGCCTCACTGCTTAGAACAATGCCTGGCACATAACAGGCATTTAATAAATACTTGTTGAATAAATGAGTGAATCCAAGAATAAAGGACTAGTCCCTTTTTTGGTATTAAAACTGCTTCAGCTTCTTTAAAGGAAATACTACTTTCAAAACGGATTTACAAAGTTCCATATTTGAATTTTAAGATCCTTCAGGTATATTATTTTGGAATATACATACCCTAATACATGCATATGTGGATAGTATTCACTTTTTGATATGGGGTGATTTTTTAAAAAATATAACTTACCTAGAGATCTCACCACAATATAGTAGTGATTCCAACAAGTGAGTCAACCTATCCCAAATTACATGATTAGAACTTGGCAAAGCTGGAATTCAACTTATTCCATGGTCCATGATGTTCCCACCATGCATATAGTCAAAACTGGGAGCATTCCTAACATGTGTTAATATGTGTTTCTCATGCTTAATAACTTACACAGTATCCTTTTTATACAATCAAGCTTAATTTACTCTGTCATTTATTCTTTCTTATATCATTAGACCATGCCTTGAAAAAATGGTTAAACCGTGTAACTAGCCAAATCAATGTGTATAAAAAGTCACAAAATGACGTCTGTAAAGTTTTTTCCTTCCAGGATAGACCCAAAAGATCGCAGTCATAAGAGATAATAAAACAACAACAGTCAAAAACCTATGCTCACCTGATCAGCCCTCGATACATAATATATTCACACCATCTGTCTCGATCTGTGCTGTCAATATCCTACATAAAGAACAGAGAAGAGAATGTTTAAAGCATAAAAAACAGTGCTCTATTCTGAATTGCCAAGGAAATGTGTGAAGGACAGTAATAAATATGCTTTTGTGCACGCTGTTTTCTCTGCCTCACTCCTAATGATCTGTCAAGGTCCAAATTATTTATTCACCCTACAGACATTCCTGGAGCGCCTACTGGGTGCCCATCTAGGCCCTATACTGGGTGCTGGGGGCACAAAGGTGAAGGTGGTCTACAGAGAGGGTTAGGCAGGTGAATCAGCAATACAGACACTGGCTTCCTGTGGCTTTCCACGTCCTTCATCCCAAGCAGAATTTACCGCATCCTCATCGTTCATGCCCTGCAGTACTTTATACACACCAGCCACACCATTCTGGACAGTTATTTGTTTCTAGGTCTCCACCCTCCCCTTCCTGAGCGGAGGGACCCTTCATCACGTTGCCGCCCTGGTACTTAGCACGAAGCCTGGCATTCGGCAGGAGCTCAATCTGTGTTTGTTAAATTGAATCATTGGAAATAAACACATTTAGGGAGTAACCATGAGTCTTTTAGATGTTGAAAGCTTAAGACCGGTGTTATTTTTCATCAGAGAAGCAGAACATAAACATATTCTTTTTCTGCAATGTGGTGGGAAACTAAATATGGAGCTTTTATACTGAACAAATTTCCATCTCCTTCTTTTTAAAAATCCTACCAATAAAAAATATACATCACTTTTGATCATTTCTCAATTTTACTATTAAAATTTAACTTAAAATATGTTTTTAAATCACTAAAAGAAAACACATTTATTACCTATTTCTTCATTTTTTTCATAAGCTTAGTGGTGAACACATAGATGCTTGTTAATCTTTACTATTATTTATATGCCACACTCAACCCATTTACATGCCTTTGCATACATGGAAAAAATTATACTACATTTTAAAAGTTAAACTTTAAAATGTTAATGATTAAAAAAGCAACTAAAATTGAAAGACTACTGTTTGGTTTGCCTTGGAAAGAAATAAAAATTTAGTCATTCAGCTGTATATACTGGGAACCATAAACTATGAATATGTTTAACTGTCATGTTTTTTATTAGATTTTTAAAAAGATGCTGTCAAATTTTAAGACTGCAGAATTCAAATACTCATTTCTTAAAGAGAAAAATCTGTTCATCCAAGCATTTATGATTAAAACTCCTCTCCGCATTAATAAACTTCCTAATAGAAAAAGCTATATGAGAATTCACTGCCAGTCTTTACACAGCTTTTGACCATGATAGTGGTAACCAACAGAGGATTAAATAAAAATCAAATAAAATGCCTCTTCCTTAACACCATCCATACCCCTTATACACACACACACACACACACACACACACACACACACACACACTATACAAATTCCTTCTCTTATTAGGACGCAATTGTTTCTTAGACTTGCCCAATATGGTCATCTAACATTCTTTTATACTTTATAGACTATGTACTCACACGTTTATCTTATCTGATTTTATGCGTACAGCCAGATGCACATAGTACATATACATATACAGAGTTCCCACTTCCTAAGTGCCCCCTACATACAAGGTTGAGGGCCCTGCAGACATTATCTTATATTTCATCCTCATATCCACCCTGTGATACAACAGATATTACTCTCACCACTTTACAGATGTGGCCACTGAGGCCTGGAAATTTTAAATAGCTTGCCCCCAGGTCACACAGCTGGTAAATGCAGCACCTGTTGGGCTAGTGAGACCACATGGAGAGAGAGGCCCAGCCATTGACCAGCACCAAAGCCCCAGGCATGTGAATGGGACCATCTTCGAACCCCGGCCACAGCCCCCAGCTGACTACACGAGTGAACCCAGGCAAGAACAGAAAACCCACAGAATCAAAAGAGTCTTAAACTACTGTTGTTTTAAGCCACGAAGGTTTGAAGTGGTTTGTTACACAGTGTTAAGTAACCGATAAGGCCTCTGACTCCACACGTATCAGGATTTCCTTTTTTTCTTCTGACCTCTCTTTAATCTCTCTTCTGAAATAATCTCCCTGGGGCACCCGGGTGGCTCAGTCGGTTGAGCTGGGGTCATGATCTTGCAGTTTGTGAGTTCAAGCCCCACATCGGGCTTGCTGCTGTGGGCTTGTCAGTGCAGAGCCCTCTTCAGATCCTCTGTCCCCCTCTCTCTGCCCTTCCCCCACTTGCGCGTTCCCCAAAATAAATACATCTTTGATAATCTCCCTTCTCTTCTCTCACCATCATCCCCATGATAGCTACATCAGTGTTTATTTATTTTAGAGAAAGAGAGAGAGAGAGAGAGACAGAATGCAAGCAGGGGAAGGGCAGAGAGAGAGGGAGACACAGAATCGGAAGCAGGCTCCAGGTTCTGAGCTATCAGCACAGAGCCCAACAAGGGGCTCAAACTCAGGGACTGCAAGATCATGACCTGAGCTGAAGTCAGACACCTAACCGACTGAGCCACCCAGGCACCCTGATAGCCACATTAAATGCAACTTTATCAGAGGTTCTCTTTGGCCTTCCTTTTACACTTCTCTAACTTAGTAGCCGTATCATCCACTTCCAAGGCTTCCACGATTACCTAGATGGTGGCAGTTCCTTAATCTATTTTCTAGTCCTGACTGTTCTCCTCAATTCCAGATCCATATATCCAGCTGCCTGTTGGACATCTCCATGAATATCCCACAGATGCCTTGAGTTAGCCTAGAGCTAAATTTATTATCATCTTTGCAAAGCTCTTCTTCCTTCAGTATTCTCTTTAATAATGTCACCATCATAAACCCTCTGACCAAAGCCAAAATCGTGGGTCCATCTTGACTCCACTTCCTGCTTTATCCATTGTCACAGAGATTCACTCATCTCCCCGATATCTGACTGTCTTTTTCCCCAGCTTGTAGTATTTGTACCTGCTGGGTGTATCATCAAGATTTAAGAGTGTACCTCCTGACTTCTTATACATCCAATCAATGAAATGTAAGTACGGTGTTGGAAGTCAGTTTCCTGGAATTTGCACTCTTAGCCCCTTCTTAATCCCTTCCTCTATCTTGCTAGCTAGAACATGGCTGCTGCCATCGTGGACCATGAGGCAAATTTGGGAATAGAAACCTTGTAAAGTGATGCCACAGGATAGAAGGAACACATTCCTGAAACCATGGAGTGCACCAGGACTGGATCACCTGCCCAGAATTTTACATAAAGAAATACAGTAGTAAAAAATATTTTTAAAAAATTTAAGGGGCACCTGGGTGGCTCAGTCAGTTAAGCATCCGACCTTAGCTCAGGTCATGATCTCGCGGTTGTTGAGTACAAGCCTCGCATCAGGCTCTGTGCTGACAGCTCAGAGCCTGGAGCCTGCTTCAGATTCTGCGTCTCCCTCTCTCTCTGTCCCTCCCTTGCTCAGGCTTTGTCTCTCTCTCTCAAAAATAAATTTAAATATTAAAAAAATAAATAAATAAGGGGTGCCTGAGTGGCTCAGTTGGTTAAGCATCTGACTTCGGCTCAGGTCATGATCTCACAGTTCGTGAGTTTGAGCCCCACATCAGTCTCTATGCTGACAGCAGGGAGCCTGGAGCCTGCTTTGGATTCTGGGTCTCCCTCTCTCTCTGCCCCTCCCCTGCTTGTGCACGTTTTTATCTCTCTCTCTCTCTCTCTCTCTCTCTCTCTCTCAAAAATAAACATCAAAAAAAATTTTTAAACATGTTTAGACAAATAAAAATTAAAAAAAAGAAACACAGTTCTCTGCCATTAAAGCCACAGTAGAAACCCTATTCATACTATGCTCTTTCTCATGTCTTTCCAAGCACTTGGTAAAATAGGTAAGCTTTTTTCTCTGCAAATATCTCAAGAAGATGAAGTTGAAAACAAAAGGTAAAGGACCAAGAAATCTACACAGGACTTAATGGAATATAACAATTCTATTTCTCATTATAAGTCACTGCATTTATTAGCATTCTAGTGTATGTATGTCTCAAGGATTTGATTTGTGTGTCAGTTCCCCAGAGCATGATTATATCTGGGTACACTGACAAATTCAGGTTTTGGACCCAAACAGGTAAGGACTAAATTCAGTTAGCGAGGCCCTATATGGCTGATCAGCCAGCCTCTCTATATATTTCATTCTATCTTTTACACTCAACATCATAATTAACTTGCATAATGTGTCAGATTATAGTTCCTAAACATGGCTACGATAACCCACTTTCCATATGGTATTCTTATAATGTGACTTTGATTCTCCTCCCATGGAGATGATGGGATTTCTGTTTCTCCTCCTTGAATGTGAGCAGGCTTCTGATGATGGCAGAGGTCACACTATGTAACTCAAGGCTAGGTCATACAAGGCAATACAACTTCTTCCTGGTTCTCTTTGAAACACACTCTGAGAACCCAGCCATCTGCAGGGAGGAAGCCCAAGTTAGCCCATGGAGAGAACCCAGGACCCCGCACCCAAAGCCTGAACTGGGCTCCTGGTCAACAGCCAACAGCAGCTTGCCCCCTGTGAGTCATCTGCAAAGTGGATCCTCCAGTCCTCAGTTGAGCCACATCTCTGTATGAAGCACAGATAGGCTATGCCCTCCCAGCCCTGTCCAAACTGCAGATCTGTGAGCAACCGAGGACTGCTGCTGTTTCAAGCCCCTATGTTTCTTGGTTTTCTATGCAGCAGTATATAATCAGAATACATATTAAATTGTTGCACTGGGTTTTTTTTTAACGTGAAGAAGAAACATTTTAGTTAGGAAATCAGAAATCCTATTAAGATTATGTTACCTTCACATTGCCGTGTTCAATGAGCTGTGTATAATCCCTGGAACCAGGTGCTGAAGTGATATATCCCAGAAATATCACTTGATTAGAGCTGCTTTTCAGTAGTTTTGAAACAGCAATAGCCTGAAGTTTCCTGTCAAGGTCATCTCTAAAATGCAAAAAAAAAAATGTACTTCTTAAAAAAATGTACTTCGTCATTGCACTTGCAAGACCATTTTTTAAAAGTACTAGGTATCTAAGTTCCCAAAGAGGATCTTCAAACAGTACACAACCCGAGTGATTCCTACTTGGGCAAATGACTGAATGTTATGCCAATGAACAAGACAGAGACCCAGTGCTTCAGCTGGGTAGGCTGAAAGACTTTGGACTAAGATCATGATCTCTCCCCACAAACTAGTTGGAGTCAAGTTGATTTAAATACCTATTCTAAAATAGCGTTTGCTCAACTTTTCGTCAGAAGAAGTTATGTCAGTAATCTGAGACCTGATCACCAGTATTACAGCTAAAGACTAGGAGGTAATAATAATGATAATAATAATAATAATAATAATAATAAAATAGAATTTAAAAAGAGCAAGAAGTACTGGTAAGACAGAGAATCCTAACACTCACAGAGCACACCAGGCTTATGTAACCTACTCAGCTCCATCAACTGAACACTTACTAAAAGCCTCCCGAGTTTCTCCTGGTCAAATCCTGGCTAAACATGAGGCTTCTATTAGTCTAAGCACCGCTGATGTGTAGCTGAGATAATTAGGTAGGTACATCATGCTTTTGAGGGTTTTACAGTTGGTCTGTTTGGGGAAAAATAGGGATATCATATTTGACATGATCCAGCCAGGAAACCTGAAACCACTCTAGGTGTTTCAAACAGGGTGAATTTAATATAGGAAACTGGTTACCTAGCTGATAGGAAGCAAAACAGGAATCAGTGAGGCAACCAGAGTTTAGCAACCAGTACCACTTGTTGGGCTAGAGGGACAACAATAGGAGATGATATTCCCAGTGTCTGCCAGCCAACCATGGAGGAGGCAGCCCAGAGGTTGCTGGGGCTATCTAAGGAGGAGTTAGAGTCACAGGAGAGACTCAGCTGCAGCCAGAAACAATAGAGAAAGCAGAGAGAGAGAATGAGAAACACCTCTTCTTCTCTCCTCCTCCTGCTCTCCAGCCTTGCACTAATGTCTTCCATTAGCTAAACCTACCCAGCAGCCAGAAGGCAACAGACTCTGGGAAATGTGGTTCCCTGTGATGTGTAGCCAAGAGGGACATGAGCCAGGAATGGATCCAAGAGCAAATAGGCAGCAGAACCAACACAGGCATTTATAGAGAAAAGTAGCTAATAAATGACTGTTAGGTAAAAAAAACAGACAAAAAACAGTGACAAAGGCAGATAGACATCACCAAGTACTGAGAATATTGGAGAAACCTCATTGATGTAGGAAGGTAGGATCTGAAGGCAGAACTAAGCTTAGGTAAGAATGTATAGACAGCTGAGTACCATTCAAAGATACCTTAAGAAATAGAAGAGTGAAAAGAATGACCATTTATTAAATATCTTTGATACTGAATATTCACAATAACTGAGAGGCAGGCATTAGCTCTATTTTTTTCTTTTTTTATATATTAAATATAATTTATTTTCAAATTGGTGTCCATACAACACCTAGTGCTCATCATTAGCTCTATTTTTAAATGAGATTAAGTAACACGCTTATGGTTATTTTCCAACTGCCCGGTCTGGATCTGTTCTCAGTCCTTCTCTGTGCCCTGAGAAGCTAACCCAGGCAGATTTCATGTCCTGGGCTCCCTTTTCTGCTGATTTCCAGTTAGGTTTGGTCAACTACAGGCACGAGTAGGAGATAAAAAGGAGAGAGAAGTTGTGGTATTTCTTCCCCATTAGCTGCATTCTTTTTGCCTGTGGCCCCTCTTCCTGAATACTATAGTATCTCTTATCTCTTGTTTTGATCCTTCCAGCCTCTTGGTAAATAGTCCCTTATTTAGGTCTGCAGTGAATTCTGTTCCTTCTGATACACACAACTGGGATTCAAATCTGGTCTAGAGAATTCCAAGGTCACTGTACCATTAGAGAATTCCAAGGTCACTGTACCATAGATAGTGTTTTCATACAAATATATTAGCAATATATTGGAAAATAATCTATGAATTTGGTTTCATATTTTCTCAGTCGATAAATTTTATCCAGTGATGATAATAAAAATAAATAGTATATGTATGAGTACAAAGAAAGGAGAGGAAAGGAGATGAGGGAGAGAGAGGGAGAGAGCAAGAGAGAGAACACATTTTATATTTCCTTACCAGTTAATATGTGATCAGCCCCAAAACCCTATAATGTGGGCTGGAAAAAATAATTTCATCCAATTCAGAAATAAAAGGACTGGAACTCACTGAGGTTATGTTACAGCAGGACCAAAAGTATAACTACAGACTACCGGTTCTGCACTCTTTCTTCTTTGTACATTTATGATGTTACAGAAAACAAAGTGGTGATGAACTGGTGGCTCAGTTAATTACATAAAATAACATTGATTTTAGTTATGGTGTATACCTAAATGCTTCTAAGGAATGCTGCTATTTCCTATTTATTGGTTGTAAAGAGGTATTTGTGTAGTCAATAATTTTAAAAATCCTGTTGAATCAGCTAACAACATGCATAAGCATTCCATAATTCATTCCTAATATGACTTCGTGTTTATATGCCATAATCAGTAGAGAACGAAATCTCTAAATATTTATTCACAGTAAGAATTTTGTATCTAGTATTGTAGAAAACAAAGGCAAATGAAAATATGGAATGATGGCTTCACAAATCCTTCAATGCATGAGCGTCTTCGTGTCACCTGTTGGAAGGCTACAGGGTTCATGGACAGGGCTTCTAAGGAGTGACACAGAACTGTGGCTCTAAGGGGAAAGACTGCAACTAGCACTGTGCCTGGGACACGGCAGATGCTTGATCTGCATTTGATGAATGAATTCTTTTTTTAGCTGCCCAACAGACCTTACATTTAGGGTTATCTGATTTGGTTTAATAACAATGGCCAGTATTAATGGAGCACTTGCTGTATTCATGTAGTTTGCATGAGATAATATTTAATTCTCACAAGAACCCTATAATGGATTATTGCCCCTGATTTACAAATGAGAAAACTGATGCCCAAGGTGATTAAATAACCTGGTGAAGGATACACCTTCAATTAGTACTCAAACCAGATTGTCTGATTCCAAGCTCTGGAATTTCATGCTTTTAACCACTCAAACACACCGCCTCCCTCCCTGGTGCTACATGTCCTCAGTAAATGTTAGCTAGCTTTGTCACTGCTGTCATTGTCATTGTATATGTGTGTGTGTGTGTGTGTGTGTGTGTGTGTGTGTGTGTATTATTAAATCAAGTGAATAAGTGAGAACATGTGAAAAGTGTGGTTTTGATTAGAGAGCTTTAAAAATGCACTTAATACAGGGCGCCTGGAAGGCTCAGTTGGTTAAGCGGTTAAACATCTAACTCTTGGTTTTGGCTCAGGTCATGATCTCACAGTTCGTGGGTTCAAACCCCAAGTTTGGCTCTGTGCTGACAGTGCAGAACCTGCATGGGATTCTCCCTCTCTCTCCCTCTCTCCCCCCCCCCCCCCCACTTACACAACTACTCTCTCTCTCTCTCTCTCTCTCTCTCTCTCTCTGCCCCTCTCCCCTGCTAGGGCTTGCTCTCTCTCGAAGTTTAAAAAAAAATTTTTTTAAATATGTAGTTAATAGAAAGTTAGAAAAGGTAATCCTTTCCTCCTCTTTTCCAAACACATTCTGAGGGCTATCTTTAGTCTTCTCTTTCAAGTCTATTCTTTACATGTTGGAGGTTGGAGGGGGTTGAAGAGGGCAAGGGGGAAAAGCAAAGGAAAAATGGGAAGGACTTTATTCAACTGTTTCTCAGGTTAAGACCTTGCAACTTTATTCATAAAAGTGCTATTTTTTAAAAGCTAAACCCAGGGCAATTTAAGGTCAGTGGAATGATTTTGGAATGCCTGTGCTTGCTACATGAAAATTATTGAGAGAAACAGAGGCATTTCTTCAAATAGCTTTCTAAAGAGACATGGACCATCATCTATATCATCTGTCCTCTGAACACCCTTTTTATTTCTAAGACAAGCAAGAGTCTGGTGAGTGAATGGTTCACATAATTACATTTGGATGGTTTGTTTATATTGCTAAGTCTGATTTCGTTCAGAAAATATTCAAGTATACCTTCACAGAGCCACATGATGCTGTGAGAAAAAAGCGAGGTAACAGGAAAATAAAGGTAGCAGACACATTAGTTTTGTTTAGGTGAAACTTATAGTACAACCATGTTGTTCTAATGTACTGTATGTCACTTCAAAGCTCAGTGGCCTCTTGTCATGAACGTGGATAGGACCTATATGCCCTGTATTATAGCACTTTATGTTACCGTTTTCAATTATTATTACAGAATGTTTAGTATGGCAGAGCACAAATTATATACTTTTATCTTTGCTTTTATATTACATTGTTAGCATCATTCATGATTTATTCAGTACTAAGTCACTGGTTGTAAATGTTATCCTTTGGGGATAAAATTCATTCCCCATTCCTCATGTCTCCTTATAGAAGGACTTGCTTAGAAAACCATGTCTGGCCTCTATCTCCCACCTTTTACACTTGGGGAAAACTTTCCTAACTGGTTGAGTTTGGCAGAATTAATTGGGCATGCTTGTCTCAAGTCCTTCCTCTCTCTTCTCCTTGGAGCCTGCCAGTTTGCAGACAGGGTATTTCTGGGATATTTTCTCTACCAAGGGGAGAGTTTGACAAGGCAGACATTGCACCTGCTGGTGGGTCGGCTGCTTTGGGGCAGTTTCATGTATTATTGGCGGATGAATTAGCAGGTCCACACAGACACAACTAAGCCATGCCATCCACATAAGTTTATCAGAATTAAGAGATACTTTGATGTCCCTGCCAAATTCCTCTACCTACCCATCAGTGGACTCTGAAAACATGAGGAAAACAGAGTATCATTTAGTACCCTCAAATCCTAACAGTACTTCCAACTGTAATAATCCTGTAGGAAAAGAATATTTCATTTTTCTGTAGTCCGGTTTACCACATGGTCCCAAGTACATGCAGGCTCTGAGTTAGGTCTACCTAATGCCTCATTGGGTGACACTCTCAGACTAGTCATCTAATCTCTCTCAGTCCACAGTCTTTATCTGTAAAATGGGGCTATAATGGTACTAACATTATACAGAGTAAAGACTAAATGCAATAATGTACTTAGCACAGCACCTGCTCGGCCATTGCTGGCTAACACAGCCATCATTGCTGCCCCGTACCATCTCTAAGGACCACCCACAAATGTTTTATGCTTCATTTTTTAAAACCAGCTACATAAGGAAAAATACTTTGGGAGGAAAAAAAAAAGAAAAGTCACTGCGTTGAAATCAAAGTAATGTACTAATAATATTTCTTGGCATTTGTGTACTATTAGAAAGACCAAAGAAACCCACTCATGATTCCCAAAGTGTGTCACGACAAAATCCACCAGTTTGTCCGAGATGTTAACAGTCATTGTTATAGCTGGTGCGATCTCGCCCTCTGGTGATGGAAGAAGGTGGTGCTCTGACTTCACAATTGGGTATCGGGACAAAACCATAATCCTGCATTGGAATGAAAAGAAACATGTGCATCATTATTGGTCCCACCATATCATGGAGACAGGACTAAGCACATGTGTTAAAAAGGGATGTGCTCAAAGCACTAATATGGCTGTCTGAGACAATACCTTGCATCTCTGCTATTTAGCATGTCTCTTTATGTCGCTAAGCACAATGCCATCAACTCTGTTTTATTAAATACTATGGAGACACAAAAAGGGCAGAGTTAGCAATACACAAAATCTATTTTCCTTAAATTGTTACTCTGGCAACATATTTGCATAAATAGTTCTAATATTAATCAACACATTAATCTTGCCAGCAAGGACACAAAGTAACAATTTACAAAATTAGGAATTATAAACTGTCCAATAAAGATATGAAAACATGTTCTACCTCACTCTAAGTCAAAGAACTATATATAAAAAGGATGAGCAGAGCTCAGATCTCAGCCAGGTCTCTTCCCTGGTCCCTGGCTGCATGCACTCTCTCTGGCCCCTCATGGAGCCCCTCCAACAGGATGACCTCTCCAGTGATGTCACCTGAATCTGTGCACGTGTCCAGCTTATCCTGTCCCACTTGGCCCTCCACGCTGCACAGAACATCCTACTAGATGTCACTTGACTGTCCAGAGGCACCTCAAATTTAGCACAATCTGTCTGCTCTGCCTAGTTGTCCCCATCCCATTAAACAACAACATGTCCTATCAGGTATTTGGGTAACAAACATAGATGTTGTCTTTTATCACTTCCTGGCCCCTGACATCTAAACCATCAGTAAGTCCTGTCAGCTCTGTTCCAAAGTAGGTCTTAAATTTGCCCACCCCCCTTCTCCCCATGACCACGGCTCTTACTGTCATCTCTCACCTGTGCTAGTGCACCTACCTCATCACCTGTCTCCCTGCTCGCTCCCATCCTTGCCCCCAACAAGCTGTTCTAGGAACAGCTAGAAGGATCTTTTTGAAATGTAAATCAGATCAGATGGCTCCCATTTAAAATGCAGCCAATGGCTTCCCGTCAAAATTGAATTCCTCAGTCCCCAGCATGGATTATGTGACTTTCTAAGATCAGGGGCCTGCCCTTGACCTCATCTCTTACTGGTTCCCCCTCAGTCCCCACATTCAGGCCCACCAAGCCTAACCCTGCCTCAAGTCTTTGCACTGGCAGTTCCCTCAGCACTGCCCACGGCTAGGTCCTGGGTCCTCCTCATGGTGAGGTCTGCAAAGAGACCTTCCTGACCATCCCTCAGCATCCCCTGCCCCTCCTACCCAGTCATGTTCCTTTTCTACATAGCACTTATCATGATTTCAAATTCCTATTTATTTCCATGTGTACATATTGATTTTCTGTTTCTTCACACCAGAATGTAAGCCCTGTGAGGACAGCATCCAGGTCAGACATGCTTAGCGCTGTAAACCTCAGCTCCTACACCAAATGGTTTATAATGCTGAAGAACTGAAAATATCCAGCAGCTGGGCCACCATGAAAAACAATCACGGAATATGCTATCTTCAGCACCTTCTCATCCCTCCCAGGAAGCACCCCTAAGGCATATTCATAGGACAAAGGAATGAGAACATCAACCTTCCGCTCTAAGCCCAAGCTTCCTGGTCTTCAGGGCTGTGTTGCCAAAGTACACTCACCCCCACGTGTGATCCCTTGTGCTTGGGCCAAAGTCAGTATAGAAACCCAACTTCTCCCCTAGCCACATGGTTAAGTCATTGTTCCCAATATAGGGCTTAGAAGCATCACTCTCCAAAATTGTTATGAAATCTGCACCTATTCAGAAAAAAAAAAAAAAGCATGTAGCGATTAACCACAGCTATGCAAAAACAGTTAGTAAAACTTTCTTCTTCAACCCTTTGCCTTTCCTCATAAATCAAAAAACAAAGTAATTTCTAATGAGTCACTAAAGTGAAATGGGTCAGACCTGAGCCATAAGAGGAGTTTTCCCATGTTTAGAATGTAATTAAAACATGGGACACCTGGAGAAAACACAGAAAAGGATGAAAATGTATCTTTTACATTTTCAAATATTTTTAACATCTTTCCCAAGATTTCAAATGAGCATAATGTTTGTTTCAAATATGCAACTTATGTTCAGAAATACAAAGTGGTATGTAACGGCATTTTATTCCTGGGAAAACACTTCCATGGTATTGGCACAGAAGTAAGTTTACTGGTTTTCTCTGACTCGGACCAGCTGTCCCGCAGGGCCTATAGTCAAGAAGAAAGGCCACGGAAATTCCTTAGTGGCATTAGAATCATATAGACTCTCAGCGTAAGTATGTCTCAGGGGACATGCTTATCATTAGGAGCAACCAGAACAGTTTAGACCTTCACAAACCTTGCTCCACGTTCCACAAAGTTGATCTAAGAACCAAATACCCGCACCTTTTAAAGGATGCTTCATACAAAGAGGCACACCCCAGGGCACAGAAACTTAAAAACTGGCCCTTAGGCTCTTGAAAGCAATGTGCTTCACAAATGAGCCCTCACTCTGACCCATTCTGCCTTTTGATCCGACTGCTTTTGGGTCCCCCATGGTGGGTCCCCAAGCAACAGAGAGCACCAGGAAGAGTATCTCTTGGAACAAGGGCCTGACAAGAATTCCCTGCAGATACTCAGTGTGAGGCTTTCTTCAGGATCAACTGAATTGACTGCTCTCAAAGACAGATGTGGTTATGGTAGCTTAATCCTTCTGCAGCTGCCTACCAAAATGAAGCCTTTTTATGAGATTAGTTTATGATCCAGCAAAGCCTCCTCCTGTTCCTTATGATCTCGTTCAAAATAAAAATAACAGCGGTTTCTCAAAACCTGGAACTAATTCCGGTAAAAGGCTTACCTGTTTGACTGAGCAGCTGAGCCGATCCTTCTAGATTGGACCATCCTTCATTGTCATAGCCAAACCGAAAAGGCCAGATGGCAGCAGAGACCTCTGTGGCTGGTCCCTGAGGAGTAATTTTAATGGTAATTTACAATGACTAGGAACAATGGCGGTTCCAATCACCCAGCTTTCTCCACCTCTCTCTACCAAAATTCATATTTCAGCAAAGGAATTTTCTTGGTGAATTTTCCCACATTTAATTCATAAAACAGGGAGCTATTTGCTAGGTGATATTCTAATAATAAATCTTCTATGAGCTTCCAGCTTAAGCTTGGAAGTGAGGAGGAATATTTGGAAAGTGAGCATTTATAATAAGCATCATTTATAATAGCAAAAAATTAGAAGCAACCTGGCTGTTGTTTCAATAGGAAAAATAGGAAAATGGATAAATAAATGGTGTCACAGACCTACAATGGAATACTACCCAGCCCTAATAAATGAGTCAGGGATGAATCTCATAAAAGTGATTTTAAGTAATAAGTTGCAGAATGTATATGTCAAATGTCATATAGGTGAAGTTGAAAACACGGAACAAACGATACTGTCGGGGGTTATCTCATAGGTAAGCACAATATAAAGAAATGTATGAAAAATGATAAACACCATATTCCAGATGGAGGTAACCCTTGCACAGGAGAAGAATGAGATCACAGAGGGATATACAGAGTCCTTCCACGTATTTGTAAAGCAGCCTGCTGATTCTGAGTTATACACATTGTTACTCCTCTATGGCACTGACAAAGCCAATATTCAGGAGCACAGCCGCCTTTGAGAATTCATCTTTTGGGCTCATGGGCTCAGTCAGAGAATCACTGCCCAACCCTCACCATCCATCTTAAGCAAATACCTCACTGATCTATAACAGGGATCCTGAGGAATAGTATGGCTGCATTAGAACAAATCTATCACCGCAACTGGAAAAGCAACTTTGAGTGAACCATACAGGTTGAAGTTGGGAGGATGATAAGTAGCAACCTCTTGCAATGGAATGCCACCATGTAAACACTGGTGACTCGGTATGCTACCAGCAGTAAGCTGGGCTTTTCATCTTCATACAAGGAAAATTATTCAGTTTAATGAATGTCAGATAAAGAGAAAGGAGACATCATCAGGGATTTCAAGAGGCATGATTATATTCATTACACTATCCCTTTTCATGTAACTATGTAACTATAATTAACTCTGGATTTCACCACTCCAAAACCTATTATTCTCTCATTCTTCCCATGTCAGTAAACGCCACCACCCTCCATCCAGTTGCTCAAGCCAAAGACATCAAAGTCATTCTTGATTTCTTCCTTCTCTTTATCGAGCAACATCTAATCCATCAATAAATCCTGTCAACTCTTTCAGAACACCTTTGACTCTGGAACAACACGAGAGTTAGGGGCTCTGTCTCCCTGCACAATTGAAAATCCATGTATAACTTTTGACTCCCCAAAACCTTAACTACTAATAGCCTATGGCTGACTGGAAGCCTTACCAATAACATAACAGTCGACAGACACACATTTTATACATTGTATACATGTATTATGTAAGGTATTCTTATAATAAATATAACCTAGAGAAAAGAAAATGTTATTTAGAAAATCATAGGGAAGACAAGACATATTTACAGTAGTGTACCGTAGTTATCGATGCTGTAAGTTTGTATCATCTGTTTACAAGATGAATCTTGTGTCAGTGTCTATATCAACATGGTCTTATATGATACAAAACACTATAGGTATTATACATATTACTAACAGCAGACATCAAAAATGAAAAGATGAGGTGAGGGGCGCCTGGGTGGCTCAGTTGGTTGAGCAACCGACTTTGGCTCAGGTCACGATCTCACAGTCTGTGAGTTCGAGCCCCGCGTCGGGCTCTGTGCTGACAGCTCAGAGCGCGGAGCCAGTTTCGGATTCTGTGTCTTCCTCTCTCTCTGCCCCTCCCCCATTCATGCTCTGTCTCTCTCTGTCTCAAAAATAAATAAACATTAAAAAAAATTTTTTTTAATTTTTTTTAAATAAAAAAAAAGAAAGATGATGTGAAAAAGAAATTCATATTTACTTCCAGCTATAACAATTCATGCATTGATAATGAGGAAGCAGCAATATGTTTGCTTTATGGTAACCTAGTATAATCGATATGACAGCTTCATGCTAGCCTAGCCTATACAATTAATGAATGAATCATTAAAAAAATTGTATGGCATACAGTATTATAGTCATCGTTATAATGCAATTTTGGAAACACTGTTTCATTTTTTTTAACCACTTGTCTGTAATGATAGGCTGATACACAGTTTCTCCAATTATAAGAAAGAGGCATACTGCATGCTAATATAATTCTTTGAAAGCAGAGTTATAAAAACAGTGGGAAAACTAAGACGTGATTAATTTTACATTACATACACTCACCTTATGCCTACGTAAGGATAGGCTGTCCACCTCCATGGGAGTCTTGCACAGAGTGTTCTGCATGGTGAATACTTTGATGACAGGGACACCAAATGTCTAAACAGTTCTTGCTGTACAGGTAGTAGATTTTCACAAAGACACACACACACAACAGACAGGTTTATTAGGTGTACAGCGTGATGATTACTTACAATTTATAAAGTGCAAGTGGATCATCATCAAGGTCTTCATCCTCATTGTGTTCATGTTGAGTAGACTGAGGAGGAAGAGGAAGGGGCGGGCGGGTGGTCTTGTTGTCTCAGGGGTGCCAGAGGAGAAGAGGTGGAGGAAGAGGAAGGGGAGAGGCAGGAGAAGCAGGCACGCTTGGTATACCTTTCTGGAAATGCACTGTAATTTCTGTCTGACTTCTTTTGCGTTTTCATGTCTCTAAAAATGTTTCTACATGGTACCAGTCCTTCTTCCACCTTCTGCTTTAGGTTCGGTGCCCTTATCGTAGAAGGGTCCGTGTCGCAAAAGAAGTCAAAAGCAGTCTTGACTCACTGGACCCCTTCTGCTAGACTGTCTAATGTCAGTTTGTCTTCTGACACTGCATCCTCTACATCTTCCTCATCATCGGGCACTGGTTTGGAAGCACTCATCTCCAGTGGGTCATCTGTTCATTCCTCTGGTGTGGTGTCTGTTACCTCTTGAAGTTCTCTAAGATCCGTATCTTGAAACGCTTCAGCCTCCACTTTTTTTTGCCATTATCCACAGTCCCTTTCGTGATTCCCTTGATTGGCTCTGTCATAAATCCTGTGAAGTCATGCACAACATCTGGGCACAGTTTTCTCCAGCAGGGATTTATTGTCTCGAGCTTGATGGCTTTCGTGACTTCTTCTAAACAACGGCATCTTCAGTGATGTAATTCTTCCAGACTTTCATGATGTTCTGTCAGGGCTCTCCTCCACAGCACTGACAATTCTTTCATAGAATATTGTGTGTAATGAGCCTTAAAGGGCCAGAGAACTCCCTGATCTAGAGGCGGATTCAGCAAAGTTGTGCCTGAGGGCAAGTAGAGCACTTTGATGCCTTTGGTGTTGAACTCATGGGATCCTGGGTGGTCAGGGGCATTGTCTCATATCAAAAGAACTACAAAAGGCAGTCCTTGCTGGCAAGGTACTTCCTGACTTCAGGGACAAAGCATTAATGGAACTAATCCAGAAAAAGGGTTCTCATTGTCCAGGCCTCCTTGTTATACAATCAAAAGACTGGTAGCTGGTGTTTATCTTTTCCCTTCAAGGCTCAGGGTTAGCAGCTTTATAGATAAAGACAGCCCTGATAATAAATCCACTGCATTTGCACAGAACAGTGGAGTTAACACATCCCTTCTACCTTAGATCCTAGTGCTCGCTTCTTTTCCATACAAACAGGTGTCTTTTGTGGCATTTTTTTCCACAATAGGACCCTTTCCTCTGCAAGAAAAACCTGTTCCGGCTAATATCCTTTCTCCTCAATGATTTCCTTAATGGGGTCTGGGAACTCTCTGCTGCCCCTTGGTGGGCAGAAGCTGCTTCTCCTGTTATCTTGACAGTTTTTAAGCCAAAACCTTTCTAAAGTTAAATTCCCCAGCTTTAGATCCTTCCCCTGCCTTTTGCGCTAAGTTGTTACATAATGATCTCGCTTTTTCTCAAGTCATAATGGAGTCTATAGGTATGCCTCTCTTACAGCAATCCCGCACCTACCTAAAAGCTGCATTTTCAGTATGACATAGAAAGGTATTTCGCAAAAAAAGTGTGAGGTTTTCATGCCTGCTGGTGTGGCCGCAGCGACAGCTTCATGAATCTCCTTTTCTTTTTTCCTTTTTCTTTTTACACTGGATCTTTTATTTCAAGACGGCTGGTGAATGTAGCTGCAGACCCCAATCTACAGGATATCAAGCAATTCAACGCTTTCTGGTCATGACTTTTCTCTGCTTCTTGGGAGCACTTCTAGCATCACTAGAGGCACTTCATATGAGTCCCATGTTGATGTTCAAGGTCTACAGTATTGTTTACAATCAAAACCACCTGGGAACCACGAGAGATCACTTTTTACAGTAATATGAAATTTACTAGGGACAAACTGCTCACCTGGAGATCAGCATCACACCGAGTTTTTTTTTTTTTTTTTTAATTTTTTTTTTTCAACGTTTATTTATTTTATTTTGGGACAGAGAGAGACAGAGCATGAACGGGGGAGGGGCAGAGAGAGAGGGAGACACAGAATCGGAAACAGGCTCCAGGCTCCGAGCCATCAGCCCAGAGCCCGACGCGGGGCTCGAACTCACGGACCGCGAGATCGTGACCTGGCTGAAGTCGGACGCTTAACCGACTGCGCCACCCAGGCGCCCCTAAATTTTTTTTTTTTTTAATTTTTTTTTTTCAACGTTTATTTAGCATCACACCGAGTTTTAAACTGATAAGACGCTTGAGCTCACCGCGATAGCCGCAGGAGGTGCGGTAGTACAGTATGGACTACGGGTAATTTGATGCAGTTATGATTTAATATTGCATCTTTATGTTTACATTTCTCTCCACTGCAAATGAGCCAGGTACAGTCTGTGTGTGTGTGTGTGTGTGTGTGTGGGTAAGTTTTGGTACATTGTAACTTTTGATAATAAATCTACCGACACTTTCTGGTAGTAAATGACAAAACAGACTAGTCTCTACATATATATTCCGCATTCACAACACACCTTTTTCTTAATTTTTTCACTATTTCTACATTGTGTGGGTGGCCTGCAAGTATTTGCAAATTGTCACAAACCTCCAGTATACTTTTTTTTTTTTATGTTTATTTATTTTTGAGAGAGAGACAGAATGTGAGTGGGGGAGGGGCAGAGAGAGAGGGAGACACAGAACCCAAAGCAGGCTCCAGGCTCCGAGCTGTCAGCACAGAGCCCGCTGCGGGGCTCAAACCCACGAGCCGTGAGATCATGGCCTGAGCCGAAGTCGGACACTGAACCGACTAAGCCACCCAGGCGCCCCTCCAGTATACTGATTGAAAAAAGATCTGCACGTAAGTGGATCAGTGCAGTTCAAATCCACACTGTTCGAGGATCAAGTCTATCCTCTAAGTCTGCCCGCTTGTCTCCAATGGCACTGCCACCGCACCCATCCAAACCTCCCTAGTCTCTCTCTTGGATGGCTGAAAATGCCTTGTCACTTATCTCCCTGCTTCTACTCTACAATCCATTCTTCACAGAGCAGCCAACCTGCTCTCACATTTCTTCATGTTCCTGCTTGAAATACCCTATGGCTTCCACTGAAAGAAAACTAAAATCAGGACACCTCACTGTGCTCTGTAAGGCCCTGTATGATGTGACCCTTCCCGGCCTCCCCATCCTCATCTTCTATGACTCTTCCCCTTACTCACCAAGCTTCAGCTGCACCAGCCACCTTGGTGGGTCTCAAACATGCCCCATCCGTTTCCCCTCAGCCCTTTACACACGTGCCCTCTGCCTGAATCCTTTACCCCTAGCTCTGTGATTAACTGGCTTCATCTCAGCTTTCAAGTCTCCACTCAAATATCACCTCCTCAGAGCAGCCTTCTCTAACCACCCAGTCCCGTTACTCTCTACTCCCTAATCCTCTTTGCTTCCTAGCAGCCTAATCTAAAGTGACAGTCTATTTCCTCCTCTGAATACCGTCTTTCTTCCCTACTAGAATGTAAACTCCATGAGGGCAGGGGTCTTGTCCAAATTGTTTATGTCTGTACCCCGGGAACCAGGCACACAGGAGACATTCAATATGCATTTATCAGATGAATGAAGGAAGGAAGGAAGGAAGGAATGAAAAGAACAGGTATTAAATCTAACTGAAATGACTCCTTTTGAAAAGAGGAAGATTAGGTATCTTCATTTGACCGACATGCTGCAATGATAACAAGTAACAAAGGACAAAAGAAAGGGACCACGTAATGAATTATTCACTTACTAAGAAACCATTACTGAGTTCTGAGTGTGTGGCAAGCCCTTTGTCAGGTGCTGGACGTGCAAAGGTAAACAGGAGAAGCATGCTCTCCGTGCTCAGTATAGCTTTTTATTTTCATGAAAAATTTGCCTGGTTGATGCAGATTACTAAAATTCAGAGCTGACCCTCAAATTCTGTTTTAGCCAAAACTATAATTCTAACTGCATTATGAAACACATCACACTTCATCGGCGTAGAAAGCAAACACAACACGGCAATAACTTACTTTTTCTTCTACCCACCTATCTAGAAGAGAAGGGGACAATAAAACATTTAAACCTGTCGACCGCAAGCAGGGAAAGGAAGAACAGGAAAACTTCCATGACTCATCAATACACAAACTACCCATAATCTTCAAAATCAAGAATTATCTAGAAGATTGTTTTTAAATCAAAGGCTCTCATATTGTTGCCTTCAGCAATATCTGCCCATAAAAAAAGCCCATTATAAAGTAGTTCTTTACTTCATAGTTTAGATATATTTAATGATAGAATGGCAAAGATAACGTCATACAACAAATTTTGAGCAGCTTGCCTTTAATAAATGGGTCTATCCTGTCCCAAGAACCCAACTTCATGAAATAACTCCATTATATTATTAGCCTATGACCTAAGGGTTAAAGAAATGGGGTTCAGGGCCCTGAAGTCATGAGATCCAGATCTACAGTTCAAACACAATGATAAAGTGTACAAATGTATGCATATACGTACATAACACATAACATTCTATATCCAAATTTTTCATTACTTACCCCTTTGCCCAATTTCCTCTCATAGGTTTTATGCCGTAGTCCTAATCCCAGTAGCCCCACACCAACAAGCAGCCACAAAACTAAACAAAAAGAAATACTTTTTAAAAGAAACTAAGTTTGTCTTTTTATAAATAATTTTTTAAATAATGCTGCAATAGGGGCGCCTGAGTGGCTCAGTCGGCTAAGGGTCCGACTTCCGCTCAGGTCACAATCTCACGGTTTGAGTTCGAGCCCCGTGTCAGGCTCTATGCTGACAGCTCGGGACCTGGAGCCTGCTTTGGATTCTGTGTCTCCCTCTCTCTCTGCCCCTCCCCCACTCACACTCTGTCTCTCTCAAAAATAAACATTTAAAAAATAATTTAAAAATAAATAAATAATGCTGCAATAAACAGAGGGGTGCATAGATCTTTCCAAATTCATGTTTTCATTCTATTTGGGTAAATATCCAGAAAAGGAATTACTGGACCATATATATGGTCATTCTATTTTTAATTTTTTGAAGAACCTCCATACCGTTTTCCACAGTAGCTGTACCAACTTGCATAGATGAATGGATAAAGAAGATGTGGTATATATACACCATGGAATATTACTCAGCCATAAAAAAAAAATGAAATCTTGCCATTTGCAACAACATGGATGGATGTAGAGGGTTTGATGCTAAGTGAAATGAGTCAGTCAGAAAAAGACAAATACCATACGATTTCACTCACATGTGGAATTTAACAAGAACAAATCAAGAAAAAAGAGACAAACCAAAAAACAGACTCTCAACTATAGAGAACACACTGATAGTTACCAGAGGAGAGGTGGGTGGGGGATGGATGAAATAGGTGAAGGGATTAAGCATACTCTTGTGATGAGCACTGTGTAATATAAAGAATTGCTGGGGCGCCTGGGTGGCTCAGTCGGTTAAGCATCCGACTTCAGCCCAGGTCACGATCTCGCGGTCCGTGAGTTCGAGACCCGCGTCAGGCTCTGGGCTGATGGCTCAGAGCCTGGAGCCTGCTTCCGGTTCTGTGTCTCCCTCTCTCTCTGCCCCTCCCCCGTTCATGCTCTGTCTCTCTCTGTCTCAAAAATAAATAAACGTTAAAAAAAAAAAAAAGAATTGCTAAATCATTATATTGTACACCTAGAACTAATATGGCACAGTACGTTAATTATACTTGAATAAAAAATAATTTTATGAAATTATTAAATCTATTAGGCAAGGATTTTGTGCAAAGGAGAAATGTCTAATTCCTAGGTTAATTTTCATATGTGACATGCATGTACAACCCATACTTGAAACTCAGGCTTCAAGGAATCTTCCCTGAAAATGTTCCAAGGACCATGAGCTTAAGGTAAAAATAAATCACAAGTATGTACAAGAAATAATACACAAGAAAACAAGTCTCCATGGGCAGACACCAACAGGGAAAAAAAATAATCCTGTAGAATCAAACCCACAAATACTTCAGATGTTGAAACTTCTAGAATCAGAATATAAAATAGGCATGCTTAACAGGTTTAGAAAAATAAAAGAGGTTATTCAATAGGATGACCAGGAACATGTGTGAAGAAATAAAATAGACTTCTAGAAATAAAACTACAAACTCAGTGGACAAGATAAGTGGCAGCAGACAAAGCTGAATAGAGAATTAGTGCAAGGGACGGCTTAAAAACAAAGGTAGATAATATGGAAGAGGTTAAGGGACATGGAGAGATAATAAGAAGATCCAACACAATCCAACTGGATTCAAAAAGGAAAAAGAGAAAGAATGGAAAAACAGCAATATTTGCAGAAATAAAACTGAGAATTTTCCACAGGTGATATAAGACATGACTCTTCAGATTCAGAAAGCCCAAACACTAACAAGCAAGGTGGAGGGAAGAAGGGGAGGGGGAGTACAGAAGCCACATGCAACATATCACAGGGAAACTCTGGAACACCAAAACAAAGAGAAATCGTTAAGCGCTGCCAGGCAAAAAAGACAGATTATTTCCAAAGGAGCAAAGATTACACCGACAGCTGACTTCCCAATAGCAAAACCTGAAGCCAGATAACAGATTAGTATCTTTAATGTGCAGAGAAAAAAAATAACAACCAAGTACTAAAAGAGCAGAAAGTGAAGATATAATTTCCAAACTAGAAAGAGGAGTAGGAAGGCAGAGGATAAGAAAAAGAGAAAAGGAAAACCCAATCAATGCAAAAGAAAGCAAGAAGAAAAATAGGGGGAAATCTACTTAAAGTAGACAAAGCAAAGTAAGATGACAGAAATAAATCATAATGCATGAGCAATCACAACAAAAATAAATTACATTTTCAAGTTAAAAGACGATACTGACAGTCTAGAACAGGCACAATGGAGGCTGTAAAAAGATGGGTAGTTGCCAGGGTTTGGAGGAAGGAGGGAAGGATAAACAGGTGCAGCACAGGGGAGGTTTAAGGAAGCGAACCTATTCTGCAGGATACTGTGATGGTGGCTAGATGTCATTATACCTATGTTAAAACCCACAGAACATACAACAGAGAGTGAACTCTAATGTAAACTATGGACTCAGTATCGGCTCGTCAGTCGTAACAAATACACCACACTAATGCAAGATGTTAATAATGGTGGAAACTGTGGAGGTGGGGGTGTGAGGGGGTGTATGAGAAGGAACTCTATACTTCCTGCCCAATATATCTGTAAATCTAAAACTGTTCTAAAAAATAAAGTCTATTCTTTTCTTTTTTTTAAAGACAAAGATAGTAGTTGCCATTGGTAGAGGCAGGGAACGATGAACAGGCAGAGCACAGGATTTTAAGGCGGTAAATTACTCTGTACGATGCCATGATGGTGAATACATTTCATTATACATTCATCAAAACCCACAGAACATACAATACCGAGAGTGAGCCCTAAAGTAAACTAGGGACTTCGGGTGACAGTGACGTGTCAGTATACATTCCTCAGTTATAATAAATGTAATAATAAACTCTGGTGGTTACTGGTAGTGGGGGAGGCTGTGTGTCTGTGGGGCCAGAGGGTATATGGGGAACCTCTATACTTTCTGCTCAAACCAAAAACGAATCTAAAAAATAAAGTCCACTTTTAAAAATTACACAAAACTGTCTAAATAACTTTGTAAATAAACTGTTCCAAATGCCTCAATTTGATGAATGAACTAAAGAATTCTGGTTCTTAATACTCTTACTACTACTACTAACAACAACAGCAACAATAGAGACAAAGATTGTCAGGATTAAAAATAAACAAACAAGGGGTGCCTGGATGGCTCAGCTGGTTAAATAAGCGTCTGACTTCGGCTCAGGTCATGATCTCCCGGTTCCTGAGTTTGAGCCCTGCACCGAGCTCTGCGCAGACAATTCAGAGCCTGGAGCCTGATTCAGATTCTGTCCCTCCCTCTCTCTCTCTCTGCCCTACCCCGTTTGTGCTCTCTCTCTCACACAAAAATAAACATTTAAAAAAAGTATTAAAAATAAGCAAACAAAACCTGCCGATCTTAGTTTAAGAGACCTACCTAAAACGTAAGAGCAATAAAACAAAACTCTAAATTTTGAAAACATCCCCTAAAGTTTAGTACAATCTTTTCAAATTATGATGGAACAGTATGAAGGTGTTTACATAATGGTGGTGCTGCTTTGTGGCATTTCTTTCAGAAATACATTAAAACTTTATTTAGCTTGTTTTCTATCTCTTCACACTAATATTTTGTCTTCTTTATACAAGTATCAAGTCACTCAGGGTGGAGACCTGTTTTTACATGCCTTTACATCCGACATAATGCTACGTAGTTCAGTAGTGTATTGTATCCTAATACACTACCTGCAAATGCAATCCTTTCAATAAACATTTCTATTTAATCTAGTTCATTTGAAATCAGTCAGATTGAATAGTAAACTAACTTCATGTTTGAGTTTCCAGTTCATCAATATTCCCAATGTTAACATATTTAAGCTCCCAAAAAAGAACAAGAAATGAAATAAATAGTTTGAAATAGAAAATAGTTCTAATGAGAACAAAGCATCTCGGAAATTCTACCTGTTAACTAATCTTATCTACATGAGAAGTGAAGCAAAACTAACAACAGAGTATTTGTGCTTGACATGAGAGGCTACCAGAGATTTGCTTCAAAGTATTTCACCAAAACAAGTAAGGAAGACAGCTGTTAAGGATACTGGCAAAATGTTAATGATTCTTGAAACTGGGTGAAGGGGGCATATGCGGGTGCACTATACTCTTTAATTTCATACATGTTTGAAATGTTATTACAATTAAGTGATTTAAAAAAAGAAAGCAAAACTTACAAAGTTTCATATATTTTTCACTCTTTCTGAAAAGCACTTTAGGACTGTTTTTTGTTTGAAGAAAGTCAAGGCTTTTCTTAGGACTAAATAGCATATTTAGTCCAATAATTAGCATCACTGTCCCTGTTAAAAGAGAAAGCAAGAATGTATTACATTCTAATCCAAAAATCCTCCCAATGGTAAATTTCAGGTTCCTAGATTTCATTTCAGTGGACATACCCAGAAAATTCAGTGATTGTGTTAATTTATCTCAGTGCCTAAGCAATTACTCCAGCAGTGTTTTTGATAATTGGAACTGATCATAAGAAATTGGGGGGACGGGAGGTTCTAGGAACCCTGCTTCAAATGAGAAGACTCCAGCGTTTTCTTGATGAGGAATGTCTTTTAATTTCCTGTTTCTTCGTTGTTAGGTTGGTAATGGGTATCACTGTCGATTTTGCAGAGGAGGGTGGAGCCCAAGAGAAAGGCGCCTTTTGAACTGCCCTAGGGACTGAGTTTTCTCCGTTGAAAAGACCTCAAATGCACCAGGTTGAGGAACTCGAAAGGAAGATAGGTGGACTCTTAACTACAGCCGTGTCTGGGACAATAATTCTGGCTTGGGATGTGGGTCCTCACAGTGGATGCACGCTAGAACCAACCACACGTGCCAATAAGGCCAATCAAGACGAGCTCCATTCAGTTTACATACTTCTGAAGTTGTATACAAAGAGAATGGAAACAGAATGACTGAACGGTATGTAAGTTAGAAAATGTCAAGCAGAAGTTAAGCTTAGGCAGAAGGCTAGCAAAAAAACATTATATGCAATTTTCAGGAAATAGCTGGAGTTAACTTCACAATAAGTTTATTGCTATTTCTGATTCAATACAGATTCTTTTCAATTGTATTAAAAGCTACACTGAGCATTACCAACTCTCCTTAGTTTTTGTGGCCCTATCAGTATGGCAGTCTTACTTAAAAAAATGTTTAGTTGTATGCAGCTTTAAAAAAAAACACTCTCTGCAGTTTCAGGGGCAGCAAGCACTCAAAAAGCACAACTTCGTAACATTCTGAAGAAATAAACATATGCTTAGAAGGGCTCTTACTGTTGTTCCTTTTCTCCACATGGCAGACCCCTAAGCAAGCTGGAGTAAGGAAAAAGCAGGGCATTGGACAAGGAGATAGAGCAGGACAGAGTACACACACCTGAAAGAAACCAGAAGAAACACAAAGTTTGCAAAGCCAAGGTTCTTGCAAAGGAAATGCAGCAATTTATGCCTCCAGCTGGATGAGTGCATGGGTGTTTACCCGAAATAGCAAATTCTCAGCTGTTTTAAAATATTTCATATAATTAAAAAAAATATATCTTCCAAATCAGCCTGTCTTGCTAGATGTCTAGCTCAGGGAGTAGAAAAGTTTATGCGAAAACGTACAGTTACTGGAAAAATACCAAGGGCACAGGGGGATGGACAGGTAGAAGCCTAGACCTCTGTGCAGCCCTCACCCCCAACCATAATTCTGTAAGGATTTGTCTAATTTTATGTATGGTGTTTCCCCTAATACAAGTGCCAGATGGGAAAGGACCCTATGTCTCTTAAATCTCCAGCAAATGGCACTGTGTCTGGAACATACAGGCACCCAAGATTTTTTTTGAATGAATGAACGAACAGAGCGAAAACTGCATTTGTGAACACAAAAGAACCGAATCCCTAACTGACATGTTTTGTCTCCTGAATTTTTCACAATTTTTATCCTGGAAGCATTTGACATGTTTTACTTAAACTAAAATGATAGGCAACATTTGATTTGTGGATGCCTGTATACATCAGTAATTTCATCACTGCCAGAAGGCAATTTTTGAAATACTCAACTGAGCTAAGTCTACGAAATTTTAATTGGGTGCATGGAAAATATTTATCCTATGATTTGGGAATTTATCATTTAGACTAAGATTCATATATATAAAATATATTTTATTGGTTAAAAATATGGTAAATAAAAATCACCAGTAAGACTTGGGAGAACCAGAAAAATCCCAATTTCTTTATATATTTATGAGCAGCACTCAAGTAGCAACATGAGCGTCATGATCATACTTTTCATAGCCTATCATGTAATACAACTGTTACATAGTACCTCTTTATACTTTACTAAGGATTAAACTTGGGTTTGTTTGTTTTTTTACAACTAATTTACCTAAAAGGCCTTTATAGTAATGAGTATTACTGAAACTCACTGATGAATTAAGAAATCTTTTAAGTAGTAATTTAGACATTCCTCCAGTTGTTTAATTTTTATCAAGAGAGTCTATTTTAATAATAATTAAAAAAAGACACAATTATCCTATTTAAAGTAGGTCACGTAAAGTGCTAAATCCTAGTCAGCCTGACGGGTATTTTCAAGCAGTTACTTTAATCCAGACCTTTCAAATATACTCACCCAAAAGCAAATCAGATCTTTCTCTAGCGTAGACACCTCCTGGAACAAACTTAAAAGCCGTGCACCATGCACAGAAAAGTATCTCCAGGAGATAAAATACCATGGCAATGGTCATGGCTTTCCCAGGGCCCGACCCTGAGCTAATAAGATGTCCAAGCACTTGAGGCCACATGGACGCTGTGAAGACAGCAAGCACACAGCCAGAAACGGCAGCTGCCCACGTGGGGAGGTAAAGAAGGCCCGCAGCTGAAGCTGCTCCTGTTTGTGACAGAGAAAGAAAAGAATCAGACAGGAAAAGCAGAAGAGTCTCTCCCATTTTCTTAAAAAAAAAAAAAAGGAATAATGGGCTTATAGGGTGACCAATTTATAGCTAGCTATTCAGAGCCAGAAGGGACCTCGAGGGCATCCTGGTCCAATTTCCAGACTGATGAGAAACTGAGGTCTAGCGAGGTTAACGTGATTTGCTCAAGGTCATGCGGCTAGTTACTTGCACAGGTGGAGGCAGAGTGTGAATCTAGTAAATCTCAGTGCTATTTCTTCCGGAAAGACAGGGGGAATGAAATGGCATTTTTAGCTTACTTGTGTTAAGACCCTAATAGCAAAACAAAACAAAACAAAACAAACTTCTAAAGAAGTGAAATTTTCTGTAATACCAAAATTGTGTCCATTTAATTTAACCAGCCGGATCCAGGACATTGGAAAACACATAAAGTCAGCGCAGCTTCTAGAACATTTTTGTTAAGGAATTTTCTTGAGGACTTTCCATCCACTTAAACGCTGCCCCTTGTCCTACAATATGTAAGTTGGCTTTCCCAAGCTCACATCCCCAAAAGATGTGACTGAGGGAGGATTGGTGGGCTTGCTGCTTTAGCAATGCTGCAGTCAGTTCATTCGTTACCCAATAGCCTGGTAGGTGTTGAAGTCTATGCC